>NC_056623.2:18808984-19136126 GCF_002870075.4 Lactuca sativa | reverse complement strand
ACACAATATAAGACTTATCATTTCACCAACGGAGCCTTAACTATGATATTCAATTTTTAACCCACTAAAATGAAAGGAGCGTTTTCTTTTTAACGGTGGGATCTGACCGTTATCCATTCTCAAACAACATGAGGCGTTAGACAAAGAAAAAAAGATAAAGCAAAAGCAAAAAAACAGGATGACCAAATATGTGACGTCATACACATAGAAACGCCTAGACAACACATTCCCCGTTGCAGTAGTAAATTCCACGTACAAACAACTTACCGGTTAAAGTTTATTATCAATATGAACCTATTTATAAATTTATAAAAAAAAAAAAAAAAAAAAAAGTCTAGTTTTTTCAATTTACCTACAAAAATACAATGCAGTAGAGTACTTTAAATTAAGTTTACAAGAAACTAAACGTTAATGTTATGTCGCACTTTGATGTAAAGGTGTTTTCAGTTCTGTACTATATATATATATATATAAAAGAGAGAGAGAGTTAGGTTCAAATGTTTTCACTATCTATTATGTGCATGTATGATTGATTCTGGACCAATCATTTTAGTTATTTTAAAAAAGTAATTAATGCATATTAAATGCTGAAGATGTAATTAATATCAATTATATCTTCAACATGTAATATCCATTAATTATTTTTTTAAAATAACGAAAATGATTGGTCCAGAATCAATCATACATGCACACAATACATAGTGAAAACAAAATAACCTAACCCTATATATATATATATATATATATATATATATATATATATATATATATATATATATATATATATATATATATATATATATATATATATATATATATATATATATTGAAACGGCAACTACTAATCTAATCCTAAATAACAACCTATGTCTCTACCGAGACTTGAACCCCTGACTTCTCATATGAGATGGTCACTTCATACCGCTAGGCCATTGGCCCTTTCGTAGGACACCTTTTAGTTAACAATAAAGTTAAAAACAAATTAATATTACACTAAACTACACACATGGTCATTGTGGTTAGCTCAAAATTGTCGTTTTGGTCCAAAAATGTTTAAACTAGAACTAGAGGTCCAAACTTTTTATTTTGTTCGATTTTGGTCCAATTTGTTTTGAACTTTTTTCAAATGACAATTTTGCCCTTATTCTTTTATTTTTTAGTTTTTTATTATTTTTATTAATTTCATTTTTCATTTTTTTTCTATGACAAAATCTAAGAAAAAAAATTTAGTGTTTATCCCTCACCTCATTTCTTCTCTCTCTCTCTCTCTCTCTCTCTCTCTCTCTCTCTCTCGGTGGAGAGAAAGAGATACGGAGAGGAGAGAGAACGACGGTTCTGGTGGTGGTTTCCGACGATGTACAGGTCCGATGATGTGCATGTTTAGAGTTTCAGTGTTCTTCACACACACACACACACACACACACACACATATATATATATATATATATATATATATATATATATGAAGAACACTGAAACTCTAAACATGCACATCATCAGACCTGTACATCGTCGAAAACCACCACAAGAACCGTCGTTCTCTCTCCACTCTGTATCTCTTTCTCTCCACCATCTCTCTCCTTCTTTGGTGTTGCCTATCCGCTGTTGAAACATCTCTTTCTGCTTTCGTTGGAGTTCTGATGCGAAAACCCTTCTTGTCGGGCTTGTTTGAAGATTTTTTTGTCGTAGATCTGGAACACCGACGATCTGCAACAAGGCCATCTTCTCCTGAGCTCCAACTCCCCACCATCTCTGGAGACGAACAAATCTGAGTCGAGGCAGCAACGGAACCTGAGGCCAACGGTCAAGGTGGAATCCAAAGTGGTTTCTAGTGAAGTCGAGTTACAAGAGGCGACGACGATGCCCCCCTCCCAAACGACGAAGACAATGGCGTTGTCAAGAATGACTAAGTGTGGGAACAATAAATATGATCGATAGATTCTATATTAAATAATGAGAATTAAATGATAGGAACAAAGATAAAAATGGTGTCAAATGCTTTGATTAAAATAGCTCTAGAAGAGTTCAAGAAAGAACTTCTCTGTGAGAGCTAGGTAGGGCGACCAAAACATTAACCCTAACTGATACATGCATGCACTATAAATAGTCTATCCCTACAAAAGCAAAACCATGAATGGACAGGCCCAAACCGGTAAATAAGACTATACTAGCATATACATTTGACACAATACATTTAAAACCCAACAATCTCCCCCCTTTGTGTCAAATACCGAAGGAGTACATCACTGTTGTCTTTTCTGCACCTTGAACAATTTCGACGTCAGATTCAAAAGGGTGTTCCTGACAACACGGTACCATTTGATCATGTTTGAGAAACACATCTGATCAACAGCAGTGTTAGCTTTACAAGCTTCAATCAATCCAACGATAGAGTCCAGAGCAGCGGTGGAGTATAAGTGTTTGTCTCGCAAGAAGAACATTGTCACACCCCGAAAACCATAGGCGGAAACATTTCCGGGGTTGACTCCACGTTGAGTATCAAATCCAATGTACATAGTAATCGCAGTAAACAACCATTACATTACATATATTTGAAAGTTTACATTTGTTTCAAAAGTAAATTATACAAGTGTTATACATATATCATATGAACAAAAGTTGAGACGAGTCTTCTGAGCACTCTGTCTTCTCCAAAAGATATCGTCGGGTACCTGTCTAATGCGGACCTGAGAATACAAGCAGTTTGAAAATCAGCATAAAGCTGGTGAGTTCATAAGCGGTTTTGTTTTATGAAAATGTATCGGTTTCCTTTAGGTTTTCCGAAAAGGTTTGTTATCCAAGAAAATCCCATATTTTCTTATGTAAAGTTAGTTTGGTTATCTTTCGTTACAGTTCAATTACGCGATATATGTTAACCCCAAGAAAATCCCATATTTTCCTAAATGCAAGATTGATTGAATAACACAGAGTATAGTTTAATACATAAAACTATATGTTGAGAAGCATGGGATTTCTATCCCGAATTAGATATGAAATACTTTGATATACACGAACTGTAGATAGAAAGTAGTTTGAAAATCTTGGGACTATCATCCCGAACTAGTTACAAGATAGTTTGATATACTTGAAATTTTAGATTAATAATCATGGGACTACTATCCCGAACTAAATATAAGATTGTTGGATAAAGTCATGGGATTACCATCCCGTACTAGATATCGTTTCAAAACCATGGGATTACCATCCCGTACAAAATATAGATTGAGATCATGGGACTATCATCCCGGACTAGATATAAATTCTAAAATCGAAGATGTGAATAAACTTATATTAATACATATTGTGAGTCGGGTAACCATGCTGATTTGACAACGAGACCTCCTTGACGTTTGTCAGACGTCGAATGATATCCAGAATTTGTCACCCCAGGTGTGCCCGCCTAACTGTAGCTAGCAGTTAAGGTGTGGGATTGTCAGTCCCGAATAGATCTATTCACAAATTCCTCGCTCTCCCTCCAGGAGACTCTGGTTACACTTCCGGGGAGGATTTACTGATCATCCATAAAGGGTAGTGACAAACTCACAAGCTAGTACTAAACTATTCACAGGGCTCTCATACGATATCAAACATACAAAAGATTATGAAACATAATACATTGAATATAGGTACATACAATGAAACTATCTGGCAATACAATCAAATGATACGGAGATAAACTGAATCAGACATAGTTTATTTAATAACTTTATACACATATCAGTACATGATAAAATGAACGCTAAAGACCCCAAATTATTCCCATAATAATTTGATTAGTTTGGTTATTTTCTTAAGTAAAATCCATTTAGTTGTAATTGATAAATCATCCCTTATGCTCAGCATAATACATAAGGAGTAAAAGTGTTTATAAATTTGCCAGATATTATTTGAAACACATCAACGTTATGTTTTTGAAAACAGTTATAGTTTGCTTGTATTCCCCCCCCCCCCTGAAAACATTGAAAAACACGGAAAAAGCGTAGGGGTATGAACTCACCGAACGAGAAACGTGACGATTTCGGATGTTAAACGTTGGTCTGGGGCTTGCAAACGCACGAGGTTCCTAAGTATAATGTGAAGATACACATTTGTATCTAATTAGGACTTAGATTGATTATTTGTTAGGGACAATTACTTCTAATCGCGAAAACACCCCGATACTAGTGTTTGGAGGGACCCGGGTGGCATTTGGGGACACATTTAGCTAGGATAATGACTTGGGATCTCAAGAGTAAACTCCTTAGGGAGTTTACGGCCCTAATGACCCCTCCCCATGAGTTTACGGCCGTAAACTCATGGTGGGGTAGTTTATGGTGCAATTTGGCTTCAAACACTTAGGGAAAAATTTCTAGGTTTGGTTTAAGGGCTTGGAATAATTGTTAAACACCAAATGGACATATTTAAGGGAGTTTAGGGCCTAGCATAGGACTCATGGCCGTAAACTCCTATAAACCCATGAAAAATTGTGTAAATGACTTCAAACAAATCCCATGTGATTGCTAAAATTATTTCAAGGCCTTACATGAATTTCTATGAGACTTTTGAGGTGTTTTTGGAGTTTACGGCCTATGAGAACCCCCTCATGGTCGTAAACTCTCCTAGAGAGGGATTCATTTTGTTTTAAGGCCAAAAACTTGTTTGTAAACACTTCTAAAATTTATTCTAAGGCTTTAGGGGTGTTAAAGTGGCTTTCTAACACCTTAAATTGAGTTTACACCCAAGGTTGAGGAGTTTACGGCCCAAGCACATGCCTTGGCCATAAACTCATATAAATCCCCCAAAATTTATGTTTAAAGTGTTCCAAGGCTAAAGCAATTATTCTAGAAGTCATATCCATGTCTTGTTGAGGTTTAGGAAGGGTTTAAGGGCTTAAAAACCCTATAATTATGAGTTTACGGCCTAAACACCATCCTTGGCCGTAAACTCATATACAAGTCTCCAAATTATAGTTTAAGGCATTCTAGGTCCATTCCTTAAAGCCATCTAGCCATATCTAAGTCCCAAAATTGTTTAGGAGGGGTTTAAAGGCATAAAAACCCACTAATTATGTGTTTACGGCCCAAGCTCCTTCCAGGGTCGTAAACTCGTCTACAAGGTCTTAATTCATGTTTTAATCTCGAATTTGAAGGCCAAATATGCTATACAATGAGTTTAGAAAGGTACCTTAGAGATTTGAGGCCTTAAATTGAGTTTTGGACCCTTAAACTTGGATTTAGGAGAGAGGTTAGAGAGAGAGAGAGTAGAGAGAGGAAGAAAAAGCTTCAAATGAATGTTTAAACACATTTATATAGGTCCTAAAACCTGGACATGGTGGAATTCTACCCGATACCGGCTTTAAACGGGGCTTTAGGTCGCACCCGATTAAGTTTCCGTCACCCGGCGGGGACGTTTCTAACTTTTTGAAATAAACGTTTTGGGCTAGATTCATGAGTTCCTAAAGGATTTGGAAACTCTTTGGATTTATAATAACATATAAATTTAAATTATTCAACCCAAAACGAAAACGGAATGATTGACAAACGACGAATCTTTACGGGTAGAACGGGTTATCGGTGATGAACAACTTCGAGTTGTTACAAACATACTCTTCTGAACTTTTTGACATTCCTTCCATTGGTACACCACACACTAATTTTCTTTTTGGATTTCACCTAGCTTGAGCTTTTGGAGGTCCTTTGGTTGTTCTTCAGGCTTCAGAACCAGCCTTTTCTTTAGAATAGACGTTATTTCTACATCCATTCTTACAATTTCATGAATGTAGCAAATAAGCATCCTCTTCAGGTGTGCAACAATTGGCTCGTATGTCTTTTCATCTTTTGACACAATCAAGAACAATGAAATCCAGTTGTATGGATTCATGCATGGTAAGTATGCCAGAGTGATGTCATATTCGGTATGACTTGCACCTTAGAATCCTTTGAACTTTATGTTAACAAAGTTTTCAGTCGGAACAGGTGCATAAACCTTCAAAGCAAAAATCTTCTGTGAACTCTAAGTCTTGAATTGAGGTTTGGCATATTTAAGATAAAAAAGAGATGAGCATATGATTAACATCATAGTCCGAGAGTGGTGCCTTCTCAATCTTCTCGAAGCATCGAAACGGAAAAGCTCTAGGAGTGATTGGAAAATCAAGTTGAGAATCCGCCATATTACTCAGATCAAAAGAAACTGAAGGCTCCAACTAGTGGATTTTCGGATCATCAATTGCTTCCCTCTGAATTCGTTCCATCGTCCAAGGAGGAAAGAGCGACTTTTGAGTTTCATGGGTGACTTTGGCAATTTTAGCTTTCTTTTCTTGATCTTTTAACTCTTTTAGAATTTTCAGAAGATCATCAAGCTCCCTGTCACGTTTCTTCCCGGCTAGCTTTTCACCTTCAGAAATATCTTTTTCTTCTTCTTCTTCATCAACCATTTTCTCTTTGCCTTTACTTAATGCATAAGCTTCATTACCCTTCTGAGCATCAGACTTCGGTTTTTATTCGTGATGTGCACCAGTCTTTTGCTTTGCTTCTTGTTAACGAGAAGAGTCAAGATCGAGTATGAGATTTTGACTTGGCTTGATGTTTAGCATGAAGATAGATGTTAATTGATCAATGAATGAAGTGGTTTTCAGATGATCCTGCCATTGTAGCTTCGAGGAAAAAAGCGACTTTTGAGCTCCAACTAGTGAATTTTCAGATCATCAATTGCTTCCCTCTGAATTCGTTCCATCATCCAAGAAGGAAAGAGCGACTTTTAAGTTTCAAGGGTGACTTTGGCAATTTTAGGTTTCTTTTCTTAATCTTTTAACTCTTTTAGAATTTTCAGATGATCATCAAGCTCCCTGTCACGTTTCTTCCTGGCTAGCTTTTCATCTTCAGAAATCCCTTTTTCTTTTTCTTCTTCATCAACCATTTTCTCTTTGCCTTTACTTAATGCATAAGCTTCATTACCCTTCTGAACATCAGACTTCGGTTTTTATTCGTGATGTGCACCGGTCGTTTGCTTTGCTTATTGGTAACAAGAAGAGTCAAGATCGAGTATGAGATTTTGACTTGGCTTGATGTTTAGCATGAAGACAAATGTTGATTGATCAACGAATGAAGTGGTTTTCTGATGATCCTGTCATTGTAGCTTCAAGGAAGATGATGAACAGTAGAGAGAAAAGGGTTTTTGCTTTGAAAATTCTGTGAGCGGTGAGAGATAACAAACCGTCAAAAACACTTATATACGTCATGTGATGAGTGGTGAGAGAAAACTGCCGCTTGACGTTCCATTATCCCGTAAAAGTAGCCTGGGATAGCATGACAACTCATCATGTGTCATAGCATGACAACTTATCATGTGTCAGGCGCCGTGTAACTGACATGCATGATGTCAGGGATTTGAAAAGACACGCCTGATTTAAATCCTTATCTACAATAAATCCGTCGTTTCAGTTTCGTCTTATTTAGAATTAACAACCAATCCATGAAGATCTATTCTCTGAATTAACAACAATCAATCAGAATTAGAACCATACTTTGAAAAATCATAAATATTTATGTGCAAGAGTTTGCCAAAGAAAAAGAAATAAATATTTATGGTATTTTGTGATGTCAAATGAAATTGACATGAAATTTAGATGGATCCCAGATAATGATCTCTTCCTTCTGAGTCAAGAGAGACTCTGAAGTGTTTTTTGGTATCCCTTTTAATTACGATCTACTTTTTTGTAAGAAATAATGAAAGGCATCTTTTAAGTAGGCTGCAAGGGTGGCTTAAGTTTCAACCAAATTCCGAAACTCAACATAAGACCGAAGATCTGGAAGAGGTACTTGTTTGACTAGTGTAGCCATAAAAAACAAGTATGCTTTGGATATCCTTTAAGTGACTGGATATTAAGGAAATCTCAAGAAAAATAAAAATATGGATCTTCAAAAATAAAAATCTGGATCTTCCGGGAAGAAACGTCTTTGGTCGGGAACATTTCATTAGGATCACTCAAAAAGAAAAAATGAGATTTCACACGATAATGGTACAAACCAAAACAATTTTTATCATCAATTCATTTGTGAAAATTATAGAACATTTGATTGTTCACCGTCAATTCAGAAATGGTTTTTGGATTTTGCGTCTCATTCAAAATCATGGTGATAAGGATTTAAAGATCATCAACACGAATGTTGTGTAACTATAAACCCTAGTGGTAATTCTGAGAGTCTCAAGGGTTACGTTTATGAATGTGAAGTTTGATGGTGAAATTTTAGATTGGTTCTGAAGAAAAAAAAGTGTACCTCTGTTAAACAAAAGTTGTAAATCTCATCAATACCTACGTGTGGATATAAAGAACGTAAAAAACGAAGCTCGTATGTAAAAGTTGCGGATTTAAGAATATAAATAGTTTTTGGAGTAACCAGCCAACGACACGTGGCGTGATCTAAGCCACTGCTTCCTCACCACGACTTGGCACCAAATGATGACACCTAGCAACAAACACTGAACATTCAGCAGGGAACTCCTCGCGTTCGAACTGGACTCAACCTATAAATAGAGGCGCAAATCACCCCAAAAACTCACACCTTTCCCATTCTTTCTCTCTCAAACTTCACTCTAAACCCCTCCCAACCCCTACTACTTCCCAAGTGCTAAGAGGTGAGTCTTGAAGTGCCAGAAGGCTCCAAGTAGAAGAGCTTTCGGCTCAGAAGTTATGCCCCCACAGAGCCCAATTCCTAGCCAAACCCTCTTATAAGTAAGTTATGCTTACCCTACTTCAACTATAGCTTATGTTTAAGTTTATTATCGTTATTATAAACTTACAAACAATATATGTATTATAAAATGTAATATACAAAGTGTTAATATAATATCTTTTAACTACTCACGGTACAGGAAATCTGGTTTGAAGGGCTTATATAGGGTTGTTGGATTTCAGAACAACTTAAATTCCAAAATGGTCTTGCCCTCTTATGTTTCATGCTTGGCCCCTGTCTGTACATAGTAGTTGAAAAGTATTGTTTAACACTTATAAAACAATATCGCTCATAAGTATAGACTAATAATTAGTCACAACAAATATTAGACTAAAATCTAGTGGTAATAATACTAGGTTTCGTAGAAGGAAAAGACGATTGTTATAAGAGAAACACTGTCCGAGTTTCGAGTCATCACTTTAACAAGTGAGTATATAGGTACTGTCATCTTACACATAGATATGAAGTATTCAATATAAATTATGTGATATGTGTGTATTAGGGATGGAAGTGGGTCCAAACCCGGACCGGATGGACCCGGACCCTAAAACCCGGAACCGGTTAATGGGATTTTTTGGAACCGGAAACCGGAGCGATATATAGGAACCGGTTCTGGTTAGGTTCCGGGTACGGTACAGGGTAAAGTGGGTCTAGAACCGGAAAACCCGGAAATATCAAAGTGAGTAGGGTGGAACCAGATAAATTGGGTTTAGAATCGTAAAACCCGGAAAAACCGAAATTTTTTGGTAATTACTTACTACTTAGTGAGTTGAACTTTGAAAATTTTCATATTGATATCCCGACTTTGGGGACTGTAACCCATTGAATATGAAACCAAAATTAACAAAATTATACTCTAAAATCATATACAAACTCTAAAATATACTCTGGAAAAGTCTGCATGTCAAACCGACTTTAAACGAATGAGATATGCATGTGTTAATATTTTTATAGAATACAAAGTACAAAAACAAATAGCTGAAAAGTTGAAAATTGTTAGTTTTGATATCCCGACTTCGGAGGACTGTAAATCATTGATTATTAAAGCAAAAATGACAAATTTATAGTCTAAACTCATTTATAAACTATAAAGTACAAGTTGGAAAAAACCACATATCAATCCGACTTCAAACGAATTATGTATACATGTTTTAAAACTTTCACCGAATACAAAAAAAACTGAAAAACTAAAAACTTCCAACTTTGATATCTCGACTTTGGGGGACTGTAAGTCAATGAATATAAAACTAAAAATGGAAATTTTATAGTCTAAAATCATGTACAAACTCTAAAATACATGTTGGAAAAAACCACATGTCAATCGGAGTTGAAATGAATGAGATATGCATCTTTTACAAAAAACGGTTACGACCCTAAAAGTGGTTCCGGTTCCTAACACCGGTTCTGGTTTTTAGACCCGGTTTACCCGAACCCGATGGACCCAAACCCGGATAAAGCCAATTTTTAAATCCGGAACCGGAACCGATTCTATATATTCCGGTTCTAACGGTTCCAGTTCCGGTACGATTCTGGTTTCAGTCCGGTTTTCCAGTTTCAAATCTCATCCCTAGTGTGCATATTATCTGTGTTCTTGATATATATGCTGAATGAACAAAATATACATGTTTTATTCGATTTAAACTGTATACGTATTTTATACCTATAATTATGATGGGTAAAGATGGGTAGATTAAAGATGATATGAGATGAGAGATGAAAGATGATATAGATGATGATAAGTGAAAGATGATGAGAAGCAATGGCCCAGTCATCTAGCAGAGTATAGATGACAACCACGGATTATTTTAGACAGTCCAGTGAAACACTAGCAGACTCACAACTTGTAGGTGTTGTGAACGATATGTTCATCAAATGTACTCTAAAAACCCATTGACATTTATTGTGGGTGAACTCCCTAAAATAATACTGTCAATAAAAGAGATAAACCCTGGCAGCTATGGACTTAGTGCCTAACAAATAACATCGGCAACTATAGACTTAGTGCTTGTTATACAAACCTTAGCGACGATGGACTTTGTGCCTATTCCTTAGGACAATCCTGAGGAATGAATGAGTAAATGATAGATGATTCTTAGGGTAGATCCTTAAGAAATAAAGAAGATAATGAGATGGATAATTGAGATAATTGTTTGATGATGAAACATAATAACTTTATTTTTGTGGGTTGAAACCCCAGGTTTTCCAACCTGACCCACTCAATTTATTTGTATCACAGGTATAGATACGAAGCTACATTACACTGAGAGATTAAAGGAGGTGTAAATCACTAGTGTAAATGAATGTAAGGTTTGTTTATGCTTATGTTTTTGTATTGACGTTGACATTCCAAACTTTTAATATAAAAAAATTACATTAATTTCTTCGGAAATGCTTTGATAATATATTCTCATGTTTTCTGGGAACAAATTCCGCAATATTATTCTTTAAAATGAATAATCTGATTTTCAAATATGCATAAATAAAACTTTTAAAATGACCGTGAATTTGGGGATGCCACAATTTGAGGTGATTGCATTTACTACACCCAAGGTTCAAGTGGAAGAGGAGGTTGATGAAATGGATGATGACTTGTATGAAAAAATGGAAATAATTGGAGAAAACATTGGTGAGGAATTGAAGGAGCCAACATTTGTCAAGATGGAAGTAAAAGAGGAAGGTCATAAGGAAGAAAACAAAAAGCTGAAGAAAGAAAAGAGGAAAGGTAAAGGGGTGAAGTACAATTGTGATGAATATACCAAGAAGAAGAAGGAGAATTCAAAGAAAGCTTACAGGATAAGAGTTCAAGCTTACAAGAGGAAATGGAAGGAGAAAAAGGAGCAAAGGGAGACTCCACTCCCAACTTCAACAACGCAGAAGGGGAAGGAGTCCGACTTACAACTCCTAAAAAAGAAGCACTTCTTGGGAGGCAACCCGATTTTTAGAGTTTGCGTTTAATTTGCTTTTTGATTTTTGTTTTTATTTTGGTTTAATTTTTATTTTTAGTCTAACCAATTGATCATGTCTTTTCTCTAGTCTTCTAAATTTGTTTTGTAGTTTTTGAAAGAAAGGTCGTATTGCGATTAAGGAGCTAAATGGATGAAGAATCCATGCAATTTTGAAGATCACAATCAAAGACCATTTGATTACATAAGTGTGGGGTTCCCACATAATGAAGATAAGTGCATTTTGAAGGATATTTGTTGAAAAAAGAAGATTGGGAAAGCTCCTAACCGTTACGAAGATTCGATAACTGTTTATTGATCTTAAAAGTCGATCTGAGAAGGAACCACGAAGTGGATATCATCAACACAACGTGGCAAAAGTTTTTATCGCAACTGTATTCAACTACACCGTGACATAGCCATCTACACCACATCATAGCAATTTTATTTTGCTTGACTATTTACGACTTCTAGCTTTACACCATGTCGTGGCGGTGCTTTCCCACGACATGGCAACGGTTCAATATACATTATTTGACGAATAGTTACTTGATTTATGACAATCTGGAACATTTGAATTCACAAGAAGAAGGCTCAGAAGTACTGTTTCCAGCCAATATTACGAGAAGTCCAAGCTTTCCACACACTTTCATAATTCGATCTTGCGACTACTACTCAAGGGTAGTCTGTTCCAATTCTTCCTATTTAATTTATATGTTCTTTTATTGTTTTAGCATGCAATGGGGACATTGCATCATGTAAGTGTGGGGTAGGGGTTAAATCTTGGAAAATAAACATTCTGATAAAAAAAATATTGAAAAATGACTAGGATAAAAAAATTATTAGAAAGATTTGAAACAATAATCTAAAATTGAATTTAGTCAAACAAAATTGTTGTGTTAAGATCTAGGCTGTTAGTGTTGTGTGGGACGATCCAATGCGAGTTTCAATGTTTATTTGAGACAATAAATGTTATAGTGTATTTGTGGCTTCCCTATCCTAGTGAAATCATGGAACAAAAACACAACCTTGCTCAGTTTGAGGGTCGCAATATGTTTAACATTGTGATAAAAAATGTATCCATGAGAGCTTATGTAGTGATTGCACTATTAGACTAATACCTACAACCAATAAGGGTTGAAGTTAAGTTCTCTTGCTTAAGCATATGTTTTTTCTTTAGGATTTTTAGTTTTGAGTTAAAAAAAAGTGAAAGAAAAAAATAGACAAAAAAGTTGCAAAAGTTGAGAGAATAAGAGTCTATAAAGCTATGAAGATCAAGAAATATATAAAGAAAAGCTCTAAATTATGAAGACTCAAGAATAAGGCAACATTTGCCAAGTTATTTACTATATTTTTATTTTCTAAGTTATTTTTCTATAAGTATGCTTAGGGGTTTAACCAAAAAAACCTTGAGGCTAAGATAGTTTTCTAGGGATGGATTCATAGGGATGCATAAAATGAGCGTTGTTCAAAATAAGTGAGCAAGTGTTTATGAAGATTGTGAGTATTTAGGATTGGGTAAGTTCTTAGAAAAAATTAGACACAAATACATGCATTGCGGTCTTGGAGTAATGAAGAGACTCAAAATGGATTTTTTTTTGTGAGATATTGGTAGCTAAAGTCTTGATATGATGATAATAAAATCAGTTTTGTTTGGGGGCAAGCAAAGAACAAGTATGGGGTGCTTTGATATGAGTATAATATATTTAATTTATATTTCTTATACTTTTAGCTATAAATATGTTTAATATGGAAAAAAAAGTACTTAATATGTTTAAATTATGTTTTGTAGCTGCGAAGACTTGCTCGGGACAAAAAGGAAGCATACGAAGAGCTGGAAGCAGAAATCGGGAGCTAAAACAAAGAAAAGAAGAAAGAAGACTGAAGACCACATCGTGGTGCCTCAACCACAACTTGGCAATTGGAATAATCTCGACACTGATGCTGACGTGGCAAACACGGGAAAAACTTGAAGAGCACGTCATGGTGGCGGTCAACCACGACGTGGTGGCCAGATTTCCACAAATATAAAATCACTGACATTAGGTGGAAATAAAGAGTTGCATTCGGTTCTCTAGTCTTATTTGCAACTAATAAACCCTTAGAAACCCAGAGGAAGTCGAAATTCAAGAGAGCTCAAGGATTGAAGAGGGTTTAGAAGATATTCAACATTTATCGAGTTCAATTGCTTATTGAACTTATGTCTAGCTTATTTTACTTAGATCTAATGTGTTTTTTTGCTACTGTGAGAGGCTAATCACCTTTTACTTTTGTTTGGTGAAGATTAGCTTGATACTTATTTGTTGATTACAATTGTTTGATGATTATTATTGATTTACTTGTGTTTGGTTCTAGTTTATATTGCTCATAAATCAGATTTTGTTTTTTAATTGACCATATTAAATGCATAAATCTAATTCCTAATTATTTATGACCATTAAATAGTTAGACCTAGGATTAATCACATCTTAGTTAAAAGTAATTAAAGCTAGTAACTTTAACTGTCTTAGAAAGCATAATTAGTATTAATTTGTGCTTGGTTGCTTAACTTGACAATAGAAGAGTAACTAATATCATGCATAGTCCAATTGTGCTATTATCTATTTAGTGTTTAATTTGAGCATGACCATTGCCTTGTCATCAATAAATTTATAGGCCTAGTTATTTGACCATAAGAGCTAGATAATTGGTAATCAATATAATCTATCCACTAGAAATCAACCACTAGAGATAGTGAAATCGGATCAAGACAGAAGTATTCTATTATTCTTAAATTTGCTTTGTTTATTTACTTGCTTGTTTGCTAGTTGATATTAAGTTATTCTGATCTTGAAAAATCAGTAAACCCCCCCCCCCCCATCATAGTTTGTTTTATAGTTTAATTCGAATTAGTTAAGTGATTAAATTGAATTCTGTTCCCTGTGACCGACACCCGAATTACCTGAGCTACACTATAAACTAACTAGGTACACTTCCTATAGGTTCATAGATAGTAAAAGTTTGTTAGGATATAAATTTAAAACTAAGTAGGTGCATTGTGCACGCGTCAGTGGCTTCTAAAAGGTCGTGTGCAGGGCGCAAACATGTGCAACGTTTTTTCAAACTTCAAATTTTCATAATTTCTTCATACAAGCTCCATTTCTCATGTTCTTTATATTCATGTATAGCTATCAACGAGATCTACACCTTTCATTTAGAATTTGTCGGTTAATTTTGAATTTATTTGTTTTACATTGGCTTAGACTGTTAAAGCCTGTTTAAAATGCATAACTTTTTCACCCAACGTTTGTTTTCGACTATCTTTTTATCATTGGACTCCTATTAACAAGATCTTCTACTCTCGTTTAGATTTTTTTTTAGCTAACAATCAACCGATTTGAAATTTGATATTTCAGTTGTCTACTGCTACATTGAATCTTAGAAAAATCATAACTTCCTCTATTGAAGTTAGATTTGATGGTTCTTTATATGTACACTTTTGGTTTAACAGCTACCATGCCTTTTGTTTAGGTCACTAAGGATAAAAGGTAACCTAACAAAAAATTTCCATTTATGACGCCCGTTGTCGAATCGGGTCAAATCGCGAAACTTTTACAGATAATAACTTCTTCGTTATAAGTCCAATTTAAGTGTTCCTTATATACCCAGAGTCCTTATCATGACCACTTCAACTTTCGTCGAGGGTACTCAGCCTAATTATTATTCTATTTTAGATGCATATTTTATTCTTATTTTATTATGTTGTCGTAAGCACGTACACTACAAATATTTACACATAAATCACATTATACTCAAATAAATTCCCTTTATTATATCAAATAAGTTACAATTATTGACTCTAATTATTAAATCATCTTATTAATGCCTAGCGGGAAATGCGGGTGTTACAAGTTGCGGTTCCATGAATGTAATGTGAGTTAGTAAATGAGAAGAAGTCCCATTAAGGACAATGTCATTTACATAAAGGAGAATATACGCCAAAGAGGAACCCTTCCAATATATAAATAAAGATGAGTCACACCGATTGTGAACAAATCCAATCTGAGATATAAACATGGCAAACCGCTGAAACCAAGCTCTAGGTGCTTGTTTGAAACAATATAGAGACTTATGTAACGAGCAACACATGTGAGGTCTAGAGGGATCCCAAAAATATGGAGGTTGTTACATATAGACGGTTTCCTGTAACTGACCATGAAGAAAAGTATTCTTCACATCTAATTGGCGTATGGGCCACCCATGCGAGATAAAAATACTCAAAATGGTGCGTATAATGTTCGACTTAACTATCAAACTGAAAGTATCATCACAATTAATGTCTGGTCTCTGAATTCATCCATTAGCAACAAGACAAGCTTTATAATGAGACAAGGAGCCATCTGCATTTAATTTCTTCTTAAACAATTAAACACAATTAATAATGTTAGCAGTATGGGGATACGGTATAAGGACCCAAGTTTATTTGAGATAAGAGCAATATATTCTTCTTACATCACCTTAAGCTAGTTAGGATCATGAAAATCCTGTAAATAAGTTTTATGGACAAGAGATGTAGATTCAATGTGAAGATCAAGTTTTCTAATGGGTTTAGTGATACCCATTTTGGATCGAGTGATCATGGGATGATGAGAGATATTGAAGTGACACCGGAAGACACGTCAAGAGGGACATCAAAAGAAGATGAGGTGGGTTGAGAATTAGTAGGACTTGTAGGCATAGATGGGCCTTTTAGGCTAGGAGAGGTAGACGACTCAGTGTGAATGGGTTGATCCCACGGGGTGTTTGGAGAATTCGTGAGCATAGAAGAAGGATCAATAGAAGGAGATGGAGCCTCGAGAGGAGAATCACCATCATTAGGTGAGACAAAAGTATTATTATACACCCTCTGTCCCAATTTGATAGTCCACTTTTGACTTTTGAAGTCTTTTTTCTTCAACTTTGACCTTAAATATTTTTATTTGTGTTATATATTACTTGATAAAACTTATAACAATGAAAAAACATTTAAAATACAATTTATTCATATATTTTACATCAAGTATTATCTATCAAACACAAAAATATTTAAGGTCAAAATTGAAGAAAAAAGACTTTAAAGGTCAAAAGTGGACTATCAATTTGGGACGGAGGTAGTATGAGAGAGGAGTGTTGAGATCATCATGATCAAGAAACGAGTAAGAAGGAGTGACATTCGAAGTTATAGACCCAAAAGGAAAATTGGTTAATCAAACACCACATGTCAGGAAAAAATAATTTCATTTGTGTCAAGATTAAGACATCTATAGCCTTTATGATTAGAGGGATAAGCAAGAAATATGCATGGAATAGAGCGATGTGACATTTTGTGAGAAGTGACAGTGTTGGGGAAACAAAGGCATCCGAAAACACGTAAATGATCAAAGTTTGGGTGTTGAATAATTTATGATAGGGTATGTCATGATTTAAAGTGGTGGAAGGAAGAATATTGATAAGATAAGCAGACATATAGAGAGCTTCAACCCAGTAGGTGGAAGGAAGATGAGCATGGAAAAGAAGAGCACAGATGCCATTGTTTAGAGTTTGAATCACACGTTTGGATTTTTGTTTTGTTGAGAAGTATAAGGACAAGAAAAACGCATGATAATACCATTTTGATCAATCATTTATTGAAATTTAGTGCAATTGTATTCACCTCCATTATCACACTGAAATGATTTGATATCAATTTGAAATTGAATTTTTTAACAATGGCACGAAACAGCACAAATTTATCAAACACATTAGATTTAGCATGCAATGGATATACCCAAACATAGTAAGAAAAATCATCAAAGAATAAACATAGTATTTAATACCACTAGTGCTCTCAATAAGAGAAGTCCAAACATCAGACTGAACAAGTTCAAAACGAAAAGAAGAGACAAAATTGGTAGAGCTAAAAGGAAATCTTATATGTTTACCCTTTTGACAAGCATGACATAAATTAGAATCTTTATTTGAAGAACATGAACTAAAACCATTGTGAAAAGGTTTTTTTAAAAACGTGATGTCCTAGGTGCCCTAGATGTTGGTGCCAAAGAGATGGAGTAATTGAAACGAGAGCTTGAGAGATCGATGTTGTGACAGGATAGAGATCACCGGTGCTATCACATTGCATGAGAATTTGTTTGGCGCGATAATCCTTCACAGAAAATTCAAATTGGTCAAATTCAATGACACACAAAAAAAAAAAGAATTTTCACGAACAAAGCGATGAACATATATAAGATATTTAATAATATTGGGAGTAATTAAGACATTTTTAAGAATTAAAGTACGATAAGGGTGAGAGAGCGGAAGGCTAGTTTGTCTCATTTTAGTCACATGCATTAATGATCTATCCCTAACTAAAACCAATGAAGAAAAATTACTATTGATATAAGAAACATACTTGAGTATACCTGCATTGGCGTGGAGGTGCGATGTTGCTCCAGGATCCATGTACCAATTGTAACACCTGTAGATCAGGGCTAGTCAATTTAGAGACGATAAGCATCAAAAATGACTTTTTGATGGAAGGTTATTTAGAAGGATTAATCTTAAAAAAGTTGTAGTATATGTCACAAGGTTTCCGTGCATATAAAGAACGCTAAAATCCGAGTTATAACGAAGAAGTTATGACCTGTCGAAGTTTCGCGACAGAACCGACACGACCTAGCACGACCCAACGCGATGTAAATAGTGAATTTAAGGTAGATAGATATCTATCCTTAGTGATCTAAATTATAATTGAAGATCTCATCGATATTAGTGCAACAACGGAAAGACGGACGGAATCGGAGTTCAGATGAAGGAGTTATGAATTTCGAACGGAGTTTTCATGTCCCGGCCCACGAAAGATAATATATAAGTAATATACTTATAATATATTAAAAATCAATTCAAAATTAGCCAATGGAGTCTAAACGAGAGTTGTAGATCATAATCTCACCTTCGCGGCGATATAAAGAACGTCGAAAACAAAGTTCGTATGCGAAAGTTATGAATTTCTGAAGTTCGGGGCGCGAAACCCCAAAACTGTCAGAGCCCATGACGTGGAACAAGGTTGCCACGACGTGGCAAGTGTCCTGACACCTCCGGGAGGCCCCCAGATGCAACTTGGGATGACGCATGCAGTGACGACCAAGCCCACGACGTGGCAAGGGCCAAATTTGCCCTATAAATAAATTTGAAGGGCCAGCCTTTTAGAGTTGCTATTTTCTCTCTTCTCTCTCCCGTTTTGCATCGATTTGCGTGCCAGAAATACCCCGAAGCCCCGGTATTATTCTCTAGCCCCGAGGCAAGTCCCGAGATCCCGAAGATCCCGAGAAATGCGGTTCCCGAGCCGAAGCTCTGCCCGCGAGAAGTTCGATTTTTGAAGAGATCTTCCAGATCTGCTGAGGATTACTACTTCTGCAAGTCGTAGTGCTGTCCGATCATCTTCTGATCAAGTGAGTGTATAGTCCCTTTCATAAACACGATTTTAATACAAGTATTGTTTGAATGTATTAAGTATATGTTTGTTGTGAGTGTGTAGTTACTTTCTTCTAACGCATAAATATTAAGTATTTACTATGAAATACGTGTTATGTGTTTATATATTGGTCTTGATTTGAAGGGGGTACCTAATCTCTTTCAAATGCACGATTTTATACAAGTATCGATTTAATGTACTAAGTATATGTGTTATGTGAGTGTATCAATGTTATCTTCTAATCTCATAGATATAATTTATTCTCTATGAAATATGTGTTATGTTTATGTGCCTCATCTTTTATCTGGAATGTGTTTTGAATGAACATACTATACAGGTTTTAAACTATGTCTAAAAATGTATATTTTATCTAATAGAATGTTGGGTAGAACATGGGTAGATAGTTGTCTTATGATAAAAGGACGAGAGGCATCAATGTCATTGTAATCCAGTCATCTAGCGGAATTTAGATGACGACCACGGACTTTTCTAGACAGTCCAGTGGAACGCTAGCAGGCTCATAACCTGTAGGTGTTAATGAACTTGGGTGTTCATTCGCTGTATTCCATCCCCCTCATGGTTGCCTTATTTGACTTATATTGCTGAGGAACCCCAGAAGCATGTGTTGTCGCCCCGATGAAATATTCTTAGACTAGGTCCCTTGTGTTAGTTGTCTTAGGGACGTAAGGTGAGAATAACGGGAATGGGTAATTGGGTTAGTATTGGTTGATGAAATTAAATTAATTATTTATTATGGGTTGAAAACCCTATATGCTCACCAGGCTCCCAAGCCTGACCCACTCAGTTTTCTTTGCATTACAGGTAATGGCACAAGAGTATAAGTTGGTGGACTTGACGAGAGATTTTGGATTATAGATCAGTAGTTATAAATAACTTTTTAAAGTCTATTTTGTTCTGTTTATGCTTTTGGTCTGTATTGAACATGACATCCAGAGATTTTGTTATATAATGAAAATACATTTCTTTAAAGAAATGCTTTGATAAACTCTTATCATATTTTGTTTTTGGAACAAATTCCGCAACTCTTTTAAATCAAAAGAATTTACCCTGATTTTATAAAACAAAGCATAAACAAATCGGTCTTTTCTGGCCGTGAAATTGGGGATGTCACACCAATCAACATGATTTGGGTCAATTAAAGTCATGGTATTGAAAATCTGAGAAAAGGTAGTGGTCTCATTACTCTGATGTTGTTGACCTGATTGTTGTTGGGTCTAATGTTATTTGGGTCTAGTATAAGTGCTATTGGACTGAAAAGAAGCGAGAGTTGGGCTTGGAAGAAGTTCAACGAGCCCATGATTGGGTTGTTAAACTTGAAACGAGCCATAGGCCCATGTACTTCCTACTGTATGTTGCTATTTTTTCCCTTGATTAAAGAAATTTTTGCCTCTATGATAACTATTGCGACCACCATTACTTCCTCCACCACGATTTCCTCGAAAATTCTGACTACCATGACCTCCATGAGAACTGTTGTTGTTTGAATTGGAGACAGTTAGAGCTGTTTGGGAGGAGGCGTGATCGGTGTAGGCGAGGGATTCCTCTCGTCAATCTTCTTGGATTATCTCTTATTCCTCGAGAACTAACATCGGGATAGCTTCCCATAATGAAAGAGGTGTGTCTCGGTGACGCATAGTCATTGCTATGTGCCAGTATTTAGAAGTGAGCCCATTGATCATGTATGCAACTAAGTTAATTTCAGGAACCTTTGCATCCATATGTTCGAGACGATCAACAAGAGATTTAATCTTGTTATAGTAATCCATGATAGAGTTCTTTCCAATCGAGATATTGGGAAATTATTTGTCAATCTGAATTATCTTTAAACTTTTGTTATCACAAAACACCTTTTCAAGACATTTCCAGACTTCATACGTTGTAGCATGTTTCTTGAAGATCATATTCAAGAGAGGGATGGATAGAGTAACATACATCCAATATCTTACAATAGCATCCATGTGAAGCCAAGCAACTTTGGCAGCTGTTGATTCAACAATCGTCTTGTCCTTCTCTTTCTTTTCAGATGACATAGCCTGTTCGACCGGAGGCTGGTGGTGATCATCGACCCCATAACCAATGTAGTGAACTTCGAATAACTCTTTCAATATGTCATAATTCATCTATTCCAGATCAAGGACCAGAGGCATAGCTTGCTTGATGTTAATCGTAGGGGATGGTTTTTCAGAAAAAATTGTCCTTGAGATTTTGAGAAAACAGAATAGCAAGAGACTGTAGAAGATCAGATTTAAGCAAGACAATGAGGAAGAAGATGGCAACCGAAGGGAAAGAAGCTGGCAGCTAGGGTTTGAGGATATGCAAGATTATAGGGATATGGTTAGCTCTGATACCATGAAAGCGTTAGTATTTTCCCACGAAATCTTATCTTCTATTAATGATATATATATATATATATATATATATATATATATATATATATATATATATATATGTATATGTATATGTATACACATACACGCACACACACACACACACGAGTACATCAGAATAAGGCCAATGGGCCGATCACAAAACACAATACAACAGCAATAAACAATAATAACAATAATAATAAGCCCGCTACCAATATATATATATATATATATATATATATATATATATATATATATATATATATACACATACACTTAAGAGTTACAACTATCATGCAGATAAAGCAAAGAAAAACATCCAAAACATGAAAACAAGTGAAATTTGTTTTCATGATTTGGATGTTTTGCTTTGCTTTATCTGCATGATAGTCATAACTCTTAAGTGTATGTGTGTGTGTATATATATACACACACATACACACACACAATACATTGAACTCCATAGAGTTCATGAGATTGTCACATCATCTATTTATAATCCATACAACTCTATCATTTTTTTTCCTACAATGCATTGAACTCTACAAAGTTCAATAGAATGTTACAAAATGTAATTTATAGTAAATATTTTAGAATTAAAAATTTTCCTTTTCCCATTGAAGAGTTCAATGGTCATTGAACTCTAAATCTATTGAATGCCAAGCTGGCATCTCACAATGGTAGAGTTTCCTCCATTGAATGACACTCAAACTTGTTGCCTCATTCAAGTCCCCCATTGAACTCACCATATGGATGATGTAACACCCATTTATTTATTAGTTAAATAATTAAATTTAAGAACGAATGGTAGCCTAAAATAAATAAATTTATATGCAGGGTGTTGGGTTCGAGGAGTTAATTGCCACATTTTTTAGAAGTCGCGGGTTAAAAGTGTGAGTTCAGGACTCATTTTATAAATGTATATGAAGACAGGGACCCCGTGGTAATTAATTGGATTTAATTTAAAAAGGAAAAGAGGTGGAGGGGCTGAATATGTCATAATTACGATTTTGGGGGTTGTTTAGTAATTCATAGGTCGGATTTGAAAAGGATTTTCGACTTAGGGTAGAAAGGGAAAATTATTGACTTGATTTGAGAGAAGAGCGGGAGGAAGGGACTATTGTTGCCATTATGGAAAAATGTTTAAGAGTATCGGGTATAAAGGGTTATGAAACCCTAACCCTAAGACAAATTCCTGCAGCCGTCACCCCTTATCCCCCCCCCCCTTTCCATCGTCGGCGCCACCAGTTATCGAACCACCACTACCTTAGGGTGGTGGCTGCCGCCACCGGCCGCTGTGTCGGGTGGCGGTGTGCTTGTCTTGTGAGTTAACCCGGTTGGGGATGCTTGAAACCCTAATGGGCCTTGTTAGCCTAATGGGCCGAATGAAGCCAAATGGGCTTAGTGAAAACCCTAATGAGTGTGGACTCTAATTGACCCAATAAAACCCTAATGGGCTTGATGACATTCTAGTGGGCTTGATAGGGCCAATAAAGCCCTAAATAACCTAAAAGTCCAACAAATTAATAAATGGGCTAGTATTTAGGTTGGAAAATCCTAATGCAATCAAAACCCTAATTTTGGGAAATTAATCGGGACACACCTGAATTATTTAATAACTTGAGATATTAAATAATAATCATTGGCGGAAATTAATTTAAGCAACATTGGACTTAATGGATTAAGTCCTTAATGGGTTAAGTAGGAAACTTAACCCTAATCATCATTTTATGTGAAACCCTAATTTCACTTGGGTTTATTGTTGGGCCTTTCTATTGGGCCTTGATGATTGGGTTATTAAATGGGCTATCCAAGATCAAGCAAATGGTCTAGATTAATTTAATGGGCCTAGGGTAAGGCCCATGTAAGGGTCTTGGGCCCAATTTGGAAAATTGGGCCATAGTTTGGGCCTTAATGATTATATGATGTTGGGCCTTAGAATGAGACCATGTATAGGCCTAGGCCTAATTTGGAAAATTGGGCCATGTGTTGGGCTTTGATTCCTAATTGACTTTGGGCCTATGGATTGGGCCTTGGGCTTGAATAAGCCAAGCTAGGGGTAATGTAGTAATTACCCAAAGAATCTACTTATGGTTATGCATTAGGACCCAATTATTAATTGGGTGTTATTTTGGTGTTGACAGTTTGGAAAATTAGGCCTTGTGTTGGGCTTTGATTCCTAATTGACTTTGGGCCTATGGATTGGGCCTTGGGCTTGAATAAGCCAAGCTAGGGGTAATGTAGTAATTACCCAAAGAATCTACTTATGGTTATGCATTAGGACCCAATTATTAATTGGGTGTTATTTTGGTGTTGACAGTTCGGGAATCTGTCAGCCAGCAGCTGGGGTCGACTCTGCGAGACTTCAGCAAGTGTGGGATTGTGTCTTCGGGACTTCAACAGTGTGAGGTGAGTTACCTTCCAGTAGCGGTGGGTCTTGGGCCACAATGTCGACCCACCAGTAGGAGTTGTATGTTAGATGATTGTCTTTGTGATATCATCTAGGTTTGCTACTACCTGATATGTTATATGCTGGCATGATATGTTATATGTGATAGTAGTAGAGTTCAGTTCTTAGGACAGAAGGGTAGGTCAGACACCCCAGATATGTCTGACAGTATGTGATGATATGTTTATATGATGTGATGATATGTTATATGCTGGCATGATATGTTATATATGTGATAGTGGTAGTAGGAGGGGAATAGTCCCTAAGTTCGGTTGTTAGGACTGAAGGGTAGTTCGGACACCCCAGATATGTCTGATAGTATGTTTATGTTATGATATATGTGATAGTAGCAGTAGGGGTGGAATAGTCCCCGAGGGTTGGTTGTGAGGACCGACGGGTAGGTCAGCACCCCAGAATGGCTTGACACGGGTAGGACGGCACCCCAGAATGGCCACATGGGTAGGTCGGCACCCTAGAATGGTCGTACGGGTAGGTCGGCACCCCAGAACGGTCGTACCGGGTAGGTCGGGCACCCCAGAATTGTCCGGCAGTATATATGTTATGTGCTTGTATGGTATGTGGTATGATGGGGGGAACTTACTAAACTTCGTGCTTACGGTTTTCTGCTTTGGTTTCAGGTACTTTGTGTTTAAAGGAAAGGATCCGGCTTGATCGCAGCACATCACACTATGGTTTTCCGCACATGAGATCTATGGGATTACACTCTGATTGTTTTATGGTAACATGTTTTGATTATTTCTACTTTGGTTTTGACATGACATGATATTACAGATATTTTATTACACTGTTGGTTTTCTAATAACGTATTTAAAAAATGAAATTTTTAGCCTGTATTTTTGGGATGTTACAGATGCTCTAAACATAACAAGATCCTTTAATAAATACATGGATGGAGAGGAACATATTAAAATATTGGTTATTCAAATGAAACTATTTCAATAATTTTTTGTCCCACCCGATTGATGATAAAAAATAGAAACATTTTAAAATTTAAATTTTACTGCTTTTTTATTCATTCTCCTGTATGTCATTTGTAAATTTTGAACTGCTATGGTATAACATTCGATTTTCAGGTATTGTTCATTATTGGTCCCTTATGTTAAAATCTTTGCATTTCAGCCCGTACGTTGGGCGTACGTGAGGTATGCGCAGCGTACATGATTAAGCCTTGGAAACACGAGACTCATGCTAGTACTTTGGGCGTACATGCAGTACGTAGGGCTAGCTCAGACCCTAAACCCTAAATTTAGGCGTTTTCTCTCTATTTAATCATCATTATACCTCCCTTCAACCTTTTAGAGACATCCTTCACTCTTTCCAAACCCTAATCTCGAGTCTCATCCTTGTTTGTGAAGATTTTGAAGCTTTTTAGTGATTTTGGTGCTCTCCTGTTGAAGAAGAAGGCTATTAAAGAAGGTGGTGTTGCGCATAAACTTGTGGATCCAGAAACTACATCACCTTGGGCATCTTTTGGAGGTATAAAGTTTATACCTTGGTGTGTTTCTTTCTAGATATTTTAATGGGTTATTATGAACCTTTTTTTGTCTCAAACTTGTATCTTTGTGAGTATGGTGTACTCCAGAGCATATTAACTGTCCTTTCATGTGTTTTAGGTCATCTAGAATCATAAAAATGCTTGCTTGAAGGTCCCTTTCCTTCCATGCAAGAGTGTGGTGGTTTTGAGTATGGTTTAAGTTAGGGTTTTGAGGTTTAAGCTTGTTTCAGCCATGTAAAGGGTTCAAGTTATGAAATTTATGGGTTAAGACATTCTTTTGAGGTCAAATATGAGTTTAGGTTGCATGTCTTAACGATTAAGACATTATGAAGTTGTTTATGTAAAGGCTTCAGCGTGTTGTTTGCCTATTAAGACTTTGTGTAGTCTCTAAGGTTGCTGATAATTCATAGTTGTTTATGTGTTGTGCTGTATGAGATATCTTGGGGAACTCACTAAGTGTTGTGCTTACAGTTGTTAATTATATGTGTTTCACATACTTCTAAGGATCGAGGGAAGGTGCATGTCTAATTGTACACACTCGTTGGGAGATTTTGTTACTGGACATTTTGTGGCACTCTGATATTTGCGATGATGATTTGTATTTGATACTTGTGATTTTCTGGTGGTTTTTTATGAACAATATTTTGGGTAATTTAAAAATGAAAATTTTGGTTTGAAAGTTGAGGTGTTACATTTGGACTTATTAGTATTGTTATTATTTTTGCCACAAACTAAATAAATTGAATTGTTCAAGTTCCTAAATGGTAATTGTAAGGCTAAAGGGAGTGGTGCCACAAGAATTGGACTCCCTCCCATGCCACGTAGATACCACATGGACTCCATCTTACAAGAGCTCCCAAACAAAAGGAATCTCTCTAATCTCTTGTATTGCAAATATGATCTCAACCTTACAATGATTGTTCTCTTGAAATATGTGCAAGTATACGTGTATTTATCTCCCATTTGAATTTGCTCCCAACCTTATAGTTATTGTTCTCTTGAAATCTATGCACTCATACACTTTGATGTCGGATATGAGTCAATTTATAAGCAAATCATAGATATACTTTAATTCTGATAGGTGAGGCACATCTAAAAATAGGTCCCAAACGGAATCATCCAATCACAAAACGTCATGCATCCATGGTCAACGTTTAGAAGGGCACATCTTTTATGGTAGAGCGCATTACCAAGCATGGAACACATTTAGAAGTACCAACGCATCCATGAAATAGTCATGCTATTTGTGGGAACTTTATTTTAAGTGGATGGTTAGTGGTTAAAGTTAGTATCATCAAATTATTAGAAATGGTCAACGTCTAGATTAGAAACAATGACCTTCAATTTAAATGGCAAAGTCTTTACCAAATGGATTTGTCCAAAATTGTCTCCGTTGTGGTAACTAATTAATGTTATACGCATTAATGGTTAATCGGATTATAGCTAAACAGATTTATGGAATTTTTTTTGTAATAAATCCACTACTTTAACCATCCATTAGCATAAGCTAGTTTTTATTTTTTATTTTTATTATGTTTTTATTTTTATTTGGAGAAGCTTCATCAAGCTCTCTTTTATAAATGTGTAGGACTAACGGTCTCACTATAAATTTAATTGAATAATGTAGAATTATTGTTTATATTTTTTTAGTTCCTCATAAGGATACAAATAAAAATAATCTTCGAGAAATCCTAAATGCATAAAGAAAGAGTTGGGTCTTTGGGTTGGTGGCATTTATTTTATTCATTGTTCTCTAGTTTTGTTTTTTTCCAAGTGAAAAAGAATCTTAAATATTTAATAATCACATGAGTTTGGAAAATATTAATGAGAATCAAACTAATTATTGAACTTAATCATCATGCCATGTTGTACTTAACATTAATAAATTTCACAATTTTGTTATAAAAAATAGCCCCCAAAGTCGATTTTCATATCTATTCCCAAAAGTAGTTTGAATACAATGAATCAGTATTAGTATTTTATTATTGTGATATTTATAAAATTAGAAACAAATAATTATAATACATGATTAAAGTTAAAGATTGACGTTTAGATACTCTTTATATTTTATATTAAAAGTCCTGTTATCGAATCAAAGTTTTACCTTCTCTAAATGTAATTAGTTTGTCACGTAAATATTCATAATTTATCAAACATTGTAAATTTATTTGTTTTTGAATTAAAACATCAATAATCAAAATTTCAACGCATTCAAACCTTCCCTTAAATGTTCACAAAAAGAAGTATTGTGAAGTGTAATTGCTAAAATTGTGCAAATATTATGGTAATAAATAAATACTTTACCAATTTTTTTCCCCCATTTTAGATCATTCGAAATAAAAAAATTTGGTTAATAATATGTATCCCATTCCCCTCAAAAACTACAAATTACAAGCAACTCATCCTTTTCCATTTTTAATAAGAAGAAGAAAGAAAAAGAGAAAAAGAAATATTCTCATGCTACAAATTAAGAACTAAAACTTAGACTTAGTTTCCAAATTCTGCATTGAATTCTTAAACTCTGAGCAAATAAACACTAAGTTCAGGAGCACCATTGCTATCAGGATTCGTCATATAGAAAGCTTCTGAATCTCTTGACCCCATAACTCTCTCAAATTTCGCTCTCATGTACATGGTTTCTTCATCTTCTCCGGCGACTGTTTTCTCCGCCGGCAACACCCCAGCCCCCATTGATATCGGCTCCACCGCTTTAAGAACTCTCCATTCTTTTTCTCCGCACTCTCTTTTCACGGCGAACCCGCACTTCTTCCCGTTGCAATAAGTCCTCCAAACAGGCTCTTCCAAAAGCTTTCTTGAATTACCCACCTTTTTCGTCTTCTCTTCTTCTTTATCACATTCCAATGCGATTCGAACTTGCCCAGAAGCCATTTCTTTAACAAGACCACTAATTGGTGTCTGAAGCTCGATCAAAAAAGCTGGTTGGGCGGTGGGGTTTTTCTGGAATGCGAAGTAGGCGTGGCCTCGCCGGGATCCAAATAGGGTTCCGACAACTTTAGGGCCAAGAGTGTTTTGAAGGTTTGCTCTGTTTTGCCTGATAGCGGTAAGAACTGAGCGGAATCTAGCAACTGTTACAGCTTGGAGTTTCTTTCTTGGTAGGGGTGACGGAGTTGGTGGTGGTGGTTTGTGAGGTTCAGCGTGGCTGACGTTGGGTTTATGGCAAGGATTGATGGGTGTTGGGGTTTCTTGATCTTCATTGCTGACCTTATTTGACCAATGAAAGTGCATAGAGGTCTTTGCCATGGCTGTATGGAAATGAGAAAAGAATAACCAGAAAAGGGGAAGAAGGCAACTTCTTAAACAGTGTGTATCTCTGTGTATATGTGTGTGTGAGAGAGAAAGAGAGAGATTGTTGTCTCTTTTATGGATTTGTGGGTGGTATTTTTAGAGGGGAAACTACATTAAATTTACTATTTTATGCTTTTTTATACTATTTATTTTTTTAGATATCACATTACTTTATATTAAAAAAAAATCCCAATTTTCATATTTTTGCTGCCTGACATTCTGATGAACTTTTGAAAAAAAAATAGTAACTTTGATGTAAACTGTATTATATTATATATTATTATTATATAAAAATAACTATATATGGGCTGGAGAGTTTCAATTTTGGGTGATTTGTGGAATGTTAAAATATAAATTCAATAGTTTAAGTAATTATATAAAATATAAAATATTATATTTATTATTTAACAGCTAAAAGAAATAAAAATAAAAAAAAGATTGTCACATGAGCGGTTCTAGTTGTAGACACATCAATATCACACAATAATTTTATAACCCAACACTCCAAACTACAAATCCATTGTTAAAAAAACTTTTAAGGATAACATAACAAATCTTATAAATTTATAAAAAATTAATAAAAAATATACAAAAAATAAATATAAAATAAAACTGGATCAAAAAAATTATAAAAAAATATCAGACGTCTACCAAAACTTTCAGATATGACATCAATGGATCATTCTGATCTAATATAAATAGTTTCTTATAATTGATTGCCTAAAACCAACAATAAATTACATTAAATTTATATATTCAGAATATAAAATTTCAAATATCATATTTATTGTTGTTAATTTGTTACTTCCAAGAAACTCAATCCATCTAACCGATGGTTTATGTGATCTTTGGTCATTGTATTGTTTTGGTTTTCTAATTTTTTAGGGTCTAATTTGCTACATGAAGGGAACTCCTACACGTAATGAAATTGTACTATTGTACTTTTAATTTTTCCGTGTTAATGCATTTTATTTTGAAAGATCTATCTAATTGAATGATATTGTTATAATTTGGTAGATTTTGTAGAGTAGAATGCATTATAGGAAGAAATGAAAGTAGGATGCTATAATAAAGATATCAACAAAATACCTTTCCAAAAGTAGAACTGAATTCTAGAAATTCCAATGCCTTACCAACATCTTCTTTTGGGAGGTGAACTCCATCTACATTGACCATTTCATTTCTCGTTAGCAAAGGGATGACACCTTTTTGTTTTTTAACACCATCAGTTTTATTCTTCCCTTAACAATAGCTTAACATTTTTTCCAAACTTTGTATTATTGTCTATTGTAGGTCTCTTTATGAAAAAAACCCTCCCTAACACCTATTGGAATATTTGCATGCTTTCCATATCCACCATCATTTCTCGATTCATGTATGCTTTGTTCACATAAGAAATAAAATAAACTGTAAATTTTTAGAAGAAAAAAGAAATGTCATTTTATTGATAAAATGAACCTGAGTTAAAAGCAGTTTCCAAAAGTTACTGAACTAACATAAGGTTTATGAATTATTCTTTAAAATTTGTGTGGGATATCTATTTAATAAGCTTATTTTATGTTATTTTACAAAGGGTACTTTCAGAAAGGTTGTTCCCTTAACAATACCTTCACATTTTTCCCAATCTTTGAATTCTTGTATGTTATGACTTTGTTTATAAATTATTCTTTAAAATTTGTTTGAGATATCTAATTAATAAGCTTATTTTATGTTATTTTTCAAAACAGTTATCTTTAGCAGCAAGCATATTTTTTTCTTTTGTTTTCTGTGGCCTCAAAACACACCACTCTTGCAATTCCTTTTGGAATATGGATGAATTTTACGACTTTCATCCCAAAATATAGTCAAAGATCTCAAATAATGACCAAGATGACAAAATAAAACTTTTTGTTACGAAAACTAAAAACAACCAGCTATCTTAGGTACCAAAATTGTAAATTACTCTAAAAGTTTTCATTTTTATTACCTCCTTGGCTCCAGGAATTTCAAAGATAGATTTAGGGGTTTCGCTTGATACATACACGAAACCGTAGCTCCACTAAAACCATTAAATTAGAGAAAACATGTTTCAATTGGAGAAAACATATTTCATAGGGGAAGCTTTGATGGAACTGTTTCATACAGCCGATGGAACTACAGCTCTAGCAAGATCATTTAGTTTCCTCTTTGGCTCCATCTAAGAGCTTTTGATGGGGACAACTTTCTTTTCTTTTAAAGATAACTTCTAAGATCACCCTGAAAATTCATCCAAAATCAATCATTTCTATATTACTATTAATTTATCATATCAATATGGATGTTTCAAAATGAGATATTTTGTAATGTCCCAAAAAATACAGATAAAATTTTGTTTTTAAATTAATTCAATTCATAAGAAACTGATATCAAATTATTCGAAAGAGTCATATTGTAACATGTTATCAAAGTACAAATACCAAATCAATAAGTGCAGAATAACATAGAGTGATGTTGGTTGAACTTTGAAAATTACTACTTAGTGGGTTGAACTTTGAAAATTTTCATATTGATATCCCGATTTTGGGGGACTGTAACTCATTGAATATGAAACCAAAATTGACAAAATTATAGTTTAAAATCATGTACTAACTCTAAACTACACTCTGGAAAAACCCTCATGTCAATCTGACTCTAAACAAATCAGATATGCATGTGTTAACATTTTCAAAGAATACAAAGTACAAAAACAAATAGCTGAAAAGTTGAAAAAATTTCAGTTTTGATATCCCGACTTCGGGGGACTATAAATCATTGAATATTATACCAAAATTGACACAATTATAGTCTAAAATCATGTACAAACTCTAAACTACAAGTTTGAAAAAACCACATGTCGATCCGACTTCAAAAGAATTAGATATGCATGTTTTAATACTTTTACAGAATACAAAAAAACTGAAAAACTAAAAACTTTCAGCTTTGATATCTCTACTTTGGGGCACTGTAAGTCAATGAATATAAAACTAAAAATGTCAATTTTATAGTTTAGAATCATGTACAAACTCTAAACTACACGTTGGAAAAATCGCATCTCAATCGGAGTTGAAACGAATGAGATATACATCTTCTAAACGTTTCACAAAAACTGGTTCCGACCCTAAAAGTGGTTCTGGTTCCTAACATCGGTTCTAGTTTTTAGACCAGGTTTACCCAGACCCGATGGACCGAAACTCGGATTACCCAGAACCTGGATAAAGCCAATTTTTAATCCCAGAACGAGAACCGGTTCTATATATTCCGACTCTAACGATTCCGGTTCCGGTCCGATTCTAGTTCCGATCCGGTTTTCCGGTTCTAAATCTCATCCCTACTTAGGGCATGTGGTTTCGGTTGTGAGTTCCCAGGCCAGTGATGGAATGTTGGCAAGATTAGGGTGTTCTATGATCTTAACGTTCAAGTGGATTAAATGGTGTCATAGTGTGTCATGAATCAGTAAGTATATGACTCATAAGGGTGGGACCTGGTAGTGACTGGCATGGTTAGGGCATTAGAATAAGTTGGGAATAGGGAAGCTCAGTGATCAGTGGGTTGGATCCATATGATAGATAGTCTAGGGTGGCCTTTATCAGTTACACTCCTTGACGGAGTCTCATTGTGCGACCGTGCGTGAGGTTATCAGTCTCAACAAACGATCGAGGATTCTGTTTCCCAGTTTGTTAAAAGATCTACGTGGAATAAGGAAATCTCGAATAGATAAAATATGCAAATTTTTGGTTATCGGGATGTGATTTATGTCTTGGTTTGGCGCTAATGGTTGAAACCCATGTTGAGATTTGCCTTTGTTTTCGGGTGCAATGTTATCAGCATCGTTGAGTGGCCAGGGATTATGTTTTTCCAGTTATCAGTAAGATAATTTAAGTTGGATGGGTTTGTTATGTTCGGGTTGCGAAGTGGAGTCATTATGGATGTGGTATGGAATAGTCCTTTATGTATGGAAGTCAAACATGGTATAGGGTTTTCAATTTTCGGCCAGAGCTGGTGGATCTTCTTTTGTTGGCTGAGGACGAAGTGTTACGTTCGTTCTTCGTCAGGGTATGTGATTTCTACGAAGATTGGGCTTCGATAGCAGTTTTGGTAGGGGTTGCCAGGGGGAGATAACTTCTCATTTCTAATTCGAATTCAAGAAGTTCTGACAGGGTCGAAAGGTATGGCAGAGACCATTGTAAAGAATGATCTTGAGGACAAAATATAATTTAAGTGAGGCAGAGTTGTAACACCGGTTTTCCATAATGGACCGGTTTAGGGAATTAAGGAGTCAAAAGCATGGTTTAGGGGGAAAAGCCAAAAGTCACAACATGACCATAGGGAGGTCATGACATGACAAGCTAAAGTAAAGAATGTGAATTTAGAGAGTGGTCACGACATGAAATATGTGTGATCACAGCGTGAGGAAGGTTGCAACCTAAGCCCATGACCTTTTAGGGTTTCCTTCATATTTATACCTCATTAACTCGAATTTAGGGTTCATTATCAGTCTTCATCACCCTCAAACCTCAGAAACCCTAACCCTAATTCCTCTTGGTGGTTCTTGGCTTATTTTGGTGGTTTTTCATGCTCTTTGAAGGAATTAGAAGGAGGCTTGGTGCAAGGATCAAGCAAGCAACATCATTTCATCTTTGATTTCACCTTCTGGACCATTTGTAAAGATTCAAGATTCCATCTTTATGGTTTATTCTCTTAGATATAAGTTGTTTAAGTCCTTTTTCATTCATGGTTTTTATTTGAGTGAATGGATGGATTAAGGTTGGCAACTTTATGTTCCTCTTAAGTCCATAGAGCATCATATCTTATGGATCTAAGGATTGGTTGTGGATTATGGAACTTACATGGGTTTTAGGTCATTTTCTTGCCTTTTGACCTAGGTTGGGTAGAGGACATGCATAGAGCATGCATGTCCATAAAGTTGACATTTTTATTAACCTTTAGAGTCCCTAATAGCTTTCTATAAAGTTTAAGTTGAAGACTTAATGGATTAAGGACTCAAACCATTAAGTTGTTGCCTCAGACTATGGTCACAACGTGACATAAAGTATGTGACGACATGAAGATGAAATTTTCCATGATTATCTTGTCTTGTTGTGTTTACGACAAGACCAAGGAGGGTTCACGTTGTGATGCCTGTTGTTGAGATGTTTGTGACCGAGTTGGCACGCAACCGAGATTGGAATCGGGCTAAGTGTGCTCTCATGACATGAATAAGGGTTAGTCACAACGTGAGGTTCAATTGTTGGTATTATTGGCTTTTGACTTCGGCCTTGACCTCTAACTTTTTGGGTATCGTTCACTTTTGGTCAAATTGTTGGATTTAGGGTATAGGCTAAGGTTGGACTGTAACACTCGGTTTCAGATTTGCTTCGTTGCTTGGGGCTGCGAACCAGTCATTAGTTGTCATGAGGCTTAGGGCTTCGAGGAAGGAAGGATTTGGCCTATTTCGAGTGTAGTTTTCATGGTATAAGTGATCCAAGTATTCGATTGTGTCTTCGGAAGCCAAGGGTATAATCGTAATTTAATATCTTGGTCTTTTGTGGATTTAGGGTTTTGTTTGGGGGTTTTAAGTCTTAGGTGTGTTGTTAGGAGCGTAGGGCTTCTCGCCACCTTTCCGTGGATAAAAGGTCTGTTGGAAATGGACCTAAGATGAAGGAATTATGGTGTTTTGAAATTATTAGCAGTTTTGGTCCCTAATGGAAATAATTGGCAAGACAGTCCCCTGCATGCATGTGTTTGGTTAGGTACACCCAGTGTAAGCTGGGGGTACGCCCATCTTAATGATGGATAAGTGAAACGCAAGACTTCGAGTTGTACGCCCAATGTACAAAAACTACGCCCAACTTAGTGTGCTGAGTTCCAAAACCCTAATTTTTAGGGTTAGCTCACTATTTAAGAACCTTAAGTTTCAGGTGTGAGCCTCCATTTCATCCTCCATTGTCTTAAACCCTAAATCTCGAGTTATAGCTTCATCCAAGAGTGTGGTGAGCCTTGTATGTGCGTTTTTGGTGGATTCTAGTGTATTTTCAAGAAGTGGTGCCTTTGTGCAAGGTGGTGGTTCAAGGAAAGGCTTGTGGATCTGGACTCTAAGATTATGTGGGTTTTGGTTCCATTTCGACCTTATGAGCAAGATCTAGTGGTTAGAGACCACTCCAGAAGCTTTGAGTTGCCACTCTTAGCAGATCTGAGGTTATAAGTTTATAAAAAGGCTTGCTTGATGCTTATATAAGGTCCATGCATGTTATTCATTGGGTTTTAATGGATTAAAATGGTTATCGGGTCCCTTTGGGTCATGCTAATGCATAAAGGTGTCGACTTTATGCATTAAGAGCTTTAGTTGGAGGTTCCCTGAAGTTTAGACGCAAAGTACTTAATCGGTTAAGTCATAAATTGAGTTTGGAGGATCTTCGGTTACACCCGGCGTAACTAGAGTTACGCCTAACATACCTCCTCTTTGGTCGCAATTAAGGTTCCTCAAGTACGCCCAGCGTACGCTGAGCATATGCTACGCGTTTATCGTTATGTGGGCCTTTGGGCTTGTTTCATGTTTGGGCTTCGGTTTTGGGTTGGGTTTTTGGTTCGAAGAAATTGAGAGTTTTAGGGCTTTTGGACATGTCTAGTTGGGCCAAGAATTTGTATTGGGCCTTGGTGGGCCCAATGGGCTTGGACCTTTGAGCCATCAGAGAATTATTATTGGATCAACAATCGTTGGGCTTTTGGGTAAGGCCCATATGGGGTTAGGCCCAATTTGGAAAATTGGGCCATCAGTGGGCTTTTTTGGATCTTGCGGTTTTAGACTTGATTGGTTTTGAGGCTTGAGCCTTGGTTGTGAGTCTTGTTGGACCTGGGGTAAAATGGTCAATTTACCCTAAGTTTGGATTATGGATCATGGTTTAGAACTCAATTGCTAATTGGGTGATACTTTGATATTGATAGCTTGGGAAGTCATCAGGGCAGTAGCTAAGGATTTCTTTCAGTGAGCTTCTGCATTCGAGGTGAGTCTCCCTTCATAGAATATGTGGGTCGAAGGCACTAAGGCTGACCCACTAGTATTGATATAGTTTATGATTGTCTTTGTGATAATTATTATAGTGGTATGTATTGTTTCATAATTATGTAAGATATGCATGATTTTATATTGTAGTGGTAAGGGGTGGGATAGACCCCGTAATCGGTTGGAATAAGATCGAATGGTAGGTCGGGCACCCAGATATGCCTGACAGGGGAAGGTCGGGCACCAAGATATCCCTGACAAAGGTAGGTCGAGCACCCAGATATGCTTGGTAGGGTAGGTTGGGGACCTAGATATGCCTGACAGTATGTTGCATTATATGTGGTATTTAGGGAAGTCACTAATCTTCGTGCTTACAGTTTGTGGTTTTGGTTTCAAGTACTTCCAGTTCGGAAGTGAAGGGTCTGGCTTGATCATAGTGCATACACCCGTGTTTTCCGCAATATGTGATTTTGGGATTCGACTCTGATAATTGTGTTAATTAGAAATGTTTTTAAATGTTTGGATCAAGTTACATCTATGTTTTGATTACAATAAAAATGAAATTTTTATCCTTGATTTTTGGGATGTTACATGGACCTTGTATGTTTTGATAGGTGTGATGTAGCATCCGTTGTGTAACATTGATCTGTGGTTTAACTGATTTTGTGAGTCAGGTGAGTCTTCTCACTATTTTGTGTAAGATGTTAGCTTTCTTTATGACTCTGACATTATGTATAGGGTTGGGACCATTGGCATGCATGTTGGGATGAGGCCATTTCAATGTTGGGCTAGGCTCATTGATATATTGGGATGGGCCCATTTATATGTTGGGTTGGGTCCATTTGCATGTGGGGTTGGGCCCGTTGGCATGATAGGTTGGGCCCGTTAATATGTATGATATGTGGTATTTTGAGGTACTCACTAAGCTTTATGCTTACCGTTTGTGGTTTAAACATTTTCAAGTACTTCCAGTTCCAAAAGGAAGGGTCCAACTTGACTGCACCACATCCCCTAATGACGTTTCCGCACCGATTGTTATTGTATTACTCTAATGTTTGAAAAATACATTTTACTCAAATTGGTTTTAAACAAATGGTTATACAGATTTGATGTTTTTAAAATGAAAATTTTACTACTATTTTTGGGATGTTATAATTTTCGCAGAAAATGAAGTGGAATGTAAGATATATATATATATATATATATATATATATATATATATATATATATATATATATATATATATAGGGCTAATTTTAGGTTTAACTTAGTGTCTTCACAACGTTGTTAAAGAGTTGCCACGTCGTAGTATCGGGTTTCTATGTTGGACAGGAAGTCGTAACCGCCTCGGAGAAAAGCGTGAAAAAATGCAGAATTTTAAAGACGCACGACGCGCCTCGCTTTAAGCCAACTTTCCAGTTTTTGTCGATTTTCATCAGTTTCAGCTTCGTTTGCTTCCTTTTGAATTTGAGCACTGATTTTAATTACATTTAATCATTTCAGAGCATACTAAGTATCATATATCTTAAAATATAAAATTTTAGATTAAATTTATTAATATGATGACCTAAAATACATAGTTATATAATGTCATATCAATAAAAAGGAAAAATTAATCATTCCAAATAAGGGTGTAAATGAGTCAAGTTACTCGTGAACTACTAGGGATCGACTCGGTAAAAACTCGATACGAAATCGATTTTAAACGAGTCTGAACTGAACTCAAGCTTAAGACTAGACTTGCTTATTAAATAAGCTCAAGCTCGAACCTATGTAACTAAGCCCAATTATGCTTGCGAACCTAAATGAGCCTACATATATAATATAAAATTTTGAATTTTATTTTTATATATAAAAATAAATAATAAATAAATATTTAATAAACACTATTTTAGGACATTAGGATATACCCTATATGAGTCGAGCGTAAGTTGAGCTCGAGCCTGTATTATTCTAAACGAGCCGATCTTGAGCTTTGTCCTATAAGGTTCAAAACGGAAGGGAAGATGAGGGGTTGGTTGCCAGATTTGAACAAATACGATTGGACTAAACATAAAATTTTAAGAAAATCACATAGACTAAATTCGAAAATTAAACCCAAACGAGTTTCGTACTTTCAATAACTTCTAAAATTGACAAGTGTCAATTGATAATTGGTTCCTAACTTGATGCCCTAAACATTTATTTTCCATAGAACCTAATCATATATATATATATATATATATATATATATATATATATATATATATATATATATACACACACACACACACACACTAGTTTATAACCCGTGATAACCACGGTTATAAAATTAATTAACCTTTCGTATTAAAAAATCAAAATTATTATACAATTATTTTAAATAAATTATTACTTAAGAGATATTTTTTAGTTATATAAAATTATAATCGTTGATTTAAGTAAATACATGGAGTTATACCATTATATAATTTATATTAATTTAATTTTATTTTTTAATCTAGTGTTATTAATTTAATATAATTAAAGGCAGAAATTTTAAAATTTCAAATTTAAAATGAAGAATCAATTATTAATTTAATAAAATTAGAGTGAGAAATTTAAATTTTGAAATTTGAAATGAATAATTAATAGGTTGACAAGTGGCATGATAAATGATATATAACATTAATGAGGGGTTCTAATTGCATGATACTTGTCAATATGAGATTAAACTTATTCTTTTATTAGAATAGGGATAGGGCTATATTAAAGTGTTTTTTACATTTATTGTGTGCTAGAATGCACCAATAGGAATTTAGTAAAATTATATTATTATTTAATTAAATAATGATAGATATTAAATGGTTTTCATAATTGTATGTATATTAAATGATATCCATAATTATTATTTTCTCTTTATGGAAATTAATTAAATTCGTCCTTAATGTCAACAATAACATTCTTTCAGAATGAATTCGTATCTAGTTTTTATGTTAGCAATAACATTATTTCAGGACTCACTCACTTAAAATACAATAAAGTTGTATGGAATATGAAGAATGAGGGTGTATTCTAGTAGAATATACTCTTGTTCTCTCCTAGAATACACTTTTATTATTTTATATATGAATTCATTCTGAAAGAATATTATTATTGACATTAATTACGAATTAAATTAGTTTCCATAAAAAGGAATTATAAATATGGATATCATTTAATATACATTTAATGTTTACTCAATTCTTATTGGTGCATTCTAACACACAATAGATGTGAAACATTTGAACATACCTCTCTCTCTCTCTCTCTCTCTCTATATATATATATATATATATATATATATATATATATAGTTAGGTTATTGTGTTTTAATTATCTATTGTGTGCATGTAGGATTGATTGTGGACCAATCATTTTAGTTATTTTAAAAAAATAATTAATGCATATTAAATGTTGAATATATAATAAATATTAATCAATTATTCAGCATTTAATATGTATTAATTACTTTTCTTAAAATAATTAAAATGATTGGTCTAGAATTAAACCTACATGCACACAATAGATAGTAGAAACATTTGAACCTCTTTCTCTCTCTCTCTCTCTCTCTCTCTCTATATATATATATATATATATATATATATATATATATAGAGAGAGAGAGAGAGAGAGGGATGTGGGTTAATTGAGAAAATAAAAAAGGTTGAGAATTGGGGAATCATTCTCAGCCACTCATTTAATCTAAGCATAAAAAGACACGGTGACAAACTTGTAAATATGATAATAACCTTCAATCTCAAATACGTACTGTATAGAAATAGATAACAGTTCAAACCCATTTCTAATCGATCGTTCATCATCCAAATTTCTCCTCCAACCTTCAACAATCATCCATATTTCTTCAATTAAACCATCATCCAGTGTTAATCAATCATTGATCTTCGTCAATAACATGTTTATCAACACGATTCAACGGTTAACAACAAAAATTTATTTTTGGTTCTTTTAATCCAACCTTTAATTGTGCTTGAATACGATCATATCTTCAACATCTACGATTAATTATACTCCCAGCGTCATTAGATCAACATCATCGATAATCAACAAAAAAATTCACTTCATATCATTCATTCAATATCGATTATCAAATAAACTTCAAAATTAAGGTTAAAAAAAGATCAAATCGTTTTTTTTTTTTAATTTCATATAATTCTCTATCAATCTACTATTTTGTAAGATTTAAATAGTCAAAGTATCATGTTTTTAACATTTAAAAAAAAAAAGTTAAATTTTATGCACTCCAACTGTTTGATGAAATGCATAAACTAAATTACCACGTTATACTCATATATGAATATGTTTTCTCACCTGAATCAGTATATGATTATTAAAACAAAAAAACTAATATGCAAGTCTGTATGTTATTCATATGTGAATAACATATAAAAATTTTATATATTTGTGAAAATACCTTGTAATATTCATACGTAAATATACTATTTAATATTCATAAGTGAATATATCATCTAATATTCACAAGTGAATATACTATGTAATATTCAGATATGAAAATATTATCTAATATTCATAAGTAAATATATCATCTAATATTTACAAGTGAATATACTATATAATATTCACAAGTGAAAGCATCGTCTAATATTTAAATATGAATATACTATGTTTATTATATGCTATATGCTAATATGCATATATGAGTGATACTGAAATTGTAAAAAAAAAAAATTAATCATAGTTTTTATTCATAAGTGCATAACGAATTTACTGTAGTAAAAACCTGATTCATTTTTATTCACTTATGAATAACGATAGCTGAAAATATAAAATATATATATATATATATATATATTTTATCTTAAAACTATATCAATATGGATGTCTATTTGTAGAGAATAAAAAATCATGAATTTTGGTATATTTAAAATCACTTTTCGATAAAAATAGCTTCTTAGAAATTAAAAAAAAAAACGAGAAAACTATGATTTTGTATATATTAAGGTAATGATTAGCATAGTTTAAGGAAAATGTTTTGTTGGAAAACACATGTCTATTTCTTACCTATTTCTGCTGGTTCGATGGAGGTTTTTGCGGCAAAAATAAATGAGTGGCTGAGAATGATTCTCCCATTCTGAACTTTTTTTTTTCTCAATTGAACCCTCCTTTATATATATAATTTCTCTCTCTCTCTCTCTCTCTCTCTCTCTCTCTCTCTCTCTCTCTCTCTCTCTCTCTCTCTCTCTCTCTCTCTCTCTCTCTCTCTCTCTCTCTCTCTCTATATATATATATATATATATATATATATATATATATATATATATATATATGCGCTCAAATTTCTGCTATGGTTCCTGGCCCCACATGTTGCGTTCCACGTCAGATCAGATAGCAAGCCTCATGTTTGGCCATTTAACTCCTCACTCCACAATGCCAAAATCACATACCTCAAATAACATGTCAAGTCCTCGATAATAATCCAAGCCCAAACGTCACAATGTGATTTCAATATGTTGCTCGTGTTCGCCACATAATTAAATTGTTTGTTTCTCAGTAACATAATCCATAGTCTACTCTAACCTCTAATGAATTAATCAATAAGTGAAAAATAACAATGTTTTTTTTTTCGAAAATGGACTATCTTTAATATTGGTTGGTTTTACATATGTAGAGCAAATAGTTAAATGAAAAGAAAAAAAAAATACAAGTAGCCCCACCTATAAGTGAACAAAAGAACATGACAGTGGAGGGGTGTGAGTCTCAAGAAAACAAAAAGAATGCAAAGCAAAATCCGATCTTTACAAGATTCTACCCAATCTGAATAAAACAATAACATATTCTGTTATACTTCGTCTTCATACAATAAAAGTTGTACATTATATACATAATAATAAAAGTTATATGTTAGTCTAAAGTTAGTTGTTTTTATCTTGAAGAAATACCGACAAAGAAATTGGAGTCCAGGATTTATACGGAGCCTTGTTTGGTTCAAATTTCATACGGGAATCACTCTTGTTGCTATAAGGATTTGTGGAATTAGGGTTTTACATAACACACAGTCAGTTAAGGATAGTTTCGTAATTTTACATGAGAGTAGGAGAAGGGCAGGGGGACAAGGTCAATATGTGAGTTCACTTTCTATGTGGGGTTACTGAAGGAAAATACTTGACTGCTTTTTTTGTGTTTTTGTTTGACTAGAAGAGGTATTAGCTTGGATCCATCAAAAACCAAATGAAATTACCATCCTACCCTTTAACATAAAAAATGTAACATTCAAATGGACATGTAATTTGTTTTATTATTAATCGGGTACAAAAACTTATTAAGCCAAAGAAATATTTTTTTAATCTTTTTAATTTCTAAAGATAAAATAGGCAAAACAATTATGTTATAGAATTTAACAAAAAAGAAAAATATATTTTTGGACAAATGAAATAAAAGAACAGTTCAAGTATTCGTAATTATTAATCTCAAAACTTAAAAAACTGTCGGACCTAAACCTTTATGTGGTTACGGAAAAAAAAAAAAAAAAAAAAAAAAGAAGAACCTAACATTGTTCAAAAATAAAAGCTATACATGTGTCAACTTCTTGACAATAAATAGTTTTTCACCAATTCGCTTACTCATTTAACACACATACTCATGTCATAACCTTTCACGTAGACGCGTAGACCATTATAATAACTTTAGATTTGCCATAACTTTTTTTTTTAATCCAAATTCCAAAGTAAATATCATATACATTTCAAAAAGACAAGATTCTATTTTACCCACAACAAGAACCGAAAATATGAATAATTATAGGCCCAAAACTTCAATTTTTATAAACACAATATAATATAGAAATTGTTTTCAAAACCTGAAATGTAGAATTGATTAGTTGGGAAAGGAGGTACCAACCAGTTACGGTATTAATGACGTACTCATGTCACATACGTGCACTGGTGCACATACCTAACTAATGTGGGACGGTGACCCATCGTTCACCATGATTCATGCCGCTTTATCCAACTGTCTATAAAAATGACCAAAACATATATTTATTTTAAAGAAATTATTTCTCCCAAAAAAAAAAAAAAAAAAAAAAAAAAAACAAACAAACTACTTTCAACATAATATGTAAATATCTAAATTTAAAACTCTATACTAAGAACACACACAAACAAAGGTAGGGAAAATAATTATGATGAAAACACCATCTCAGTGTTTTGGTACCGAAGAAAACACCTTTTATCGGGATGGCTATCCTTACCAATCTCTCTCATAGATAGGAAGATAAGTAAAAGTAAATTGTACAAAGATATTTAATTTCTCATTATAAAGTTGCGAATTTATGATCTAGGTTTCATTTGATCTCTCTTAGATACCGAAATGTATATAGTTTGTGAACAACAAATTAGCTAATAGTTTCCAAAAATGAGAACTCGTATAAGACAATTATAGTACGAAACTATACAATTTTCTAATAGTTTATTATTTTTTCGTTATTGGTAGTTAAAATCTTTTTTAATGTTCTTTTTCGATGCTAGCCCTTCTTAAAAAAATTATGATAAAATGGTGACAAGTAAATTAAAATATTACTAAAAAAAATTAAATATGACACATGTCATCATTGACATTGGTAGGAAGAAATTGTAGGAGGATATTTAATTTCTCTACCAAAGAAAGTTTGGCAATGTTTTTTTGGTTTCCATGTATGTCGTCCAAGACTAAAAGAAATAATAAATTTCATTTTCAGCCCAATTTGACACTTTCGATTTCGTTACTTGTGGCGATCCCAGTAGACACTTACAATATCAGCCCAAATTATTAAGGGCATGCATCCATTATATTTCGTTGAATAAAACCAAACTTTCCGATTTCAAAATCATATATAGTAGTAGTATAAGATAAGAAACATATATGAGCATGTTAGTTTCCAGTAACTAGAGCAATTTTTTGTTAGATTGATTGCATTACAAAGCTTATACAAAAACCGATTCTTTAAATTACATCTTTAATTGACAAACTTTTTGTGTTTTTCCTGGGAAAACAAGTTAATTCAAATGTATATTCGATATAACGCAATTGTTGATTGACAAAACATGATTTTTAAAACAACAGTGATAATAGGTTGAGTTTTTATTTCTAGGTTAAAATATAATCTTTTTTCGATTAAAACTTGATTTGCATCGTACTAATAAGATTAATGTAATCTTTGATACATTTTTATTACTTTTGTATAAGATTTCATAGATTAAGTTGACTTTTCATTAACAAAATATTGTACAAGATATAAGACTACATATCTAACTTTGATGAAACGTGTTTGTTAAAATGTTTCAAAAAAGTTAAATACATATAAAATGTTTAGAATGTTTTTCTAGAATTTTGTGGTATGTTGTTTTGTGCACACAAAGTGTTTGCATTTATGTATGTATGGGATGTAAATGAATGACATACTTTTTATTACAGTGATTTTTATTTACAGTTTAGTAAAAAAAATCTAAATAAAAAACTATACCTTATTCAGGATAATTGTTAATATTTTCATTATTATTTTTATTTGTCATAAATTAACTTAGATTATAGTATTTAATATTATGTATGTCTTGTCTTTTTCTGCTTCCCGCTCTGTTCTTTTGGAAATTGGAATCAGGAACCTAACATATGAATACGATTTCTAAATCAATTAGGAGAAATTGTTTGATTTTTATTTTTGTTCTGACTTTTTTGTTTTTCATTATAGGATCTGAATTTCTGATCAAAGGCTCAAAATTCTAATTACCTAAAGCCATTTAGGACTTATTTGAAGCCATTAGAAGTTATATGATGATGAAGGTGTCAATTGATGAAATATGTTGGATTGTATAATATTTTGATTACTGGTTGTAGTAAATATGGGAAGATGGATTTGGATGGATTTGTTTGATGAAATCTCTTTGAAAGGATTGAAACCATATATTAGGCGTTATAGGATGATGATACATGTTCATTGTCAAAATGGGTTATTTGCCAAATAGTGCGACATATAATGCTATAGTTCAAGAGGTTTTGAAGCAAAATAAATGTAGAGAAACTGAGCTTCTATTGAAGGAAATGGTTAACTCCTCCTTTTTCAATGTTACCAAGGTTAATTCAAAAGCTGGAAGGCATTAAAAGGGGAGATGATAGGTTGTATTATTTTGATTGTAATGAGTTTGTTAAATTAGTAAATTCTAACATTTTGGAGTTCTTGTTTGAATGCTTAATTAATATGTCAAAAGATTATGTTAGACGCTTTATAATGAACTGTTGTGTGTTGTTATCTTGGTTATGTGCCATAAGGTAAGATATGATCATTATCTCCTTCAAATTAAACTGTCACTCCACATATATTCCAAATTCAAATGCCTTGTCAACAAAGTTTGATTTTAAATATTATACAACAACAGTTAGTAATTGAAAGAAATTAGTCTTCATATTAATTTCATGGTGCATGTATTCTAGAATCTTCATTATTATTATAACTTTGGGGCCCTTTTTATCGTCTCTCTCTAGCCTCAAGATATATTTGGACTGACCCTGGCCAATGAGGTGCAAGATATATACGACTATTCTGTTTTGTGGTAATTACTCCATCTTAGGGGTAAGCATTTGGACCGGACCGGTTTCGAAGATTATTATGGACCGTGGACCCAACCGGATGAGATTTACCGGGTCCAGGTCCGGGTTTTCCGGTTAATGGACCTATTTGGATCGGTATACTTTACATGCATACGGTACAACTTGTTAAAATGTGTTTTTGGGTTTGATACAACTCGTTAAAACGAATATGTTGTTAGGTTTGATACGTTACAACTTGTTAAAATGAATAGTTTTTTGGGTTAGATATGGTACAAATCATAAAAATAAATATGTTTCCGTTTCTTGGGCCCTTTGGACCGGTCAAACTTTGATTGTTTATACTTTATATCATTTGTTTGAAGGATTATAATACATTGCATATAACACCAAAAACAACAAAATGATAGTCTAAACTCATTTACAAACTTTAAATTACAAGTTGGAAAATTTGTATGTCAGTTCGACTTAAAACAAATAAAATACGTTTGTTTAAAGAATTTCACAGAATACAAAAGTTTAAATTTCTTGTTGAAAAGCTGAAATATTTCAGCTTTGAGATCTCATATTTGAATGATTGTAACTCATCGAATATAACACCAAAAACAACAAATTATAGTCTAAAAATCATCTACAGACTCTAAATTACACGTTACAAAAATATCGCATGTCAATCCGACTTAAAACAAATGAGATATGTTTGTTTAAAGAAATTTTACAGAATACAAAAGTTTAAATTTTTTGCTGAAAAACTGAAATATTTCATCTTTGATATCTCATCTTTGAAGGATTGTAACTTATCGAATATAACACCAAAAACAACAAAATTATAGTCTAAAATCATCTACAAACTCTAAATTACACGTTGGAAAAAACCATATGTGAATCCGAATTAAAGCGAATGAGATATGTTTGTTAAAGAAATCTACAAAATATATTTTTTTTCAAAATAAGCTGGTCAAAAACCAGTTTTTACCCGGAACCGACCAGATTTGGCCGGTTTTGCTCAAATCCTAGAACCGAGATTTGGCCGGTTTTGACCAGTTTTTACCCGGAACCGACCAGATTTGACCAGATTTGGCCGGTTTTGCTCAAATCCTAGGTTCGGTTCAGTCTGGCCCACAGTTTTAAATGTTCATCCCTACTCCATCTATTATATGAAATTTGTTACGATAAGTGTGATGAACGTAAAAAAAAGTTGAAGATGATGGTGTCAAAATCAAATATAGTCTCCAAAGTTTGTCATCGTGGAAATGAGTGACTATAATATCCCTCATGAGTTTTCATATTTTCACATTTTTTCATAATATGATCTTAGGGCTGCTCAAAAAACTAGATCTGAAGTAACTGATGAATACATATGCAACATCTTTGACCTGGAGCAAATCAAATAATAACTAAAATGGATAAAACGAGTAAATCATCAAACTTATAGGGGTGGATTGGTCATTTGGACAAGTCGAGACTTGTCAAATGGTCTTGAGTTAAGATCTTGATCTTGATCTTGATCTTAAGATCTTACGATTTTAAGATCCTACAAGCCAAAAACAATCTCAGTCTTAATAGGATCTATCTAAAGCAAGATCTATAGTGAGATCTTAAGATCCGAACTAGGATCTTAAGATCTTAACACGATCCGATCCCACCTCTCAAGTTTTATTATATAGTCGAGCCTAAAAAAATTCATTTATTCAACTTGAAATCGAGCATCGCAAGTTTCAAGAAGTCTCAAAGAGTTTCATCGATTCATTTCGCATTAAGCATGTCACACTCATTATATTCTTTTGTGATGCTACGACTTTAGTGTTATATGATCATAATTATCTTGATTCTTTTTTGCAATTAAGATGTTTTCTTCCTAATTTTTAGGGTTTGAAAAAACAAAAATTATTTTTCATGTTTGAAAAGTTAAAGTTAACTTCATATAGACGCCTTAATCAACATCAAGCTATATTGTATATTCCACACACAATACCTTACAAGTAAATTTGGTTATGAATTCATTTTGATAGGATCTTACAATCACGCTCTTATAAAACTTAAAATGATATTGGGCAAGATCCTGATCGTGACAATTTTGAGTATTGACAGGCCGATACAATAATTGTCACCAGTCAAAGTTGCAAGTTACGCTTCCCGGACACATTTTTTTTCGGTCTTAGTTACATTCTTTTACATAAAAAATTTGAGTTTTTTTTTTCAGTTTTGATATCTAATTGTTTCTTTTATTTCCAGACGTCAATTTATTGTTAAGGTGTTTTAATATAAACATGTGAGGACATATTCTGATTTGTTTAAGAGAAATTAGTGCCTTAGACCCGCTAAACCAAGTGAGGAAACTCACCTTGACTGTTGAATCTCACTGAAAATCGATGGTTGCTGGTTTGACGAATCTCCAAGCTAATCAATACCAAAATAACACCCAATTAACATTTGGTTCCAGTCTATAACCATAAATCCATACTTGGGGTAAAAATACAAGTTTACTGCTAACCTAGCTTGGTCCAAGACTAATGCTCAAACTCACAATCTAAAAGCCCCAAAAGCCAATTAATTAACCAAGGCCCCATTATGGCCAAATTTTCCAAATTAGGCCCAAACCCCTTACATGGGCCTTACCTAAAGCACAACCATTTTTCCTAGTCCAAAACACTCTAAGTGTTGGATTAGATGTCTAAGAAGATAACTATAATTGGTATGTACTTGACCTGATAGTAGTATGGTCCTTTTGGGTTGCCTTCACCGGAACAATTTGATAGGATGGATATTTAAGAAAGATGTTATTTGTGATTTATTAATATATTATATGAATAATATATTAATTGAGAAATCATATTATTTAATTAGTATTGATAAATAATTAATTTAGTGATCCAAAGAGAATAATTAAATTTACAGGGATTGATTAGGTAAATCAGTAATACTTATAGTTTGGGCTAATGATCCATGTTCGTTAGGGTGGATTAAACCTATATGAGAGTCCATGAAGGTTTATTCCAAAGGGCCTATCAAAAGTGAAGAGTCGTGGTGAATTAGGGTTTACATGTAAGAAACCCTAGGAATTCCACATTATAAAAGTAACCCCTAGCATCCCTAAAATCGGCCATAAGAATTCCAAGGTGAAACCCTAGCCGATTTGTGCTTCATAACCTCTCTCTAATAAGCCTCCTTTTGCTTTTGGTGTTTGTAACTTATTAGAGGTATCACACTTGAGGTACTAAGGTCTTGAAAGGACAGGAACTACAAGCTACAACTAATAGGTATTCATCTAACTAGTTTTTATGTTGTATATCTCCAATTGCATGCTAGCTAGGGTATATGCTTTGGATAAAATGAAATTGCATGTATAACTTGAGAAAACTTAGTTCCAAAGCATTAGGGTTGTATGTGCACCATAGGATTGTTATAGTGCTCAAAACCCATCAATAATAACTCAAACATCCAAGCCCAAACTCAAAGCCCAACATGCAAAATTCCACCTGACTGAGTACGCGGGGCGTACTCAGCTGTATGCCAAGCGTACATGCAAAAACACTTGTACGCCCATCGTACTTACCCATTAAGCCAAATTTCACTTTAAGCTCTTAATGCTTCATTCCAGAAGTCCAAATCGCAAATCTCAACACTATAAACGTCTAGAACCATAAAGTCACTAACTTGGTGACTTTGCATACCCCATCCAGACCCAACTTCAAGATATAACATAACACTTTCACCAAATGGACATAATCTTATGCATGGGGGATTCTTAACCCTAAAGGTGCTAACTTTATGGGCCTTGAAGCTCAGAAACACCAAGAGTGGCAACTCATAGCTCCTGGAGTGGTATCAACCACTAGATCTCATTTTGAGGGCCAAAAGGGGACCAAAACTCATATATAATTGATCTAAGCCATAAATGAACAATTTCATAGTTGTTTACCTCAAACAAGCTGGAAATGAAGCAAATAATCAAGATCCACAAGCTTTTCCTTTATCCACCACCTTGCATCAAGCTTCTACTTCTTGAATATGGACCAAAACACACCAAAATGGACACAATGAGCTCAAAACACAAAGGAAAGGATTAGGGTTTTGAATATGAGGCTAATAGGTCAGAGGAGGCTAAGAAATAAGGGTTTCGTGAACCATAAAGATGATTATATACTGTCCAACCCCAAAATTAGGGTTTTCATTAAAGCACACGTACGCCCCCGTGTACGTGTCCGAAACCCCGTCCAAGCATCACATGACTACGCTAAGCGTACCATGTAGTACGCCCCGTGTACTTGCTTCGCAGCTTATACGCCAAGCGTACCATGTGGTACAACTCACGTACTACACAAGGACCAAAATGCAATTCTCAATATAAAAGGGGCAATAACAAACATACCAGGATTCCAAGTATTACAATTCTCCTCCACTTAAATCCGACTTCGTCCTCGAAGTTCGTTGCCCCGAACAACTCTGGATATGCTCTATCATCTCATCCTCGGGCTTACAAGTCCACTCCGATCCCTTGCGGTGTTGCCACTACACCCTCACCAGCTTGACAACCTTGTTCCTCAAGGATTTCGTCCTCCGATCCAAAATTGCCACCGGTCTCTCGATATAATTCAGGCAGTCATCCACCTGAATGTCCTCCAATGGTACCACTATGGAATCATCCAATAAACACTTCCGAGGCTGAGAGACATGAAACGTGCTTTGAATCTAACTAAGCTCATCTAGAAGATCCAAGGATAAACAACTCGGCCTACCCGAGCCAAAACCATGAAAGGACCAATATACATGGGGCCTAGCTTACCCCGCTTCCTGAACCGGAAGACACCTTTCCAAGGTGACACCTTTAAGAGAACCATATCTCCCACCTGGAACTTTAAGTCTGACCGACGTCTGTCGGTATAACTCTTTTGCCGACTCTGAGTTGTTTGGAGCCTACTCTGAACCTGCTGAATCAGCTCAGTGGTCTTGAGTACCACCTCAGTACTCCCCATAACCCGCTGACCGACCTCGCCCCAACAAATTGGGGTCATGTACTTCCTCCTGTAGACCATCTCAAAAGGAGGTTGATCAATGGTATCGTGATAAATGTTATTATACAAAAATTCTGCTAATGGAAGATCCATATCCCAAATCCCTCCAAAGTGCAACACGTAAGGACGTAACATATGCTCAAGAGTTTGAATAGTCCGCTCACTCTGACCATCGGTCTGTGGATGGAATGTTGTACTGAAATGAAGACGAGTGTCCAACTCGTCATGAAATCTCTTCCAAAATATGGAAGTAAAACGAACATCCCTGTCAGAAACCACTGATACCAGCACCCTATGACGTGCCACCACCTCCCTGATAGAAACCTCGACCAACTTCTCTGCAAAAATACTCTCCTGAAAGGGAATGAAATGCGCGCTCTTGGTCAAATGATCCACCATGACCCAAATCAAATCCACTCTGCGCACAGTCCTGGGAAGCTTCGTGATAAAATCCATGGTGATGTCTTCCCATTTCCATACGGGAATCTCCAACGGTTGCATCTTGTCATGTGGACTCTGATGCTCGACCTATACTTTCCTGCATGTCAAGCACCGCTCCACGTACCAAGCCACATCCTGCTTCATGCAGGGCCACCAATAATCAGGACAAATATCCTTACACATCTTCATTGCCCCAGGATGAATGGAGAACCTCGACTTATGAGCCTCTTCCATCAGAATCTAACGCACACCTCCCCAATACGGAACCCAAACTCACCAATGCAAAGTCAACAATCCACAACTATAATAATTGAAGGAATCCACCTGACCCACAATACGTTCACTCTTATGGTGCTCTTCCTTCATATCCTCGACTTGAGCCTCACAAATCCGCTCCAACAATGGAGTAATCACGGTCATCCTCAAACATATGTCTCTGATCAGAGCTGCGACTGCCTTACGGCTAGGAGCATCGACCACCACATTGGCCTTCCCCAGGTGATAAAGGATCTCGCAATCCTAATCCTTCACCACATCCAACCATCAACATTGTCTCATATTCACATTCGGCTGGTCTATAAAATACCTCAAGCTCTTGTGATTCGTGTAAATAGTACAATGAACCCCATAGAAGTAATGCCGCCAAATATTGAGGGTGAAAACAACGGCCCCCAACTCAAAATCATGCATCAGATAATTTACCTCATGAGGCTTTAAATGCCTCGAAGCGTAAGTGATCACGTGACCCCTCTACATCAGCACTTCCCCCAAACCTGTGACCGAAGCGTCATAAAAAACCACGAAATCATTAACACCTTCTAGCATGGTTAGAATCGACGCCTCACACAATCGCTGCCTCAAAGTCTTGAAAGATGCATGTTGCTCATGCCCCCAGCAAAATGTAACCGTCTTCTTGGTCAGTCGGGGTCCAAGGAACAGCTATCTTGGAGAAACCCTTGATGAATCTCCGATAATAACCATCCAACCCAAGAAAACTCTGAATCTTAGATGGAGACCTCAGAACCTCCCACTGCATCACGGCATCTACCTTGTCCGGATCGACCATAATACCCTTCTGGTTGACAAGGTGCCCTAGAAACTGCACCTTGCGCAACTAGAACTCACCCTTGCAGAACTTTGCAAAAAGTCTCTCCCCCCTCAGTGTCTCTAGCACTTCCCTCAAGTGCTCCTCATGTTGCTTCTGAGTTTTGGAATAAACCAAGATATCATCAATAAATACTATCACATACCAATCCAGCATCGATCTGCACACGCGGTTCATGAGATCCATGAACGCGGATAGAGCATTGGTGAACCCAAAAGGAATCACCACGAACTCATAATGACCATATCGAGTCTGAAAAATTGTCTTTTCCACATCCTCTTCCCTGATCCGCATTTGATGATAGTCTGATCGCAAATCAATCTTAGAGAACCAAGATGCACCCTAAAGTTGGTCAAAAGGATCATCAATCATCGGGAGTGGATAACGGTTCTTCACCGTTACCTTATTCAACTCTCAGTAGTTGATACATCATCCATTGTCCCGTTAGCCTTATCACAGGTATCCATGACATAAGCGACATAACCCAAGCAACCCTGGTGAAGATAACATCTGGCCCTCGTTGTAGAACACAAAATCGGCCTACGTTGCAGTCTCTCCCTATAAATCACCAACTACCCCCCACTTGGGGTCCAAACTCAAACTAAATGATTCTCATATTCGATGACTTCCCTATTATGGCTCAACCAATCCACGCCCACGATAACTTTGTTCCCATGCAGAGGCATGAGAACCAAATCAATCGGATACTGCTTGCTGAATAACTGGAGAGTACAGCCTCGATGAACCCTCGCTACGGACCTATCATCAACAATCTCGACATCTAGAGGACAATCTAGTTCCCCCAAGTATCCATGACATAAGCGATATAACTCGTGCAACCATACTGAAGATAGCACCTGGCCCTCGCTGCAGAACACAAAATTGGCCTACGTTGCGATCTCTTACAATGAATCACCAACTATCCCCCACTTGGGGTCCAAACCTGAACTAAATGTTGCTCACAGTCAATCACTTCCCTATTAGGGCTCAATCAATCCATGCCTAGGATAACCTTGTTCCCATGCAGAGGAATGGGAACTAAGTCAACCGAATACTGCTTGTTGAATAACTAGAGAGTACAACCTCGATGAACCCTCGCAACCCGAACGGAACTATCATCAGCAATCTCGACATCTAGAGGACAATCCAGCTCCCCCGGAGCTCCGGAAAATCTCTTGCTCAGCGCAAGCGAAACAAATGATCGGGTAGCCCCCGAATCAAACAATACCAATGTAGAAATACCATTCACAAGGAACGATCCTAAAATGAAACATATAAACATAAGCAAGCAGTTAAATATAAATAAAGAGATAAGGAAAATATATATACCCGTCCCCACATCAGGAGCTTCACGCACCTCCTCGCCATCAACTGGAAAGCCCTGCTCTTCACCATAGGCGCGTCTGCCCGGCCCTGGCGGCCATCAGTAATCCAAGGAGTGGCAGGAGCGGGTGTTGACACCAGTCCTGCTGCAGCCAAACTCGGACAATGAGCCTTCTTGTGGCTCCTCTGGTTGTAATGAAAGAAAATCAGATCATACCCCTGGGTGGCGGTAGTAGTATAATCCCTGCTATAATGACCAGTCTGGCCACACTTGAAGCAACCAGAACCACCAACCCCGCACGGTCCCTCGTGCGCCTTGTCGCACTTACCACAATGGCTACAACCCTGATGTCCTCTCATTCTAGAATATGATACCTTGGGCCTCTTGCCTGAACCCCTTGATGTCTGAACCTCATACGGATTCCTCTTCCTCTCCATCTCCAGGTCAATATCCCTCTGTCTAGCTTGAGTTATCATATTCTCTAGCGTCTTGCAGCTGAATCGACTCGCAAACTACCGAATGTCACTCCTCAACATCTCACAATATTGGACCTTCTTCATCTCCTCATCCGCCACATACTGCGGAACCAAAAGCGTTCTCTACCGGAACATCATGGTGATCTCAGCCACCGTCTCCGTAGTCTGGCAGAGATCCTAAAAGTCTCGCGCCAACTGCTGCACCTCAATCACTGGTGCAAAATCAGCTCAAAACTTGGTCGAGAAATCATCCCATGACATCACATCAACAACATCATCACCCACTGCACGTCCCACCTCCTCCCACCAGTCTCGTGCCATGTTCTTGAAAAGGCAGAAAGCTAGCCTGACCTTGTCCCCCTCGGGACAACGACCGGTGTGGAAGGCGTTAGCAACATCTTCTAACCATCATCAACTCGCTATGGGGTCCTTCTCCCCATGATAGTTTGGAGCTCTACATGCCCGGAACTCCCTGAATGTCAAAGAATGTACTCCATTTAATGCCATCATCTTAGAATGAAACGAGCTCAACCGCCCATCCAAAACCTCCAGAATACCCTCCTTGGTCGTGCTAAAGATCACAGGAGTCTAATAAAGAATGCAATGAGTAATCTCAGATGAGATGAACTCCCTAGTATGCTCATCGAGCTGATTGGCTCTAGATCCTGAGCCTGAACCCTCACCAGCACCAGAACTGCCTATAGGTCTACCTCTCAATGTCACCATATTGAAAATAGACCATATAAACCATCAGAATACGCATCGAAATATATATCGTGGAATCACAAACTCCACAAGCTCCTTGGTTTCATTGCAGCTCTCCTCAAATCAAGTACAGATCCTCTACTTCCAGTGGTACAGGCCCATACTACCTTCCACATCTATCCGTACTTTCCTCAAGAATTGCCTTGACTCGACCAAGTTACTTTATATCCATATAACTTTCCCTCACAAAAAGGCTCCTAACACTTGATCTCATCCTAGGTTTTCCTAGGGCAAACTCCATACCATTCTCCACCATCAACTTCAGAAGGAACTCCCGCTAACTCCTTTTAACTAACTCATGAATACAATTACATATTACTAAAACCAGATAATTCTTCGAATGAGAGGTCTCACACTGCAATGGTTGGACTCAAACAAGAGTTGTGCAATAGAGTTAAAACCTAACCTTCTAAAATTATTTATGTCCCATAATATGTAACTTAGCATATTCATTTACTAGTTAGCTGAAGATAGTTATAACTCCTAAAACCACAAAGCAAGCAACATTCGAGCATCAAGTAACCAGAACCAAGCATAACCTAATCAGGCCATCCTATCACTGACTGATCAGTACTAGCATGCAAGTCTACAAGCTCATACAATAGGCATAAAAAGGCATATCTCCTAGCATTCTATCATGCAAAAACTAAGCAGATCATTAGCCCTCACTAGCATGCAATTCATAGATTCACAGATCAAATCATATCAGATAACATGTATGGGTAATTTGAGAAAACTTACTTGAGCTCGGCTGATTGCATGCACCACATCCTTTCTCATTTAGAAAAAACCTTTTTCTTGAAAATTATATTTCTTTTTGAAAAAAAAAAGTTTACCAAATCCTCAGTTTGAGTTCAAACACACCCGAGAGTGTGCCCGATTCACCCAAACCAAGGCTCTGATACCAACTTGTAACATCCCAAAAATATGATCCAAATTTTTCATTTTTAATTTTAATAAAACAGTATTCCAAAAACATTATCCATACAAACCGAATAAAAATAAGTGTATCAAACATCATATTAATCAGAGTAACATCTCAAAAGCGGAACCATGTAGTGTGTGCGATGCAGTAATCCCGAGCCCTTCCCCTTGGAACCAGAAGTACCCGAAACAGAAATTGAAAATCGTAAGCACGAAGCTTAATTAGTTCCCCAAACTACCACATACCATACCTAATAATTCACATATTGGGCCCCTGCCCTACATCAGGCCCCACCCTTCATCAGGCCCAACACAACATCAAGCTAACACATACAATGATCATAAATAATAACATCCATTTCAGTCATTGGGCCTCGCCCGACATCAAGCCCAACCCGATATACATAGCAGCACATAACACATGCAAGGGTCACACAGACTCCTACCATCTTAACATAAATAATAAGGGTCGAAATTAGTGCCTTAGACCCGCTAAACCAAGTGAGGAAACTCACATCGACTGCGGAATCTCACTGAAAATCCATGGTTGTTGTTCCAACGAATCCCTGAGCTAATCAATACCAAAATAACACCCAATTAACATTTGGGTTCCAGTCCATAACCATAAATCCATATTTGGGGTAAAAAGACCATTTTACCTCTAACCTAGCTTGGTCCAAGACTAAGGCCCAAACTCACAATCTAAAAGGCCCAAAAGCCAATTAATCAACCAAGGCCCAATTATGGCCCAATTTTCCAAATTGGGCCTAAACCCCTTATATGGGCCTTACCCTAAATCCCAACCATTTTCCTAGTCCAAAACACTTGCACTCATACGGCCTAATAAGAACTCAAACACCCAAGCCCAAAAGAAAGCCTAAACTCGAAGCCCAACATGCAAAATTCCACCTGACTGAGTACGCGGGGCGTACTCAGCTATACACCAAGTGTACATGCAAAAACACTTGTACGATGCGCGTACAGACTTGTAACCCATCGTACTTACCCATTAAGCCAAATTTCGCTTTAAGATCTTAATGCTTAAGTCAAAAGTCCAAATCACAGATCTCAACCCTAACAAACGTCTAGAACCATAAAGTCACTAACTTGGTGACTTTGCATGCCCTATAAAGACCCAACTTCAAGATATAGCATAATACTTTCACCGAATGGATAGAATCTCATGCATAGGGGATTCTAAACCCTAAAGGTGCCAACTTTATGGACCTTGAACCTCAGAAACACCAAGAGTGGCAACTCATAGCTCCTAGAGTGGTATCAACCACTAGATCTCATTCTTGGGGTCAAAAAGGGACCAAAACTCGTATATAATAGATCTAAGCCATAAATAAACAAGTTCAGAACTTTTTACCTCAAACAAGCTGGAAATGAATCAAATAATCAAGATCTACAAGCTCTTCCTTGATCCACCACCTTGCACCAAGCTTCTACTTCTTGAATATGGACTAAAACACACCAAAATGGACACAATGAGATCAAAACACAAAGGAAAGGCTTAGGGTTTCGAATATGAGGCTAATAGGTCAGAGGAGGCTAAGAAATAAGGGTTTCATGAGCCATAAAGATGATTATATATCGTCTAATCCCGAAATTAGGGTTTTCATTAAAGCACACGTACGCCTCGCGTACATGGCTGTACACCCCACATACGTGATCGAAACCCCATCCAAGCTTCACATGAGTACGCTAAGCGTACCATGTAGTACTCCCCGTGTACTCGTTTCCCAGCTTGTACGCCTCGCGTACAACACAAGGACTAAAATGCAATTATCAATACATAAGGGGTAATAGCGAACATACCAGGATTCCAAGTGTTACATAATTAAGACGTACATAAACCGTATAAACCTTCCGCACCAAACCACACGACATAATGTTGTTTAAAGCTTCTATGATGTGGTTCATGATTTCTGAAATTCTCAAGCAGCATATGCGGTGCATTTTGCAGTTTAAACTCAAAACTGCACTGCGTACACCCCTAATTAAGGGAAAATTTATGAAATGACCAAAAAGGTGGGGGTGTTTGAAAAAAATGACGAAGAAAATGGATGTTTCAGAAAATGACAATGAATTCCGCAGAGAGGGTTTCTGCAGAACTCTTTCAGCTCTGAGGAAGTGACGTAGCAGGGGTAAATTTGTAAAAACACAATTAAAAAAAAAAACTTAACAAAATTGAAAACAATTGTGTTATAAACGTAGTTTAATAGTTTAATTTGTTACATTGAATCAATGGTATGTGAGAAATGGTGAAACCTCGTTAAATTAACAAGAAAACACTTATTAAAATCATATTTTTTGGCCATAGTTATGCGAAGAACAATTCCTCAAAAACATGTGACCCTCTGAGGAATTGTTCTTCAAATAAATGACTATGAGGAATTGTATTTCGCATAACCGTGGCTAAATAACGATTTTGATAAGTTTTTTTCGATTTCAAACACAATTTTTTTCAAATGATTTCGAAAACAAGTTATTCGATTTTGGTAAGTTCAAACACAATTTTTTTCGATTTCAAACACATTTTTTTCGCAATACCCTTTCAATTTTGTTAAGTTTTCTTTGTGTTTTTACAAATTACCCCTGCTACGTCACTTACTCGGAGCTTTTCCAATTCCTCAGAGTTGAAGGAGTTCCACAGAGACCCTCTATGTAGAACTCGTAGTCATTTTCTGAAACATCCACTTTTTTGGTTATTTTTTCCAATCACCCTCTTTTTATCTATTAGAAATTAATTGGCATCGTACAATGAGTAAGATGTCAAACGGACAACAAGTTGTGCCGCTAAGCCTTTACTTTTTTTGGTTATTTCACAAATTTTCTCCAAAATTAATAATAATAATAATAATAATAATAATAATAATAATAATAATTAATTTAAAAAAAAAAAAAAAAAAAAGCTTCAGCCAAACTTTCGCGTCAATTTGTTGACAATCTCTATGTTATTTCAAGTAAACCCCACCAATTCATACATACATGTTTCATGTTTGTTAAAAGTTAGAAGTGAAGTTTAAAGAAAGACATCATCATTGGAAATTGGAATGCTGCCAAACCTCATCTTCGATTTGTGTTTTTTTTCCTTTCAAATTCCAAGTAAGACCAATAGGATTGGATGATAAGTTAATTAATGGCATCCCTGTCTTCCATTTTAATTAATTAAGTTCATGTTAGCATGATTTATGTATATGAGTAACTTTTGTATGTTTTTTTTTTTTTTTTGTCCTTTTGGTTTTTATTGTTGATACTTGCCAGGCTGCCAATTACTTATATAATTGTATTTTGATTGTTTCTTTCACTCATTCTTCCCTTGTTTGTCCCATATACAGATTCTCATTTAGAAAGGATTCTCAGGTATGTTTCTAAAAATTAACAGCTATTTTTGTCAAACACTTCAAAATACTCATAAAATGACTAAATAAAAATAAACCAAATCATTCTAGATGATGAAACTAAGCAGCACAATCATCAACCAAGTAAACCAACTAACCATCCATCCATCCATCTATTTCATTTCCATTATAACATTTCTAAAAATCAGAAAAATCTAAAATGTTACCATGTAACAGCTACCAACTAAAATCTTCCAAACTACTACACCAAACATATACACAAATTAAAAAGTACACAAAACAACTAAAGCAAGCGGATTTTGTACATGACACTGAAGGGTAATAACTAATATTAACCTAAAAAGAAATCGATGGTCATGCCTATTTTTATACTAAACATAACTTGTTTTCTTCATCGTCTTCTAAGAGTCTGCTGCTTCCAAATTAGGTTCCACTTCCACTTCCACTCCCACTTGCGGTTGTTTAGCAACAACACCTCCAACTGCAACACCACCATTCATTCTCGCACGTGCCTCTGCAAACATCCTTTGTTGCTCTGCCAATGCTTCTTCTTCTGTCATCTCTGCCCCATTTGTGCACTTTACACCTCTCACTGTATCCTGTGTATCATATCATTCCCATCACTATCAGTATCAGTATCAATGTATCAATATCAGTTATCATCGGTATAAAAAAGATGAAAAAGTACCATGGTTTCAAGTTTGTGTTGTTCATATGCGGCGTATACTTCTTCTATGTATTCTCCAAAACCAAGAACCTGAAAAAGTTTTTTACTTTAGTTAAGTTCATGAATACATGAGAAAAAGTGATATGGAGGCAAGGTTGTAACTTTGTAAGTTGTTAAAGTTACGTACATAAGTAACAAACCTCTAATGCTTTGAGTACATGTTCTGGTGCAATTGTTCTTCTGTCTTCTCTGCCACAGACTTCGTTTGATTCTGATGAAATTAGATTTATGAATTCTGAAAATTGAACAGCAATGGAAATTAATCAAATCAGGTTGTTTATTTTTGACAGAGGGATAGAAAAATATGATGAAATAATTATCTATCTCACCAACACAACACTCGATTAATAGATCTTGAGTATCTCTAGCAACACGTACATCTGGAGGTAACATTTCTTTGATTATCTTGGTCATGGTAGCTGCAATGATAAGAATTTGTGTTAGCATATTTAGGGCTTCTACAAGAGAAATACAGACAAGCAAATCTGGATTCGTTTGCTTTCTAATATAGATTAGAACATACGATGAATAAAATCAAATTTCAGAATAAAAAAAAAACAACATGAGTAAATTGAAAAAACAGGCACTTGGAAAATCAACCTACAGATCGACGTACACAAAATGAAAAGATAACAGAAGAAACTACAAAACTCAACATGAAAATCAAAATCAACGAACAGTTTTGAAACAAACCTTTTGGGAGCGAAGCATCCTCTTTCGTCTTGCCGACGATATCTATAGGTTCCATTTTTCACTCTACGAGAAACAAAAGGAACTTTTAAACATCAGATCTAAATCGAAACGCAACATAATCACATCTCTGGAACATTAAAATTACAGATCTACCAAATATATCTTTTTTTAGTCTAGAAATTAAACCAAAAAAACAGAGCTCAGAGTCACAGATCTACATAAGATTTCACTGAAAACAAATCTACAGAGCACTAATCAAAATTACAGATCTAAAAAACTTATAAACAACAGATTTCAAACTCACCGAGAAGATCAAATCGCGCATCAAGAGAACGACCTGTACCGGACAGAACCAAAACAGTTGTATGCGAATCGGAAAAAGAAGGATCGGAGGTGGAAACGATGAAGCACGATGGTTATCGATATAGAGGGGGAAGTTCGCAGGCGACTAAGATCAGCCACGCGCGTTGGGGAGCGTGGTGTGTTGACCAGGTAGGGGCCGGTGCGATTAGGTTCGCGTGGATGGCACGCGAGAAGGAGTGAGAGTGGGGTTGGTAGGCGATGAGATTCATGAGGCTGCGTTTTATAGTTTTAGGTGTTAGGAATACGAAGGGGAGTGTTTGATGAAACGGTGGGAGCGACAAAAGGAGCGAATCGAGTGGATCCTTCGGCTTTCTTCCAATCACAGGAAACAGGAGCCACAGCCACCCATGACTCGGATCGGATTTCTTTGGTAATGTTCTTGGGCTTCACCAAAAATAATTGGGCTAATTAGAGCTCCGATTCCGATTATTATCAAAATTCAAATTCCATACATTTAAAATTGATGTTTTAGAAGAAGAAATTAGATTCAATGATTGATTAAGTTTGATATGAATATGTCCAACACACAAACATGTAATTTTTTTTTTATAATAATTGGCAGCGGAGTGGATTTTGACCATGATCCAATTCAAACCCTTAATAATATATGAGATTGAAGCATAGTTTTAATTTGTTTATCCGTTAAAAATCCATACCCGCTAACCCTTTTATTAAAATGGTCGGGTATGGATCATCACTGATCCGATCCGTTTATAACTCGCTCTATATAAATTTTAGAGTTATATGTTTATATTTTATTTGCCTAAAGTTTAATTTTAATTTCAATCGAAAGTCCGAATGACAAAGGCCAAAGACCAAACTGTTTTTACATATGACTTGAGGAGTCAACTTCTAGACTTTCAGTCTTCTACCAAGAATCATGATGTCATTTCGTTTATATTTCATCGAGCAATCACTAATTTTAAATCAATACAATTATTTACCAACCGGAAGAAAGTTTGTAATTGTTATTCTTTATCACTGCAATCCACAACTAAAAATCAAGCGAAAATTACAATAATAGTGATTTTAATTCCAATCGAAAGTCCTTAAGTACGTAATGTATTTTCCAAATCAACATTTGTTTTGTTTAGGAAATGTTATTTTAAGAATTAAGTAAATGTGTTTGATTATTCAAAAAACATATGAGTTACGGGGCAGGTTTGAATATATGTTGATTCGGTGGATAAGGGTATGAATTTGATTATTCAAAATCATGCGGGTTACAGAACAGGCTTGGATTGGATTTTGAAATTTGTTAAACGGGTTTGGATCAAGGTCGATTTGCTCCAAGCTCGCTTTATTTCCAAGTTTAACGACATTCCTTCGCTCCAACAGTATCCTCGTTATGGTATAATTTTGAATTGTCTAACAGATTTTTTGATGATGATTCAAGGCATTTTTATCGTGATAACATAATTAAAGTATGAGTTTATATAGATTTTAATGTGGTCAAGTATTATAGACATTCAAAATTTACATGAGTACCGAATGGTATTTGAAGTTGGAGTAAATTATACGATTCGTCTCTGGTCCGAGTGTCAAATTTCGCGTTTAGTTCCTATTTTCAAAAATTAACTCGGATCGTCCCTTATAAGTTTAAATGTTGCACACTTAGTCCCTAACACACATGAAATGACTATATTGCTCTTTTTATTTTTATTTATTTTTATTTTCTTTTGATTTGTTTATTATTTATAATAATATAAAAAAATAAAAAATAAAAAAAAAAAACTTAAAAGGGCCCACTAACACCAATCCCTTGCCCTAGCATCACCACAAATGATCCATCTTGCTTCTCTTCAACCCCCTTTCTCCTTCCTCACTCTCTCTGCAAATCAGTTGAAGAACGGAAGTCTGGAACCTCACCAAAAATTTGCACCATTAACACCGCAATTCTTTCCGATGGTGAATCACCATCTTAAAACTCCATCCACCTGTCGTTCACCCTCTTGAGTGAACCACCATTGACGTAGCTATCGAGAGAGAAAATACCATTTCCACCTGCACACCATTGTCTTCGCACCATCGTCGCAAAGCTCCATTTGCACAAAATCGTCTTGGCAAGTTTCCTCTACAACCAGTGAACGGTCGTTTCCACTAATCGAACATCGTTTCTTATCCATGCCTTCATTAGTTTTGTAACCCTTCATCCTCTCTAGTGTTTGCTCCACCATAAATACAAACTGTTTTTGATGTGAATGATTTGACATATTGAATCAATTAGGTTGTTATGGTAACTTTTTCATGGATGAAACATGTTGGGTTAGGTTTTAATTTCCAGAATTCCTCAAATTTCTACTCTACTTTCTTTCTTAGTTTGACTGACATTTCAACCAGAAAATATCCCTTTATATCAATTTGTGCAAATTGAATTAGGTCTTGTCAAAATTTGATGGTTTTATTTGTATGATTTGGGTTTGATTTGAGGTTAGGGTTTTATTGAATCCTTCTCTTTTTATTTAGAAGCGAATGGTGGTGTTTTCAGAGGTGGCTGGTGGCCGGATGTGGCTTGTGACCGAAGGTGGCTGGTAGTAGGAACCAGTTTCATGTTTCTTTTCTATTTTGGTTTGGTTGGTGGTTAGATCTGTAACCAAATATCAGGGGGTTTTTTGGTTTATGGTTTGGTTTGGTATGATTATAGGTGGTCGTCAGAGGCATGGTGGTTGTGTCGGAAAGATATGTATGGTGAAGAAAGGGGTGGCCGGAAAGATAGGAGGGGAATACAAGAGGTTGTGGGACCCACCATAATAAATATCATATAATTCATTTTTTTTAATTTCTAAATAGTAAACCAATACTAAAACTAATGAAAAATAAAAGATAAAGGGCAAAATAGTAATTTTAGGTCAGTTAGGGACCAAGCATGCAATATTTAAATTTATAAGGGATGGTCCGAGTTAATTTTTGAGAAAAAAGGTTAAACGCGCAATTTAACACTCGGACGAATCGTGTAATTTACTCTTGAATTTGTTTACAAGTATGAGTTAGGAGGGTAGAATATGCACTCGTATGAGCAATTTTTGGTCATGAACATGACGAATGGTGGAGGCCAAAGGGAAGCTCCCTTCGTGGGACCTTAGGCAATACCCATTGTAGCCACATAAATGTAATTTACGAGGATGAGTCAACAATTATGAGAATATTCTTAAACAGAAATAACATGAAGAACTACAAGCTTGTTGCCACTCTCGTTGACACCAACTCTAAGTTGAGGGTCATTGCTAGTCAACCCATACCTAACATTTGCTAGAGTGGACATCACATATGTTATCCAATTAATAGACATGTTAGTTCATGGATGCTCTACATGAACCTCACCTTGATACTCTTGAGGAAATTATACAATACATTTGAGTTTGGTTTACAATAATACCCATTAAGCCTATTCCAACTTACAACATATTGATGGGTTTTAGCCATAAGATCTTTCCTATGTGCGCATGCAAAACCCTAATGCTTGGATCTAGGCTTTCTGATTAAACATGCTTTGAATCCAAGACTTCTAATGACTAATTATGTATAAGAACAAAACTAAATCAGATCTAGAATCATACCTTTGAATCTCTTGTTTGATCTTGTTGTCTTGGAGCTCTAGAGTCACAATTGTCACTCCTCTAATGGCTTACAAACACCAAATAGCAAGGAGGATGATTTGAGAGATAGGAGAGGGGAGGGAATTCGGCTAGGGGTTCTCTACTTTAGATGAAGTGCCGATTTCCCTTTGCCATAGGGTCTATTTATACTTGTAGACTCCTTAAGGGTTACAGCTTAAACCCTAGTTGGATAATCTTCTCTTAAAGCAATCCAAATCCATTCCTTAGATAGCCTTGGACGATTTTAAGATATCCTTAGCTTCTAGAATTCGTTCAATCCCTATGCAATATGGATTTACAGTCTAAAGTTTAACTATCAAACAATTGACAGTTTATACCCTCTTATTTAATTAATCTCTTTAAGTCACCAAATTAATTCTAATTAATTTATGACTTATATTAATCAAATAACAATATTATTATTCTTTATATTATTCTCATAATATATTAATAATATTTATTCTCTCTTAATAAATCATCCTATCAAGTTGCTATGGTGAAGGCAACCCAAAAGGACCATGCACAACCGGGTCAAATACTTGCCTAATATAGTTGCAGCCTTAGACACTATTCCAACAGTCTCCCACTTGGATAAGTCTAATAACTATATGCACAAGTACAATTCGATTTGCAATCGTAGCTCTCAAAGACGCTGTCAAACTCTGATCTAATCAATCTTGTCCTTTAGATAAGGGATCGTACAGTCCTCTGTTAGATATCATGCTGACAATTCTATGGAATGATTAATCAAGCATTTAGGTTTCTCGATCTTTGATTTATTTGACATAGAACTTAATCGAACACATCAATTCAGTTCTGACCGGGCCCGGCACATAAGTCAAATCAAATCATCGAGCGGTCGAGATATCGCTTTTACCCTCTTGGGATAAAAGTTACAGATAAACTTCGACTTATATGCATTTACTTATTCATTAATCAACTATACACAACAATGCGTTTTATAACACCGAGTTATTGATGTGTTTTCGTATTATCAATGCACAATCAATTAACAAATAACAAACCATATATCTAGGTTTTAAGACTATATGATATTATTGTCTTGCGATCACCCTTTTATGTCATATTCCACAAGGTGATTCCAGCAAGCGCGGGTTTGTTCCAATGCTCAAAACTAGTTCATAAGCACTCATGAACGTTGCAGCAACCCTTTGCTATGTCTAACACCATTTAGACAATCTACATACCAATTCATGACAATCTTCATTCATATCTACTTCCAACATATGAACGATTGTGGACAATTTGAATAATTCGATTATTCCTAATAAACTCAATTATTCTAGAAGTCAAAACATGCAAAGTGAAACAATAGTTAAACAATTAACATAAGACAGTAACATTACTCATAAATAAAACTCATTTATTTAATCATCAAATTTTAATTACATTTATCTATTACATGTTTCTAATATTATCTAATCTATGCTAATATCATCCTTCAGCCCAATACTCCTAGCATGCTGCAAGTGCTTAACCCTACTCAGTCCCTTCGTAAGCGGATCTGCTGGGTTATCTTCTGATGATATCCTCTTCACCACAAGTTGTCCTTCTTCTACACGATGTCTAATAAAATGATATTTTCTGTCGATATGTCTTGATCTACCATGATCCCTCGGTTCCTTGGTCAAGGCAACCGCTCCTTCATTATCACAGAAAATCTGCATGAGCTCCTTTATGGCAGGTACAACTCCAAGATCACTGATGAAGTTCTTCAGCCATATTGCCTCCTTCGACGCTTCGCTTGCTGCAATGTACTCTGATTCGCACGTTGAATCGGCTATAGTTTCCTGCTTGGAACTCTTCCATGTCATTGCTCCTCCATTCAGGGTAAAGACCCAGCCCGACTGCGAACGGTAGTTGTCCCTGTCGGTCTGAAAACTGTCGTCACTATACCCTCGCACCTTCAAGTCATCACTGTAACGCCCGGGTTTCAGGTCTAAGCATTTTTGTCAATGTAATAGTCTAGGTCAACTCTTGTAACTCTTTTTAAAGTAATAACGATGAAATATTTGAGTATTATGTGAATTATGTGTGTTTATGTGCTTATAATTTAATTATAAATGTATAATTAATAAATAATAAAAATAAGCGTCAAAATTAAAGTGTAAGATAAGCCCTATATCTCTACATAAAGTTGTAGAATATGTCTCAAGGTTTCCGTGCATATAAGGAACGCCGAAATCCGAGTTATAACGAAGAAGTTATGACCCGTCGAAGTTTCGCGACAGAACCGGCACGATACCGGGAAGCGTGAATAGTGAACTTACGATAGAGCGAGATTTAGCCTTAGCGATCTAAACGAAAGTCGTAGAATATGTTAAACTAAGAACATCGATAAAAAGAACGCCCAAATCTGACTTCGTATGAAGAAGTTATGATTTTTCGAAGTTTCGGAATCGCAGTGTACAGCCCGAAATTCGAATATTAGATCGAGCGGTTTTTAGCCGACACGACCTGAACGAGAATCGAAGATCTCATTAAGAGTAGCGTAACGAGAAAAAGATGGGTGAAAACGGATGTCGGATGAAGAAGTTATGAGGATTTAACGGACCAATCGTGTCCCGGCCCGTTAATAATATAAAATTTAAAATTGAGCCAAAATTAGCCGACGAAGTCTAAACGAAAGTTGTAGAGTATATTCCCACCTTCGCGTGGATATAAAGAACGTCGAAAACGGAGGTCGTACGCGAAAGTTACGAATTTTTAAAGTTGAAGAACGAAAATGTGAAGTCTGTTGCGAGGTTGATGACGTGGCTTATTCTGGGCCGCCCATCGCTGATGAAGGAACGCGCTTCGGATGATGACACCTGCCCTCGCTGTACGCTCCGCGTCCGAAGCCAATACGCCCCGCGTACCCTCGCCCTTATCTCTTCCGGAGTGCAAGCCAGCTGGTCCGAGGTGGCGCCCTTATCCGATGGTTACGCCCCGCGTAGGTCCGAGGTACGTCCAGCGTACCGAGGCCTCACAGGACTATAAAAGGAGGCCGAGACTTCATCATTTTTCACACCTTTTTCACTTCTCTCTCTAACTTCTTTCTCTCTCTACAACCCCAAAACACCTCTAAACCCTAGTTAAGCCCCTTAGCACCCTAGGGAAGCCCCGAGGCTCCCGGAGTCCCGAGAAAAATGAGTTTTTTGGTTTCGAAACGCTGCTCCAATTAAGTCCCGGTTCTCGATAAACTTCGCTGTAAGTGTGCTACGCTTACGCAATTTTTAATTTAGCTTTCAAATAATTATAGGAATGTTATTAGGTCCTTAAAATAATTATTTGGGCTATTATTATGAGTATTATTAACGCTTAATAATACTCGGACTAATTAATTTGTCGCGGTTATCGTTAAACTAAACCCTAGTGGTATCGATACTAGGTTTTATCGAAGGAATATCGTTTTGAGAGTATCGAAGCGCTGTTCGAGTGCTGAGTCACCACCTAATCAGGTGAGTGCATAGTTACTTTCAGCTTACACATAGATATGAAGTATTTTATAAATTACGTGCTATGTGTGCATATTATCTGATTACTTGCTATCTATGCTGGATGAACGTTGTTATACATGTTTTCAATGATTTAAACTGTATATGTATTTTATATCTACGAAAATGTTGGGGTAAAACATGGGTAGATGTAATAGGTGATGTGTGATAAAATGATGAGAGGCCTCGATGTTGATGTTGTTTCTGTCATCTAGCGGAGTATGGATGACGACCACGGACTCTTCTAGACAGTCCAGTGGAACACTAGCAGGCTCGCAACCTGTAGGTGTTTGTGAACGATGTGTTCACCGGTGTACTCCATCCCCCACATGGTTGCCTTTAGGACATTTATTGCCGAGGAATCCCCTTAGCAGTAGTGTCCGTCCCGATGATGATCCTTAGGCTAGGTCCCTTATGATAGGTGTTTAGGGACGTAAAGTGAGGATAACGGGAACGGGTAATCGGGTTATTGTTGATTGATGAAATTAATAAACTTATTTATTGTGGGTTGAAAACCCTATGTGCTCACCAGGCTCCCAAGCCTGACCCACTCAGTTTTATGTATTACAGGTAGTGGCGCATGAGCATAAGATGTGATGTTTTGGACGAGGGATTACGGATATAGGCCTGTAGATATGAAATAATGTAGTAAGGCTTATATTGTACTGTTTATGCTTTTGATCTGTACGAACATGACATCCCAAGTCTTTTAATGAAATACATTTCTATGGAAATGCTTTTGATAAATCTTTATCATATTTTTGTTTTGGGACAAAATCCGCAACACTTTCATTTAAAAAGTAACTCTGATTTTTAAACAAAGCATAAACAAACTGGTCTTTTCTGGCCGTGATTTTGGGGATGTCACAATCACTCCCTCCAAGGACTAAGAACCATTCCTTCGTCCTCCGAAGGTACTTAAGGATATTCTTCACCGCAATCCAATGGGCTCTGACAGGATTCCCTTGATATCCGCTAACCATGCTCAAAGTGAAGGCTACATCAGGGCGAGTACAAGTCATAGCGTACATGATTGAGCCAACTGCGGAAGCGTATGGTACTCGACTCATTTCTGCTATTTCAGCTTCGGTACTCGGACTTTGAGTCTTACTCAACATGGCATTACTTTGTATCGGTAATTCTCCCTTCTTCGAGTTTTCCATACTAAAACGTTTTAGTACCTTCTCTAAGTAAGTGTTCCAACTAAGTCCAATTAGTCTCTTACTTCTTTCTCTTACTATCCTTATTCCCAAAATGTAAGAAGCTTCTCCAAGGTCCTTCATAGCGAAGCACTTCCCGAGCCAGGACTTAACTTCCTACAGAGTCGGGATGTCGTTTCCAATGAGTAATATGTCATCGACATATAGAACGAGGAAGCTAACTATACTCCCACTGGCTTTGACATATACACATGATTCATCTTTTCTTCGTACAAATCCAAACTCTTTGACTTTCTCATCGAAGTAAAGATTCCATCTGCGAGACGCTTGTTTAAGTCCATAAATGGACTTCTCAAGCTTACACACTTTATTCGGATGCTTCGGATCCACAAACCCCTCTGGCTGAGCCATGTAAACATCCTCAGCCAACTTTCCGTTAAGGAAAGCGGTCTTGACATCCATTTGCCAAATCTCATAATCATGAAATGCGGCAATTGCTAGCATCACTCTAATAGATTTTATCTTCGCAACTGGTGAGAAGGTCTCATCATAGTCAATTCCGGGAGTTTGAGTAAAGCCCTTCGCGACCAATCGCGCTTTATATGTGTGTATGTTTCCATCCACGTCGGTCTTCTTCTTGAAGATCCATTTGCACCCAACGGTCTTACGTCCGGGCACATTATCAACCAAATTCCAAACTCGGTTATCATACATGGATTGGATCTCGTTATCCATTGCCTCTTTCCGTTTCGCAGACTCCGGGCCTGCCATGGCTTCCTTATAGCTATTAGGTTCATCAAGATTTATTAGTGTACCATCATTAATATACGTGTCCCCTTCGGTAGTAATATGAAAACCATAAAACTGGGGTTGAACTCTAACTCTATCGGAACGTCTAAGAGGTAAGGACTCGTCAATCGGTTCAACCGGAGTTTCCTCCTCGGGTTGAGTGCCAGCGGTAGAGGTTCCTTCATCAATCGACTCTTGAATCTCTTCAAGCCCGATTTGCCTCCCACTGTCTCCTTAGCCTATGAGTTCTCGCTCTTAGAAAACTCCTCTCCTCGCAACAAAGACAACATTGTCCTTCGGTCTATAGAAGAGATATCCAAAGGATTTTTGCGGGTAGCCGATGAAAATACATCGCTCACTTCGAGGTTCGAGCTTGTCATGAGTATCTCATCTTACGAAAGCCTTGCAACCCCAAACCTTAATATGTGCCAACGAGGGAGCTTTCCCTGTCCACATCTCGTGAGGTGTTTTGGCAACCTTCTTAGTAGGGACTCGGTTAATGATATGGGCGACAGTCTGTAAGGCATACCCCCAAAAAGAGATTGATAGTGAAGTAGAGATTTCAGGGTTGATTTTCTCGCGTTCTGGTGGTATCTCTCCAATAAGTCTTGATGCATCTCGTACGGGTACATGTCCTCATAGGACTTTTGGAATTTGGAGTTCATGGTGGTTATCATGATGCAATGTACTTTCGTTGCATCACGCTCATGAGTTTCAAAAGCGGTAATTTCAGCCGGAGTAGCGATTTCAGGGTTGATTTTCTCGAGCTTCTCATCGAGGACATACTCCTTATCCTCATAGCGAGCAATGGTGCGAATGTATCTTATCCATTCGCTAAAGTTCGTTCCATCGAAAGTGACCTTTTGGCAAAGGCTTATCAATGTGAAAGAACTAGCAGCAGCGTTGTTTGCGTTCGACATCTACAAATAGAAAGGACAAAGATAGATTAGAATATGAATCCCTAATTATCACCCAATAAGAAAAATTAGGGCTAGGATCCAACAACAATATTTACATATTAGAAAAGGGATGCCGTAATCTAACATGCAAATAATTTGAAGGTAAGTGAATGACGATTCACTAATTCTCCACCATAAAACCTAACTATTAGTCCTAAATGTATTGATAATTCCTAGGTTCGGATGAGATTCATTGAAACTATTCAATGGCATGTTTAAATCTTGATATGCCCATCTAGTTTGTGACTGGGATACCGAGGATCACAAAGCGGATGTGAATTACCATGTAAATTCACATGGTGCCTTCATTGTAACGATCACTTATTCGATGTGCCGATAAACCACACACGCTCCATCGAACTATGATAAACAATGAATCACCCTTTGCCACCTTTGCTTAGAACCAATTAGTGTGCCGGTAAACCACACACGCTCCACTAACTTCTTAGCAAGGATGCAAAGTGTAATTTCATGGGATTGCATCAATTCACTTTTCCTAAAGTAACTAAGATTGGAAAATTTTAAAATATGTGTAGTTACTTTGTATTACTTATTATAATTTTAATGAGAGGATGAGGTTGCCCTATCTTACCCGTTCGGCTAACGACCCTCCACCGATCAAGCAAGCGGTGAGTGTGAGTGTACACCCATTAAGCGCCATTTTATAGGCCGCAACCTTATACCCACCTTATAGATCGGCTTCGTGAATGAGGCCTACTAACGGTAAGACTAGCATTTTAGTTATACATACATATATATATATATATATATATATATATATATATATATATATATATATATATATTATTCTTATAGTATTATATTAGTATAGGGTTGTATTTTAAACCTTTTAAAATCTAGGGTTTGAAATTTAAATTGTTTAAATTAAAAACTTTTAATCACAAAATATAAATTTCAAAACTTGAGGACAAGTTTTAAACATTTAAAACATGGAGGATCAAATAACAAATAATTTTAATTAACAATTAATTTCCTAATTATCTATATTTGATTTATTAAAGATTTCTTGCAAGATAATTACCAAATTAATCAAAATAATTAATTAATTATCATTTAAGGAAATTAAATATTTTATTAGTTGATAAATATCTTTAATTAGATCAAGATAATAGTCATATATATCAAAAAATCGGATTAGGGTTGATCTAATATGATTAAGGTAAGTTTACATAAGATAATCATGAAAAAAATCCCGAATCTGGTCATTCCTGACGCTTGGACTCGCCGAGTGCACCAAGTGACTCGCCGAGTCAGGCCAACTCGCCGAGTCCACTATGGAACTCGCCGAGTCCATGACTCAGAAACACAAAAAACGAATTTTGCAGTTAAGTTTCAAACAAATAAGCAACAATTTAATGAAAACCAAGCTAGGCTCTGATACCACTGATGGGTTTTAGCCATAAGATCTTTCCTATGTGCGCATGCAAAACCCTAATGCTTGGATCTAGGCTTTCTAATTAAACATGCTTTGAATCCAAGACTTCTAATGACTAATTAGGTATAAGAACAACACTAAATCAGATCTAGAATCATACCTTTGAATCTCTTGTTTGATCTTGTTGTCTTGGAGCTCTAGAGTCACAATTGTCACTCCTCTAATGGCTTACAAACACCAAATAGCAAGGAGGATGATTTGAGAGATAGGAGAGGGGAGGGAATTCGGCCAGGGGTTCTCTACTTTAGATGAAGTGTCGATTTCCCTTTGCCATAGGGTCTATTTATACTTGTAGACTCCTTAAGGGTTACAGCTTAAACCCTAGTTGGATAATCTTCTCTTAAAGCAATCCAAATCCATTCCTTAGATAGCCTTGGACGATTTTAAGCTATCCTTAGCTTCTAGAATTCGTCCAATCCCTATCCAATATGGATTTACAGTCTAAAGTTTAACTATCAAACAATTGACAGTTTATACCCTCTTATTTAATTAATCTCTTTAAGTCACCAAATTAATACTAATTAATTTATGACTTATATTAATCAAATAACAATATTATTATTCTTTATATTATTCTCATAATATATTAATAATATTTATTCTCTCTTAATAAATCATCCTATCAAGTTGCTATGGTGAAAGCAACCCAAAAGGACCATGCACAACCGGGTCAAATACTTGCCTAATATAGTTGCAGCCTTAGACACTATTCCAACACATATAACCCTATACGACTCACGGCTATGGCGACTGTCCGGATACCTACCAATCCACCTTAGGATACTGTATTTTCTTTGGCGACAACTTTAAATCTTGGTCCACAAAACGTCAAGTTACGTAGTCACGGTCTAGTGTTGAGGCATAATATCATAGCATTGTTAATGTATTCGTCAACACATGTTGACTGTACAACCTCCTCCTTGATCTTCACACATCACTTCAATTAGCCATACTTATCTACTGTAATAATGTTCCTTTTGTTTATATATCGTGAGATTTCAATTACTCATAGAGAACTAAGCATATCGAATGGTCATTCATTTTGTCAGTAAGAAGGTTGCTCTCGTACATATATGCGGTTCTCATATTCCCTTAAATTTTCAACTGAGGGGCCTATTAGTCACACACACACACATACATACATACACACACACACACACACACACATATATATATATATATATATATATATATATATGTGTGTGTGTGTGTGTATATATATATATATATATATATATATATATATATATATATATATATATATAATATAAAAGGTTTTTTTATACACACCGTCTGTTTTCCATGACACTCCACTCTAAATTTTGATAATTTCTAATCGGAGTTTGGTGTATTTAAATATATGTCCTCTCTCATGAAATATCTTTCTCTCTCTCATTAAACCTCCCATAACAATATAATTATTTATATATCCACTTTTCAGTTAATATTTAATTTTTTTATAAACAAGTGATACAATATTTAGAATTTGAACTTATTATTTTCAATTAAATATTATTTTAGTAGAAACGTCACATAATATACCTATGTGTTTTTTGGGTTAACGACCCAGAAAGGTAACGAACTTTGGTTTTTGGTCTACATTTAGGTAACCATGTTTTTTTGTACACATGTGACCATTGAACTTGTTTGACATGTTCAAAATAAGGTAATATGACTGGTAGTTATGGTAATATTACCTTATTGTAAACAGGTCAAATAAGTTTGTTGGTCAAATGTGTACGAAAAAAACATGGTTACCTAAATATAAACAAATACCAAAGTTCCTTACCATTTTTGGTTATATTGGGTTCTTTATGCTAAGTGTATGTAATCATAATACCTAACTGATGTGACGTGAAATTGGGCTATCAAGTCTTTGTGTCAGGTCTAAAGTAGGTTTTGTTAGTGGGTTCCTGACTTGATTCTTAGGTGTCATCATACAATAAAACTGTTAGAACCGTCTCCGGGACTGTGTCTTGGGATCAGGCTCCAACAATCAAGTTATGAGGAGATGGTTTCTCCTGGACTAGGAACGATTTTGGTGGGAAAAGTGCATGTATTAAGAACCCAAAGTCCATGTATCCCGATTCCATGTCACATATTACACTTAGCATAAATAATCCAATATTACCAAAACGGGTAAAGAACTTTGGTTTTTGTCCGTATTCAGGTAACCATATTTTTTCGTACACATTTGACTAGTAAACTTGTTTGAACTGTTCATAATAAGGTTATATTACCGCTAATTATTAGTCATATTACCTTATTTTGAACATCTCAAACAAGTTCGATGGTCAAATGTGGACGAAAAAAAACATGATTACCTAAATGTAGACAAAAACCAAAGTTCGTACATACCTATTTAGTTTTTTTTTCACTTATTCACTTAAATATGTTTTAACTAATTTTTTTAACTCTCTTTAAAAAAAAAAAAAAAAATTTTTTAGCAGACAAAACATATGCCATACGTATTTTTTTTATGTTTTTTTTTTATACTTTGAAGCTCAACCTAATAAATATAATCAACGTCAACATTTTTTTCTTATTTGTTAAGCCAATATTTTTTTAATTTTAATATTTTAATAATTATAAACCAATAAATAAAAGTAAAAGAATATTAAAATAAAAGATAATAGTATTACTAATTAAAAAAAAATATAATAACAGTATGTATATCATCTATGTATTTATTTATTTTTTTAATTAAATCATTTAGAGTAAAAAATCTCATATGAAAAACAATAATAATAAAATTATTATTATCTTTTTTATTTTATTAAAAATTTAGTTTAAAGTTAATAATATGAATAAAACTAGTAATAAAAATATAAGTATATAATAAAGAAAAAAAATTTAAAAGTTAGTCAAATGATTATGGGTTAATGTTGAAAAAGGTAAAGGTATAAAATGATGTAAGAAAATAAGATGGTGTATAGAAGGTAAAAGAATAACAATAAAAGTTAGTTTAAGTTAATAATATTAATAAAATTAGTAATAAAAATATAAGTACTAAATAATAAAGTTAATAATTATTAGGTTATAATAAAGAAAAATATTGTAAAAGTTAGTCAAATGATTATAAGTATAAATATTATGGGCTAATGATGAAAAAAGTAAAGGTTTAAAACGATCTTTGAAAATAAGATGATGTGTATATAAGGTTATCCGATCTATTAACCACTAAAGTGGTGGATGTCACTTCATCATCACATCCAACCACTATAGTTATGAGATACTTTTTTTGGACCCGACAAATAATTATAGTAATAACGAAAAAAAAGAAAAACCAACTTCTAACAAGTAATTAGAAGAGGAACAACAAAAGGAGAAAGAAACATGATATTTACATACATAATTTAGGGCTCACACACCACTCTGACCAGCTATAAGTATAATCATTTCTCCTATATTTCAACAATGTATACACTAGGAATTTTACATCATCAGCCACCTTCCTTGGGAACACTCGCCTTTGTTTGAACACCCAGTCACATCTAGCCATCCAAATTAGCCAAACAACACCATAACATATACCGAAGAGGTTTCTTATCCTTTTCATGCAAGTTCCCTATTCAGAACAAAACTCCACCAGATCTCCAATGCTATTAACCTTGGTTTTATTGATTCTACACCATCTGAATACCCACACCCATACCTCGTCTGCGAACGGACAATGGAATAGTATGTGATTGGTATCTTTATCACTAGAATTGCATTGTGAACATAATATGGAGTCAAAATTTAAGTTCCTTTTTTGAATCACACATCTGGTTGGAAAGCTATCAAGGTTTGCCCTTCATACGAAGCACGTCACCTTGATTGGAACCTTAAGGACCCATTTTATGATTATCTCCTTTGGTGCATTGATTGGGCAGTCAATTTTCTTTCTTAAAGCATCTACATAGAAAGCACTGTCAGATGAGATGCTACAGTACAGGGAATCCAAACTCGTGGTTGGTTGGAACACACCAATTTTGGATACAATCCTGTTTAGATCACGATTTTGGTTATCTTCACTTGGCCTATATTTCCAATCCCAACTTATCTCACCAATTTTCACTATGTCGACGGTTTTGCATAATTTCTTTCGTTCTAATTTATACAACTCGGGAAACTAAGCTTTAAGGTTTGTGTCACCACACCATTTATCGTGCCAAAATAGAGTTTTATCACTCGCCCCAACGTTTTTCTTGATTATCTCAGTAATGTCTATCCCATTCTTAGTAACAATATCTTTGACGTTAGCCACATTGTTCCACACGCCAATGTATGTCTTTTTGGCCATATACTCTGAAGGTTTGTTGGATAAATTGTGGATCCCTTTGATGACTCTACTCCGCAATTCGTTTTCTCCCTTCTTTAGTCGCTACCACCACTTAAATATCAAAGATAAGTTACATGTCTGCAATGATCCCAAACCATGGTCTCCTAATTCTTTGGGAGACACCACCTTCTCCCATGCCACCCAACTTATTTTTTTCTTTTCTTCCAAACCACTCCAAAGAAAACGTCTTTGTATTTTTTTTCTAGCATATGGATGACCCCACTAGGTGCAAAAAAAAGCGAGAAGTAGTAAGAGGGAAGGCGACCTAGAACAGACTTAGTGAGAATTATTCTTCCCCCAAGTGATAGAGTTTTCGCTTTCCACGCTCTAAGATTAGCCTAAAACCTATCGATCGCAGGCTTCCAGTGTTTCTTTTGGTTCATGTTTGCACCAATCGGGACCCCGAGGTAGGTGAATGGTAATTTGGTCGGTTCACACCCAAATGGGAGCGCTAAGTGTGAAACCTCTTGAGTATCCACCCCAATACCAAAGACTCGAGATTTATGGAAGTTTACTTTAAGCCCCGATTAAACATGAAAACATCTAAGTATCCTCGCAAGACTTTTAATATTCTCTTTTTTCCATTCTCCTATAAACAATGTGTCATCAGCGTAGAAGAGGTGAGATAAAAGGATATCATCATGTGGAGTTTTGATGCCCTTGAATAAGCCTTTCTCGCATACCGTTTTCTACATTTCAAATTCTTCTGTAGGAGATTCATTCACAAGTACCAAAGCCCTTACTGATTTAAGGCATCCTTGTATCTAACCCCTCCATCTTTCGTCATATCCCATTTGAAAGAGTATCGAGTCTATGAATTCCCAGTTATCGAGTCGAAAACCTTATCAAAATCGACTTTGAATAACATCTTCTTTTTTGTATTTTTAGAACATAAGCACAATTCGTTGGCGATTAACGAGCCATCGAGGATGTTCCTGCCTTTTACAAATGTCGATTATTCCTCCCCTATGCTTTCGCCAATATACATTTTAAGCCTATTGGCTAGTGTCTTGGCGATAATTGTGTACATGCAGCCAATGAGGCTTATGGGTCGGTCCCCAAGTGTGAGCGGGTCTTTTATTTTGGGAGCCAATGTGATAAATGATGAGTTACACCCCCTATCAAGCCTCCTGTGAATTTCAAAGTATTTGACTAACTGTATAACATCTCCTTGTACTAGACTCCAATATTTTTTTGATAAAACTGAAGGTGAAACCATTTGATCCCAGTTCTTTTCGTTCCCACATGCCCACACCGCTCTCCTCAATAGTAAATGGGGCTTCTAGGGCTGATTTGAATGTTGTATCTAGAGTTTTAAAGTTTGGGTTGATAAACTTTAGGCGTGATGGCCAAATCTCGTGGAGCTTGCTCTGGTAGAATTTGAATACCTTTTTTTCAGCCACCCATGAGATATCTATCACTAACATACTTCACTCAACATCATTTTTTAATTAAATTTAATTAAAAAGTACAATGAAAATAGATTTTTTGAAACTAGTTTTCATTCAACAAAAAAAGACGTTACACTAATAAAAAAAAGTGAGAATTTAAAATAAAATTCGAGAAAAACATAAAATAAACTATCACTACAATCCTAGTTTATTTGGACAAACATAAAAAAGCTACTATTTCCATTTTAGGCAATCCTTCAACTTTAGCTAAGCTTTGAGATGTGAAAAAGGTTTATGAATTGTGTTTTCATATTGATGCATGACCACACTAACCACATCGATATTGTCTTCATGTTGACTGATTACAATGTTGTAAATTTCATTGGATTGACAACATTTTACACTTATATGGCAGCATTTCGAACATATTTCGTCGGGATTTCGACTTGTACAACCCACTAAACTATAAAAAATGCTTCAAACTTTTCTTTAAAAATCTCTAGAGATTTGACTATCTCGTTCTTCAGAAACCGACATAAATACTAGTGCTATTCTTCTTCCTTTTCCGACCAATTCATCATTGTAGAAGCCATAATTTTTGAAATTTAACAATACAAATATGTGAATATAAGTAAAAGGTGAGAAAAAATTATATGGAAAATAAAGTGGTTTGTAGTTGTATTTATATAGGTAAAAGTTAAATAAAAAAAAAACTAATTTAGCCTTTTTACAATGACCAAAGTGAGTCAAAAAGGAAAACTTTTTTTATTTGTTGTGGTCGTTGTCTACACCACATTGGACAATGACCACAAGCCAAAATGAGACACCGGAATTGTGTTCGTGGTCGATGTATGTTGTCATGTAGACCATGAATACTTCCGTAGTTTGTATACCTAATGTTTTAATAGGACCCATAGTAGAATAGTTTTTCTTTTTTTAATGTTTTTAATTAACATTTTGATTGGTGGCTTTAGGTGTTAAATACGGGAATTATGTGGATCCAAAATCTGGTTTGAGTTTTGGTGTTAAACCATTATTTTCATAAAGTGATAACATTTTCGTAGGTGTAATGATCCAATGATCAATAGAGGTGGTCTACGAAACCTTAGCCCTTGTGCTTGGTACGTGTGTATGTGTTTCGAGCGGGTAGAATACATACCATTAATGTCATCTTGGAGTGGATTGATGTTTTAACGAGCCGGATGTGACGATAGACTACAAAAGAAACTGTAATTTTTTGAAATTAAAATCACATGTATTTAAAATTGAAACCCGACTCCTCAGCTCAATGAAGACTCTTTGCATCAAGTTAGGTCATGATAAATAAGTATCCAGAACATATATATACACACAAATTAAAAGTATCCAACAAAACAATTAACAAACTATTCTCTATTCTCTGATGTTTCTTTTCCTTCGATCCTAAAACTAAAATGGATTTCGTCTAAGTCTCTGTTGGTTTTAAGGTTGTTCATATGCAAAGCAATTACGTTCAAATTTATATACAAAAAATCTACAGGGGAATACAAAATCACGAGTTTACCCTAAAGATCAAGGCAATGGAACGGGGAATCCAAACGATTCGGCTGCAGATTTAGCCATGACTCTTGCGAATTCACTAAAACTAATGACACCATCGCCATCTGTATCAGCCTCTTCGATCATCTCGGTGAGCTCTTTATACGTCAATGGCTGACCCATTTTTGCCATGGCTTTGGCGAGCTCAGCCCTCGTGATAACCCCATTCCTGTCTCTATCAAACGAATGGAAGACCTTGACAAGTTGTGTTTGATTGAAGATGTACTGCTCCGTCGTCATGTCTGGTAACATGGCGCGCACCATTTCCTCGAATTCAACAGCACCGTTGCCATTGGAGTCCATGTTGTTGAAGAGCATATCAATCTGATCGCCGGAGGGTTTGAGGCCTAGAGAACGGAGGAGGGCGGCTAGCTCTAGGTGGGTTAGGGATCCATCAGCGTCCATGTCGAACCGGTTAAATATGTCCCGGAGTTGTTTGAGTTGGTCAACCGGTATCAATGTGGTCGACATGGTGGTGGTGGTGGTGGTGGTGGCCGGCCGCCTGATCTTGATCTCATATATATTGCGACAATCAATGGATTATGGTTGTTTTGATTGCCTGTTTTTTGTTTAACGGCGGCGAGGAATGATAGGGAGGGTGGTTTAGGGAATAAGATAGGAGGAATGCATACATGTACCTTCGGAAGCCATGGAAGCCTCTTTCGTGTTCATAACAACAACAAATAAAATGTAAAGAGAACAGAAAAGGGGGTCATTGATTCATATGAAATGTCAACTATTTGGTTATGCGAGCTTTTGCAAAATTATTTGTATATGTTTTGAATTTAAATAAGTATAATACAAGCATATATGTACTCGATCAGGTCGCTTAAATTTTAAAAATAATTATGGCGTACGTCAATAAAACCCGGGCATCAATAAGTATTTGTATTTCGGTGCTAAATTAATTCTATGCATAAGATGGGTCAAGGAATTAGCATATTTCTTTAAGACTTTAATTTTCTCTTTGTGACTTCGAATTAAAATAAAATTATTTTGGGTAAATTATTAATTAAAAAAAACTGAAATTTTAACCTGTTTTTAAGAACTGATTACCATTTTTTTTTTCTAATTTAAACGGCTATAATAGATATTTAAGTGATTATCTCTCCTTTTTTTTTTCTTTAAGGCTATGATAAATAGTGTATTAGGTTTTTACCTTTTGACATGCATCAAGAGAGTGTCTTCAATTACTTCAAATTAAATAATACAAAGACTAATTCTACACGTACCTTCAATTACTTATTGTATCCCTACATGCAAGTATTTGAGTCTATATATACCTTATGTTTGAGTTTTTATATGAATGAGAAAGTACATATATTAGCACCATCAATACAAATTGCAAGGAAAATGCTGCTATATAACCAAAAGAAAACGAGTATCAATAATCAAATGACCCAGATCTTCTAAATATGCAATATATATGCAGGGTCATACGACACCCTCTTCCGCCTTACGTGACTCCCCTTTTCCGGCGAGTGTAATCACATGACCACCACCGGCACCACCACAACCCACCATACAATGCGATAATCTGCCTTTTAACCAACCGAAACAATCTCTACTCTTTATAACCTTATCCAAGGGTGCCTCCGCTGCCTGTCTGCCATAAATCCTTCCGAAGACACACGAAAGAATGGTAAGCACCATCAACACCGACATGACTGCGAAGAATGGCCCGATGGATCCTGATGATGAATGAACGTCGCCTTGTGCTATGGGTTCTTGCTCTTGAGGCTGCTGGCTTTCTGGCAATAGAGTTGATAGGGAAGTAGCCATTGTTGGATTGACACTAAGCTTAATTGGCAGGTATGTTTGTTTTGTATATATAATGGATGGCATGTACATGTGTTTGTAAGTAATGTACAAGACGGTGATGCTTTCGAATATGCTTTTGGCTTTTTTGAAGATGCAACTCAATGTGAATTACATGGAAAGGCAAAAGTGTGGGTAAAGTTAAGGCTTATTTAACATGGATTCTTTTGCTTTCTAAGAGGGAAGGACAGCCTTTTTTAACTTCCTACTTCCTAGCTAAGATTTCTTAATACACAATAACTTCGTAAACTATACTTGATTGAAATTGTTATATAAGATATTATCAGAATACACAATTCTAGTATGGAAAATATACATTCCGACTTATATATATATATATATATATATATATATATATATATATATATATATATATATATATATATATATATATATATATATATATATATAAGATACTACGTGTGAGACCCGTGTATTACACGGGTTTATTAAAAATAAAAATTTAATATCAATATATAAATATGAAATATTTTATAATGTAATATTTTATATAACAAAATGTAATCTTTTGAAAATTAGCAAAAGAAATTAAATCATTTGAAGTATTTATGAGAATTTATTACCAAATTAATAGAATGATTTTATTTCCTTATAAAACTCATTACAATTTTATGGAATTTTATTTTAAGAAAATGGAAATCTCTAAAAAATGACAATTAGAAAATAAAATTTCTAAAATTCTCTAAAAATGACAAGTATCAAAATGAAGGAGAATATGACATGTGACAAAAAAACATTCATTTATTAAAGAGGATGTATGGATTTTAAAATAGTTTTTCAAAAGAGCAATATAAAATAAGAAAGATTTCAACGTATATAACTACCACTTATATACAAAAGAAATGGTGATAAAAATTGAGAAATTAATTATCCTCGTATCTTTTAATCCTACAAATCTTCCTACCCATTTAATTAATGACATGTGTTATATTATTATCCTAAAATATCATTAAATCTCATTAAATTAGCATTAAATGTTACACATGTCACAATTTCATTGGGTAAGAAGATATGTACGAACAAAAAGTAGGAGGATATTTAATTTCTCAAAAAAAAAATATTTCATAATAATATATTAAATAATGATGTATTAAGGTTAAATGTTATATGTACTAGTAATGAGAAACAACCACACTAAATCTACCAAAAGTACATTCATTGTAAACTCACCTAAAGATATTGTAAGACCTAAGACGTCCCCACTTGAAATATTATTCTCAACCATATCAAGAACAACATCAAACATCTTTCTCTTAGAACAAAAATTCTCATGATTAGTGGCGGATCCAAACATGATTGTAACTCGGATGCATAGTATAAAATTACTATTATCATGAGTCCTTTAACTGAAAACCAATTATAAGTGGCGGATCCATACATGATTACAATTTGGGTGCATAGTATAAAATTACTATTATCATGGGTCCCTTAAATGAAAACCAATTATAATTATAAATTTTCTGTATAAAATTGAAGTAAGATTACATGTTAAATGGAGTGCATGCACCCCACTCAAAACCCCTAAATTCGCTATGATCAAATTAAAAACTTGGATTTAGCCAATAAGTGGCACGATTAATACTTTTGATGTTCATTATATCTCAACAACAATCAATTATGTTAGTATAAGGCTTGTATAATTCTTTTTTTCTTAAACAATTTTTTGAACTTTTCCATGCCCGACGCATTCCCGCATAAACATAACCGAATGCAATATTTTCATCTAAATCGTATAACCACAAAAGCCTTAGCAAATGAGTCATTACTTTCATTGTAACCAAACAATTCCTCCAAAAAGTCTTGTTGAATACAATTTGTTTACATTCAACCGCATTTTCCATTTTCAACTACCTTGAATTTAAACACTACCATTACGTATAAATCAACTTTATGTCCAACCATGTCTTTTCTTAACGAATTCTAGGGACACTTATTATGATTATAACACTACAAGAAAAAAAACATACACCCATACTTTTTCGAGCCTTAAAAATGTGACCATATCCATATAATCACACTTATTTTTTTCAACGAAAGTGTGACCGCATGTTTTGACACCATAGGCATCTTATGGTCACATTAAAATTCAACATTGAAAAGTGTGATCATAGCATAAAAAATGTGGCTATTTTGTTGGATTAAATCAATGATTTTATCGAATATGTAACCGTAAATACCTTTTAGAAACAAATTTGTGTTAATTAAGTGGAGTTAGGTGACCGTATGACAACATGAATGTGTTATTAGAGTGGCGTTTGCTATTATTTTGGGACCCATAAATTTTTTAAGTATGACTATAACCTACCTTTTAGTCACTTATAAAAATAATTTAACGTAAGACAATTCTTTTTAATTATGGTTAATTTATATTTGTTGCGACCATTGTTTGGTATTAGTGATACATAATTGTTCAAATCATCGTTAAATAGTACTTATAGAAACACATTGTTTCTAATTGATGTGACTCTTTGTTACCCTTTAGTTATATTCATTAATGTTAAAGCAGGACACATGACATCATTTAGTCACATAAACAAAACACATAAATAAAAAATGTGACCATTGTTTGCTTTTCGTAATTGTAACATCCCGATGATAAGGTACTTCTAATTTTAACCCTATAATTTAATTATGTTGCATTTTGGTCCCAAAGCTCAAGAAGGTGTGCAAAAAGAGCCATAATGACATTTTCTTAAATAAGCCTTGGGGGAGTACGCCATGTGTATGCGTGTACGTTGAGCGTACTAGGGTGCGCCCTAGTATGTTCGGTGTATATCTTGTACGCGAGGCGTACTTTCCAGATATGGACACCCTAATTTTTAGTGTTTGACCAAGTTTTACCTTAAGGGTATTTTGGGTATTTTGGGTTGTTGATTGTGATTGGTCACTTGGATGGATAGGTTTCGGTTGGAGCTGAGATTTAGAGACGAGAAATCATCAGCTTTTGTCTAGTTATGAGGTGAGTTTTCCTCACTGTACTTACAGGTCGAAGGCACTAAGGCCGGCCCATTGGTTTGATATCTTGTTATTCTCTGATATGTGGAGGGTTGTTTCTTTACATGCTCATGCCTAGAGGACCTGAAGGTCAAGTTCGATTTGAATCTTCTTCGTTTGGGGGCAATGGATTGGTGAAGCTGGTGAATGGTGCTCATTCTCCTGCGAAGAAAGCCACATTGACTCGGGAGCAATTTTATGAAATGTTCCGCACTAAGTATGTTCCCCTGTTTGAGAGGGAAAGGTTAGCCCAGGAGTACCTGTCGCTGAAGCATACGATAGATTCGGTGATGGAGAACACGAAGATGTTTACTAAGAGAGCCCTTTTTTGTCCCGAGTATGTTGCCTCAGAACAGGTCCATATGTCCCGTTAATTGAGCATGCTCAAGAAAAACATCCACGAGTTTATATCAACCCAGAGACATAGTTCTCTCTCCCAGCTGTAGTCTTTCGCTCGGAGGAGAGAAATCAAGATTGAGACCCAAACTAGAGAGAAGAGGTAGGCCCCAGTTCATACATAATTAACAACGAAGCGGTTTAAACCCGCTGATTCATGATCCAGAGGACAGAGGGGTCGCACTTTTGGCAAGTGCATGAAGATGCATGTCGATTTTCTTCTGGGCGCCATAAATGTAGAAAGGAGGGGCACTTTGCGAGGGAGTGTCGTCAGCAGCAACATGCTCCATCGTCGGGTGCTCGTATTTGTTACCATTATGATCAGGTGGGCCATATGAAGGCCCAATGTCCTTTACTTGCTGCTAGGACCATGCAAGCACCGGCCCTATTGACTCTTCAGATCACGGACGGATGCTAGGGGAGAGTTGAGATCCCAAAGGCCAAGGGTCGTGCTTTTCAGCTCATAGTGGAGGAGGCCAGGGTGGCGTCGGACATCATTTCTGGTATGTTTCCATTTATTATTCTTGTAAGTTATTTCTCATATTCTTATAATTGTATCTCTGATAGGTACCTTCTTAGTGAATTCTTTTCATGCTCTTATGATTTTTGACTCGGGTGCGAGTTGGTCTTTTGTATCGTAGTCCTTCAGTAGGGATTTTGGCATGACTCTTGGAGAGTTGGAGTGTCCGTTGCGGGTTTCCCTCTCCAACGAGCATGGAGTTTCTACTTCGAGTGTTTTTTAGGATTGTATTTTGGATATATGCGGGTGCCCTATCCAATTGACTTAATTCCCATCCCTATGGAGATGTGTGCTTGATTGTAAGGATGGATTGGTTGAGCATATTTGGAGCTTTGATCGACTATGAGAGACAACTTGTGGTATTTCGAACCCCAAGTGGGGGAGAACTAATTATTTATAACAAGGATACCAGTGTTGGTTTGGCCTTTTGTTCAGCTACCAGGACTCATCGGTATCTTCAGCATGGGTGTTTAGGTTATCTCGCATGTGTGGTTGACACTCAGGATTAGGGGAGAGTTTTAATTATAGATGTGTCAGTGTTCAGGGAGTTTCCAGATGTATTTTCGAATAACTTACTTGGTTTACCTCCTGTGAGGCTAGTGGAGTACATGAACGATTTGATCCCTGGTGCCGTTGCGATTGATAAGACGTCGTACTGCCTCGCACCACCAGATATGCAAGAGTTGTCCTCTTAACTTCAAGAGTTGTTGGGCAAACAATTTATCAGACCAAGCAGTTAACCTTGGGGAGTGCCGATTTTGTTTGTGAAGAAGAAAGATAGGTCTCCTCCCTGACTCTCATCTAGTGGTAACCCGACCTCAGATCAATCTTGGAGAACCAAGATGCACCAAGTAACTGATCAAAGTGGTCATCAATCCTAGAGAGTAGATAACAATTCTTCATTGTTAACTTGTTCAACTCTTGGTAGCAACCAAGATGCACCCTGCAACTAAGGTCGTGATGATTTTGTTTGGGTTCACCAACGCACATGCAACATTCATGGATTTGTTGAACATGGTATGCAGGTCGATGCTCGACCCGTCATTTATTGTATTTATTGATGATATTCTAGTATACTCTGAGACCAAGGAGCGTCATAGAGAGCCACTTGGGGCAGTGAGACAAGAGAGGCTTTATGCCAACTTGTCATACACTCGGCCTGGTGGTGGAAACAATGAGCGACAAAAAGTTTGGGAGATGTTGACTTATGGAAGAGGCTTTCAAATCGAGTATTGTCTTAATCCCCATCTTCTTCAGTAGGTTGAGAGTCGTCCTTACTATTTCACTGGATAGTCTTTGGTTTATGTTGATAACCTAGGAATATATGTGATTTTGAGAGGGCCAACATAATGTTGGTGAGTTCACAGGTTTGGTAAGCATGAAAATACTTTTTGAAGTTATTAAGTTAGAACTCATTGTATTCTCAACCTATATCAGCGTGTTAGCATATTTCCTAGTGTTTTGGTAATGGGGTCGAGATAGTTTAATGACTAGGTCTGAACCCTTATTTGGATAGAAGACATATCTTTTTACTAATCACTTTAACTCATGGTTAGTTTTTTGATAATATTATCCTAATATTTCTTTCATTGTATTGTTGGCACTACTTCCCAATGCGTTCCTTAAGAATAGTGGGTTTTTAGTTTAATGAGCGTATTCTAATCTCGCTTCCTCGAGTTTGAGTGTAATATCACTACTTTCTTAGGTTGGTTCCTAATAGTAGTCTAAGATAGTTAGTTTTAGTTCAACAAAGTTATGATGAGTTCATATAATCAAGCAATGACTATTGATCCCGAAAACCACAATGCTTCATCGGACGTTGCTATGTGTTTAGAAAGTTATTTCTGCTTTGACTTGCCGTCGGGTTGTAGCTAGCAACGACAGGTGAAAGTGTCAATCCCGTATAAATCTATACACATCTCTCCATCTCACCTAAAATTTAACGATTATAGGTCGGGTGCTAGTTGAAAATCTATCAGCGTGTTGATTAACCGTGTCTCGTCTAACTCTTGTTGTGGCGGCCTCCCCAGATCGGTCGTGTTGTTATTCGCGTTGTATTTATATGAGTTTCCTTATTATATACTATTTATCTGATATATATATATATATATATATATATATATATATATATATATATATATATATATGATGGGTTTTAGCCATAAGAACTTTCCTATGTGCGCATGCAAAACCCTAATGCTTGGATCTAGGCTTTCTAATAAACATGCTTTGAATCCAAGACTTTTAATGACTAATTAGGTTAAATAACAACATTGAAATAGATCTAGAACCATACCTTTGTGTTCCTTGTTGATCTTGAGGTCTTGGAGCTTCTAGAGTCACAAATGTCACTCCTCTAATGGCTTACAAACACCAATAGCAAGGAAGATGATTTAGGAGAGAGGAGAGGGGAGGAAATCGGCCAGGGTTCTCTTGCTTTAGGAGAGGTGCCGATTTCCTTATGCCATGGGGTCTATTTATACTTGTAGACTCCTTAAGGGTTACAACCTAAACCCTAATTGGATAATCTTCTCTTAAGGCTATCCATATCCTTTCCATAGATAAGCCTTTGACGATTTTGAAGCTATCCTAGCTTCTAGAATCCGTTTCTAGCATATCCATAAGGATTTACAGTCTAAAGCTTAACTATCAAACAATTGACAGTTTATACCCCTTTATTTAAATAATCTCTTTAAGTCACCAAATTAATTCTAATTAATTCTATGACTTATATTAATCAAATAACAAATATATTATTCATTATATTATTCTCATAATATATTAATAATATTTACTCTCTCGTAATAAATCATCCTATCAAGTTGCTATGGTGAAGGCAACCCAAAAGGACCATGCACAACCGGGTCAAATACTTGCCTAATATAGTTGCAGCCTTAGACACTATTCCAACAGTCTCCCACTTGGATAAGTCTAGTAACTATATTCACAAGTACAATTCGGTTTGCAATCGTAGCTCTCAAAGACGCTATCAACTCCGATCTAATCAATCTTGTCCTTTAGATAAGGGAACGTACAGTCCTCTGTTAGATATCATGCTGACAATCCTCTGGAATGGTTAGTCAAGCATTTAGGTTTCTCGATCTCTGATTTATTCGACATAGAACTTAATCGAACACATCAATTCAGTTCTGACCGGGCTCGGCACATAAGTCAAATCAAATCATCAAGCGGCCGAGATATCACTTTTACCTTCTTAGATAAAAGTTACAGATAAACTTCGACTTATATGCATTTACTTATTCATTAACCAACTATACACAACAATACGTTTTATAACACCGAGTTACTGATGCGTTTTCGTATTATCAATGTACAATCAATTAACAAATAACAAATCATATATCTAGGTTTTAAGACCATATGATATTATCGTCTTGCGATCACCTTTTATATCGTATTCCATAAGGTGATTCCAGCAAGCACGGGTTTGTTCCAATGCTCAAAACTAGTTCATAAGCACTCATGAATGTTGCAGCAATCCTTTGCTATGTCTAACACCATTTAGACATTCTACACACCAATTCATGACAATCTTCATTCATATCTACTCCCAACATATGAACGATTGTGGACCATTTGAACAATTTCTATTATTCTTAATAATCTTAATTATTCTGGAAGTCAAAACATGCAAAAATGAAACAATAGCTAAACAATTAACATAAGATAGTAACATTACTCACAAATAAAACTCCTTTATTTAATCATCAAATATCAATTACATTTATCTATTACACGTTTCTAATACTATCTAATCTATGCTAATATCATCCTTCAGCCCAATACTCCTAGCATGCTGCAAGTGCTTAACCCTACTCAGTCCCTTCGTAAGCGGATATGCTGGGTTATCTTCTGATGATATCCTCTTTACTACGAGTTGTCCTTCTTCTACACGATGTCTAATGAAGTGATACTTTCTGTCGATATGTCTTGATCTACCATGATCCCTCGGTTCCTTGGTCAAGGCAACCGCGCCTTCGTTATCACAGAAAATCTCCATTGGCTCCTTTATGGCAGGTACAACTCCAGGAACACCGATGAAGTTCTTTAGCCATATTGCCTCCTTCGACGCTTCGCTCGCTGCAATGTACTCTGATTCGCACGTTGAATCAGCTACGGTTTCCTGCTTGGAACTCTTCCATGTCACTGCTCCTCCATTTAGGGTAAAGACCCAGCCCGACTGCGAACGGTAGTTGTCCCTGTCGGTTTGAAAACTGGCGTCACTATACCCACGCACCTTCAAGTCATCACTCCCTCCGAGGACTAAGAACCATTCCTTCGTCCTCCGAAGGTACTTAAGGATGTTTTTCACCGCAATCCAATGTGCTTTGCCAGGATTCCCTTGATATCTGCTAACCATGCTCAAAGCGAAGGCTACATCAAGGCGAGTACAAGTCATAGCGTACATGATTGAGCCAACTGCGGAAGCGTATGGTACTCGGCTCATTTCTGCTATCTCAGCTTCGGTACTCGGACTTTGAGTCTTACTCAATTTGGCATTACTTTGTATCGGTAGTTCTCCCTTCTTTGAGTTTTCCATACTAAAACGTTTTAGTACCTTCTCTAAGTAAGTATTCTGACTAAGTCCAATTAGTCTCTTACTTCTTTCTCTTACTATCCTTATTCCCAAAATGTAAGAAGCCTCTCCGAGGTCCTTTATAGCGAAGCACTTCCCGAGCCAGGACTTAACCTCCTGCAGAGTTGGGATGTCGTTTCCTATGAGTAATATGTCATCGACATATAGAACGAGGAAGCTTACTATACTCCCACTGGCTTTGACATATACACAAGATTCGTCTTCGCTTCGTACAAAACCAAACTCTTTGACTTTCTCATCGAAGCAAAGATTCCATCTGTGAGACGCTTGCTTAAGTCCATAAATGGACTTCTCAAGCTTACACACTCTATTCGGATGCTTCGGATCCACAAACCCCTCTGGCTGAGCCATGTAAACATCCTCAGCCAACTTTCCGTTAAGGAAAGCGGTCTTGACATCCATTTGCCAAATCTCATAATCATGAAACGCGGCAATTGCTAGCATCACTCTAATAGATTTAATCTTCGCAACTGGTGAGAAGGTCTCATCCTAGTCAACTCCGGGAGTTTGAGTAAAGCCCTTCGCAACCAATCGCGCTTTATATGTGTGTACGTTCCCATCCACGTCGGTATTCTTCTTGAAGATCCATTTGCACCCAACGGTCTTACGTCCGGGCACGTAATCAACCAAATTCCAAACTTGGTTATCATACATGGATTGGATCTCGCTATCCATTGCCTCTTTCCACTTTGCAGACTCCGGGCCTGCCATGGCTTCCTTCTAGCTATTAGGTTCATCAAGGTTTACTAGTGTACCATCACTAATATACGTGTCCCCTTCGGTAGTAATATGAAAGCCATAAAACTGGGGATGAACTCTAACTCTATCGGAACGTCTAAGAGGTAAGGATTCGTCAATCGGTTCAACCGGAGTTTCCTCCTCGGGTTGAATGCCAGCAGCAGAGGTTCCTTCATCTATCGACTCTTGAATCTCTTCAAGTTCGATTTGCCTCCCACTGTCTCCTTGGCTCATGAGTTCTTGCTCTCGGAAAACTCCTCTCCTCGCAACGAAGATAACATTGTCCTTCGGTCTATAGAAGAGATATCCAAAGGATGTCTGCGGGTAGCCGATGAAAATACATCGCTCACTTCGAGGTTCAAGCTTGTCGTGAGTATCTCGTCTTACGAAAGCCTCGCAACCCCAAACCTTGATATGTGCCAACGAGGGAGCTTTCCCTGTCCACATCTCGTGAGGTGTTTTGGCAACCTTCTTAGTAGGGACTCGGTTAAGGATATGGGCGGCAGTCTCTAAGGCATACCCCCAAAACGAGATAGGCAGTGAAGCACGACTCATCATAGAGCGAACCATATCTAATAAGGTTCGATTACGCCTTTCTGCCACACCATTTAACTGCGGTGTCCTAGGAGGCGTCAATTGTGAAACTATTCCACACTCCTTGAGATAATCGTGGAATTCAAGACTTAGGTACTCTCCTCCTCGATCGGATCGAAGCATCTTGATTTTCCTGCCCAATTGATTCTCCACTTCATTCTTGAACTCTTTGAACTTTTCAAAGGTGTCTGACTTTTGCTTGATTAAGTATATATACCCATATCTGCTATAGTCATCGGTAAAAGTCACATAGAAGCGGTTCCCATCCTTCGTGGTTGATCTAAACGGTCCACATACATCGGTATGTATTAGGTCCAATAGACCCTCGCCCCTTTCACATGTACTCGTGAAGGGTGACTTAGTCATCTTTCCAAGCAAACAAGACTCGCATGTGTCATCTTCCCTAAGGTCGAATGACTCCAACACTCCATCCTTTTGGAGTTGGGCTATGCGTTTCTTGTTGACATGTCCAAGACGATAATGCCACAAGGATGCTTTATCCATACTAGTGGAAGAATCAATATTTAAAACATCATTTCCTAAGTTATCAACAATCATAATGGTTTCATATATTCCATTACATGGTATAGCTTCAAAGTAAAAGACACCATTTAGATAAGCCAAAATAGAACCATTCTCATTATTAAAAGAAAATCTAAATCCTTGTCTACATAAACCATGAAATGAAATGATGTTTCTAGCCATTTCTGGCGAATAGCAACAATTGTTCAAATCTAAAACCAAACTATTCCTAAGCACTAAAGAATACACTCCACTCTTGGTCACAGGCGACAATCTTCTGTTCCCCATGATTAGATTGATCCTTCCTTGCTCCACATCCCTACTTCTTCTTAGTCCCTGCACATTAGAACAAATGTGATAACCACAACCGGTATCAAGAACCCAAGAAATAGCATGATTAGAATCGTTAGATTTGATTGTGTATATACCTGCGAAAGATGGCTTGATCTTTCCCTCTTTGATTGCTTGCAGGTAATCTGGGCAGCTTTTCTTCCAATGTCTTATCTTGTGGCAGTGGTGGCACTCTGCCTCCTTTGGGTTAGAGCAGGGCTTAGCGGGATCAACTTTGGTCCCACTAGAAGAGGCACCATCTCGGGCTTTCACCTTGCGATAGTTCTTCGATGAAGCTTTCCTCTTCTTTCCCTTTCCTTGACCAATAGCCAAGACAAGATCAGCGGGCGGATTGGGAGTAGGTGCAATAGACTTGTCCTTGAAGTTGCTCTCAGCGACCCTCAAGAGACCTTGGAGTTTGCTTAGGGTGACCTCTTCTTTGTTCATGTGGTAGGTCATCCTAAATTGATTGTACATCGGAGGCAAAGAGTGAAGCACCATATCGATCGCCAAGTCTTCACCGAAGTCAACATTTAACTTGCGACGGCGGTCGACATACCTTTGCATCTTTTGCAGGTGCACGGTAAGAGATTCTCCATGACCCATCTTAGCGGAAATCATGTTGGTGAAAATCTCATAACGCTCTTGTCTCATTTTGGTGGTATCTCTCCAATAAGTCTTGGTGCATCTCGTACGGGTACATGTCCTCGTAGGACTTTTGGAATTCGGAGTTCATGGTAGCGATCATGATGCAATGTACCTTCGTTGTATCTCGTTCATGAGTCTCAAAAGCGGTGATTTCGGCGGGAGTAGCAATTTCGGGGTTGATTTTCTCGAGCTTCTCATCGAGGACATACTCCTTATCCTCATAGCGAGCAATGGTGCGAATGTATCTTATCCATTCGCTAGAGTTCGTTCCATCGAAGGTGACCTTTTGGCAAAGGCTCATCAACGTGAAAGAACTAGCAGCAGCGTTGTTTGCGTTCGACATCTACAATTAGAAAGGACAAAGATAGATTAGAATAAGAATCCCTAATTATCACCCAATAAGAAAAATTAGGGCTAGGATCCAACAATAACATTTACATACTAGAAAAGGGATGCCGTAATCTAACATGCAAATAAATTGAAGGTAAGTGAATGACGATTCACTAATTCTCCATCACAAAACTTAAACTATTAGTCCTAAGTGTTTTTGAAAATTCCTAGGTTCGGATGAGATTCATTGAAACTATTCAATGGCATGTTTAAATCTCGATATGCCCCTCTTGTTTGTGACTGGGATACCGAGGATCACAAAGCGGGTGTGAATTACCATGCAAATTCACATGGTGCCTTCATTGTAACGATCACCTATTCGATGTGCCGGTAAACCACACACGCTCCATCGAACTATGATAAACAATGAATCACCCTTTGCCACCTTCGCTTAGAACCAATTAGTGTGCCGGTAAACCACACACGCTCCACTAACTTCTTAGCAAGGTGCAAAGTGTAATTTCATGGGATTGCATCAATTCACTTTTCCTAAAGTAACTAGGATTGGGAAATTTTAAAATGTGTGTAGTTACTTTATATTTCTTATTATACTTTTAATGAGAGGATGAGGTTACCCTATCCTACCCGTTCGGCTAACGACCATCCACCAATCAAGCAAGCAGTAGGTGTGAGTGTACACCCATTAAGCGCCATTTTATAGGCCGCAACCTTATACCCACCTTATAGATCGGCTTCGTGAATGAGGCCTACTAACAGTAAGACTAGCATTTAGTTATACATATATATTATTCTAGTAATATCATATTAGTATAGGGCTATATTTTAAAACTTTTAAAATCTAGGGTTTGAAATTTAAGTTGTCTAAATTAAAACTTTTAATCACAAATATAAATTTGAAAACTTGTGGGTAAGTTTTAAACATTTAAAACATGGAGGATCAAATAACAAATAATTCCAATTAACAATTAATATCCTAATTATCTATATTTGATTTTATTCAAGATTTCTTTGAAAGATAATTACCAAAATAATTAAAATAATTAGTTAATTATCATATAAGGAAATCAAATATTTTATTAGTTGATAAATACCTTTAACTAGATCAAGATAATAGTCATATATATCAAAAAATCGGATTTGGATTGATCTATTATGATTAAGGTAAGTTTCCATAAGATAATTATGAAAAAATCCCGAATCTGGCCATTCCTGATGCCTGGACTCGCCGAGTGCACAAGGGGACTCGTCGAGTCAGGCCTACTCGCCGAGTCCACCTTGGAACTCGCCGAGTCCACCTTGGAACTCGCCGAGTCCATGACTCAGAAACCTAAAAATCGAATTTTGCAGGTTTGTTTCAGTTAATCAAGCAACAATTTAAAGAAAACCAAGCTAGGCTCTGATACCACTGATGGGTTTTAGCCATAAGAACTTTCCTATGTGCGCATGCAAAACCCTAATGCTTGGATCTAGGCTTTCTAATAAACATGCTTTGAATCCAAGACTTCTAATGACTAATTAGGTTAAATAACAACATTGAAATAGATCTAGAACCATACCTTTGTGTTCCTTGTTGATCTTGAGGTCTTGGAGCTTCTAGAGTCACAAATGTCACTCCTCTAATGGCTTACAAACACCAATAGCAAGGAAGATGATTTAGGAGAGAGGAGAGGGGAGGAAATCGGCCAGGGTTCTCTTGCTTTAGGAGAGGTGCCGATTTCCTTATGCCATGGGGTCTATTTATACTTGTAGACTCCTTAAAGGTTACAACCTAAACCCTAATTGGATAATCTTCTCTTAAGGCTATCCATATCCTTTCCATAGATAAGCCTTGGACGATTTTGAAGCTATCCTAGCTTCTAGAATCCGTCCCTAGCATATCCATAAGGATTTACAGTCTAAAGCTTAACTATCAAACAATTGACAGTTTATACCCCTTTATTTAATTAATCTCTTTAAGTCACCAAATTAATTCTAATTAATTCTATGACTTATATTAATCAAATAACAAATATATTATTCATTATATTATTCTCATAATATATTAATAATATTTACTCTCTCGTAATAAATCATCCTATCAAGTTGCTATGGTGAAGGCAACCCAAAAAGACCATGCACAACCGGGTCAAATACTTGCCTAATATAGTTGCAGCCTTAGACACTATTCCAACAATATATATATATATATATATATATATATATATATATATATATATATATATATATATAATTAGTGTGTTTTAACACTAGGTACTAAACTTATCCAAAGTCACCGTGACAACTAGGAATGATCTTATCTATCATAATTTATTTGGATACAAGACATATCTTTTTACTTATCACTTTAACTCATGGTTAGTTTTCTGATAATATTATCCTAATATTTATTTCATTGTATTGTTGGCACTACTTCCCAAGGCGTTCCTTAAGAATAGTGGGTTTTTAGTTTAATGAGCGTATTCTAATCTCGCTTCCTCGAGTTTGAGTGTAATATCACTACTTTCTTAGGTTGGTTCCTAATAGTAGTCTAAGATAGTTAGTTTTAGTTCAACAAAGTTGTGATGAGTTCATATAATCAAGCAATGACTATTGATCCCGAAAACCACAATGCTTCATCGGACGTCGCTATGTGTTTAGAAAGTTATTTCTGCTTCGACTTGCCGTCAGGTTGTAGGTAGCAATGACAGGTGAAAGTGTCAATCCCGTATAAATCTATACATATCTCTCCCTCTCACCTAAAATTTAACGATTATAGGCCGAGAGCTAGTTGAAAATCTATCAGCGTGTTGATTAATCGTGTCTCATCTAACTCTTGTTGTGGCGGCCTCCCCAGATCGGTCGTGTTGTTATTCGCATTGTATTTATATGAGTGTCCTTATTATATGCTATTTATCTTATATATATATATATATATATATATATATATATATATATATATATATATATATATATATAATTAGTGTGTTTAATTTAACACTAGGTACTAAGCTTATCCAAAGTCACCCTAACAACCAGAAATGATCTTATCTATCATAATGGTTTAGTATAACAACCAGGCATAATATTAGCTAAAAAGTTTGGGCAGAGTATCTATCGGACATAATATCATCCTAATGTTGTGAGCATAATTATCCAACTACAGTTAGTAATAACTATGTAAAGTTGTACTTTAGACACATATTCCACCCGAAAAGATTTGAAAATATGGCAATTATCTCACCTGTAATTCATGAAACCATTGATGTAGGGTTGAAAAACCACAAGTCCGACACTAGGCAGGTGCTCGAGAGTCATTGACACGAATTGTAGGAGAGTGAGATGGGTGTGTGTTGAGGTGTGAGAAGGGATCAGTCGAGACTTGCTATTTACAGGAGTTTTGGGCTTCATGACGGGCATTGTGCAACGTGAAATATGCGCGTGAACCGTATGATTTTGCCACGTATCATCCTCTCAATGTGCCACGTCACTCCATATCTAGATGTATCAAGTGTGACGTGTGCACGAGCATGCTTGACGGTAATTTTTAACTTTGAAACTACATAAGTCTCACATACGAACCCCGTTTTCTACAACTTTTATATATCCCTGTAGATCTCATCGTTCTCTACAACTTTTTTTTGGTCGTTTTTGTTGGTTTTGACTTTCATTTTTAGCTAGTTTTTATTACTATTATGTTTTATAAAAATCATATCTTCCTCATATGATTTTCGTTTTAGTCATTCTTTCTTCTACAATCCCTATTGTAAGTAGTAGTGCTACATTTGCCTAGTTGGTGACTTTCCCCAAAAGTCGACCAATCTCTTTGTAGTTTTCATCATTGTAACTTTCTAAGTACAACATAGTATATATATATATATATATATATATATATATATATATATATATATATATATATATAGGTAGGTTTAAATGTTTCTCACATCTATTGTGTGATATAATGCAACAATAGGAATTTAGTATTAATTATATGTATATTAAATGTTATCCATACTTATAACTCATTTTTATGGAAACTAATTAAATTTGTCATTAATGTTAACAATAATATTCTTTCAGAATAAATTAATATCTAGAAGAATGAGAGTGTATTTCAGCAGAATGAGAATGTATTCTAGTAGAATACACTATCGTTCTTCATATTTTATGCAAATTTATTGTATTTTAAGTTAGTGAGTCCTGAAAGAAAATACGAACTCATATATAAAAACTTAGATGCGAATTCATTCCGAAAGAATGTTTTTGCTGACATTAATGACAGATTTAGTTAGTTTCCATAAAAAGAGAATTATAATTATGGATATCATTTAATATACATATAATTATGGAAATCTTTTATTATCTATATTTATTTAATTAAATAATTATCTAATTTACTCAAATCCTATTGGTGCATTCTAGCACACACTAAATGTAATAAACAAAATAACCTAGCCTATATATATATATATATATATATATATATATATATATATATATATATCATATCTCACCCATACTCTATCGGATTCTTGTGAAATTTCTATTTCTGGAATTGTGGTAGCGTAAGAAGTCTAATTATGATAACCTGCTTTCAAAGTGACATGACTTTTGTGCACTTATTTTTTAGCCTATGGTTTGATGTTAATAAGGGTGATAGTCGAAAATATTGGTCGTTTTAAGATTGTATTATCGTGTTTTGACATTGGGTATCTATGGCGACTGAGGATGGATAACATGGATTGTCACATCCTCCCCCTGTTGAAGGAAATTTCTGTTGGATTTGGTGTCTAAGCCCATAACTATAATTGGTATGTACTTGACCCGAGAGTAGCATTGTCCATTTGGGTTGCCTTCACCAGAGCTATTTGATAGGATGGACTTTTGAGAATAGGTTATTTGTGATTTATTAATATATTATAAGTTCTAATATATTAATATGAAATCATATTATTTGATTAGTATTGATCAAGAATTAATTTAGTGATCAAAAGAGACTAATTATATATACGAGGATTGATTAAGTAAATCAATGATTCTTATAGTGTGGGCCAATGATCCATGGTTATCTAGGATGGGCTAAACCAATATGATGGTCCACGGAGGTTTAACCCATGGAGCTTAAGTAATATGAAGGGTAATGTGAATTAGGGTTTGCATGGATGTAACCCTAGACTTTCTCACCGTATAAAAGGAACCCATAGTCACCAAAATCGTCCCCATGCATTCTAAGAAGAGTGATAAATGATTTTGTGTGCTAAGTAGCCTCTCTCTCTCTCTCTCTCTCTCTCAATTCCTCCTTTGTTCATGGTGTTTGTGAACCATTTGAGGCATCACATTTGAGGCATCACATTTGAGGTGCTAAGTTCTTAAAGGCCAAAACTACAAGCTACAACAAAGAGGTAATTATATAACTCACTTTTATGTTGTTTATGTCAATTGTATGCTAGCTGTAGGCTTTATGCTTTGGAAACAATATTGCATGTATAATTATAGAAAACATAGATCCAAAGCATTTAAGGTTGTATGTGCACCATATGATGTTGTAGTATACATAACCCAATAGTGATATCAGAGCCTAGGATTGTTTTTTGTTATATTTGATGCATGACTTATTTTCTAAAGCTGAAAAACTGTTCTGACAGCACCTACTCGACGAGTACATGCCTGGACTCGATGAGTAGGATGATTTTTGCCTTGAACTCGACGAGTCCATAGTTGGGCTTGACGAGTTGTATGATCAGATTGTAGTTTTTCGGGTTTTTTTGGCCAAAATTGGATTAAGATAACTACCACAAACTGTTTTATATCATTAAATCTGTTTTTTCTGACATGGTAGTGATTATCCTTGTCCAGTTAAAAGATAATCGTCAAATTTCAAGATTTGTATTAGTTTAAAAGATAGGCTAATTTCTGGTAAATTATTGATATGAATTGTCTTAACTTATGAGTTTAACAAGATCATAGATAAATTATATGATAATTTTTATTTTTTTAAATATTGATCTAAATGTTCTTTAAAGTCCTCCATAATTTGTCATCAACTTATGGAGCATGAAAAGTTTTTCCATAAAAACCACATTAAACTTATAAGTTATGGAAATCAAAGGTTTTTTCAAGAGTTACAAAACTTGCCCTCAAGTTTTGGTATTTGAAAAGTCTCGAATTAAGAAACTCTTGTAATTAAAAAGGTGTAACTCTTGGGTTCATAAATTAAAAAAATTATTTAAATAGTTTTTAATTTTGAATTTTTATATTTAAAACTTGAAATAGTTGAGTATTTCAAATTGCACCTTATGGACTTTATTAAATTAATTAAAGTGTTTAACTAAAAGAGAATTAATAATTCCATAATGACATGGTTTAAGTTTAATTAAAATTAAGAGTATAATTTATTAATAAATTAAACCATCTAGTATTTTAAAAGTTTAAAATACACCCTTATACTATATAAAATTAAAAGTTTAATAACTATATATGTATAAGTTAAAGAGTCATTCTAACTGTTAGTAGACCTCATTCACGAAGTCGGTCTATAAGGGGATATAAGGTTACTGCCTATAAAATGGTGGTTTAATGGGTGTCTACTCTCATCCACCGCTTCCTTGATTGGTGGAGGGCCGTTAGCCGAACGGGTAGGATATGACATTAATTCTCATTAAAAGTATAATGAAAATATCAAGTAACTAAACCTTTATAAATTCTCAATATTAGTTACTTAGAAAAAATGTGAATTTGATGCTAACCCATGAAATTTCACTTTGCACCTTGCCAAGTCGTTAATGGAGCGTGTATGGTTAACCGACACAGTAACTTGGACTAACAAGGGTGGTAAAGGGTAGCTCGATGTTTGTCATAGATCAATGGAGCGTGTGTGGTTAACCGGCACATGATTAGGTGATAAATGATATCGAGAGTACCAAACTAATTTGTATGGTTATTCACACATTGTTTGTGATCTTCGACATCCCAGTCACAAATCTGAAGGGCTCAATTGAGATTTAAACATGCCATTGAAAAGTTCAATGAATCTCAAAGAATCTAGGAATTTCAATTCATTTAAAACTTAATAATCAATTTCGTTTTTCATGGTGGAAATTGGTAAATCGTCATTTACCTACCTTCAAATATTTTGCAATTGGATTACGACATCTCTCTTTCAAATTGTAAAATATTGTGGTGGGTCCTAGCCTTAATATTTCATTTGGGTGTTATATTAAGGACTTAAATCAACTAACTTGAATTTCTCCCTTATAGATGTCTAGTTCTGACAACTATGGTCTTCCTTATCCTTTTGGAAAAAGTTTTCTTTATAAAGATGATATTCCACAAGATGATCGAGGTGAAAGATTAATCCCTTCTTCGTGTTGTAGTGGAACTTCATTTCCTCCACCTCCTCCAATAAGTCTCCCTGACCCCACAAGTTAAAAGACTTGAAAAAATCAAACATTGTGTAACTCCCGTGTTTTGAGGTTAAGCATTGATGCGATGATGTAATAGTTTATGTCAACTATTGTAACCTATTTTAAAGTAATAAAAATGAATTACTTGAATATTATATGAATTATGTGCTTCTGTGTGCTTATTACTTGTTTATAATAATATAATTTATAAAGGATAAAAATAAACGTCAAAAATAAATTGTTAGATAAACCCGATATCCATGAAGAAAGTTGTAGTGGTCGTGACAAGGATTCCGGACATATAAAGAGCGCCAAAATCCGAGTTATAACGAAGAAGTTAATGTTTGTCGAAGTTTCACGATAGAACCGGCATGACACTACGTGACGTACATAGTGAATTTACGATAGAGGACTTTTTAGCCTTGGTGATCTACACGAAAGTCGTAGTGTTCGTTAAACCGAGAGCGTGCATAGAAAGAACGCCCAAATCTAACTTCGTATGAGGAAGTTGTGATTTTTCTAAGTTTCGGATCAACAGTGCACAGTCGGAGTTCGAATTGTAGATCGAACAATTTTTAGCCAACGGAACCTAAACGAGAATCAAAGATCTCGTCAATAGGAGTTCAACGGTAAAAAGACAGACGAAAGTGGAGTCCATATGTAGAAGTTATGAGTTTTACACAATCGTTAAACAATGTAATCTTCTCATACTATTAAATTTAGAATCGGTTGAGAATTAGCCGAAGAAGTTTAAACGAAAGTCGTAGAGTACAGTCCCGCCTACGCGTGGATATAAAGAACGTCAAAAACGGAGCTCGTATGCGAAAGATATGAATTTTAGAAGTCGGAGGTGCAATTTGCGAAGCTGGATGCGAGGTTACGCCCAACGTAGACTTCGGGGGCCTCGCGTACCAAGTACGCCCCGCGTATTGACTTTTTATGTGGTCCGAGATAAGCCACACACCACCACCGAGAGTCGTACACGTGTGTACGGAGTGAGGAGTACGCCCCACGTAGAAGCCTCGGTACGTCTAGTGTACGTCCGAGGTCTCGCCTATAAAAGAGGACTGAGGGCAGCCAAGATTTTTGCTCACTTTCTCATTACTTTCTCTCTATTTTCTCTCACTACCTCCCTAACCCCCTCCTAAGTTTAGGTAAACCTCCTAGCACTATATGTATGTTTTTGTAGTTTCAACAAATCATTATATAATTATGAACTCACTGACAAACCATCTATATTTATAATTATAAAAAAAAAATATTATTACTCAGTAATTATATTATAATTTAATTAAAATTGTTTTTTAGTTTCACCAAATCATTATATAATTATGAGCTCACTGACAAACTATCTATATTTATAAATTATTAAAAAAATATTATTTTTGTCCCAAAATTATAGTCTATCTTTTCTTTTTTGGTTTGTCCTAAAATAATAGTTCAATTCTAAAAATAAATAACAATTTTACTAAAATACTCTTTCATAATTACTTAATCAATTAAGAATTTAATGAGAAATTAAATGCAAAATAAGAATAAAACTATTATTTTATCGTATAAAGTTAGTAGTAATTCATGTCTCCTTAGTCTGTATATTTTTTTGTCTGTGAATATTAAACAATAATTTTGAGACAGAGGAAATGTATATTATCACTTAATAATTACATTATAATTTTATTAAAATTATTTAAGATACCAATGGACCCCTCCGTATAGAAAAATTAGAGTTATAACTTAGTAATAAAGTATAGAAAGATTAGAGTTATTATTTAAGATACCAATTAATTAAATTATAATTTAATTAAATTACTTAATTTCATTGTCTGTTGTGTCTACGGGTTATAACCTAATAATAAAGTATAGATATACGAGTTATCTCTACTCTAATAAATAAAGGTCTTTTAGCCACATGTCACACTCTCATTCAATTTGTCAAATGTAATTTTATGGTTATTTTGAATTAATTTTTTTTCCAAATGTCATTTTATGAGTTTTTTATTTTATTAAATTTCACATAATATTTTAATACAATAATTGCAATAAATAAATATCAATCTCATTAATGAACTTACCTTTTAATTTTAAAATTTTCAAATTAAAGCTCATTAGTTTATTTTGATTATTTATTTAAATTATTTGTTTAAATTTAAAAGATAAAAAATATTTCAATTATAATATCATTAATTTTCTTATTTTCTTATAAATTCAAAATTTTCAAATATTTTGACTTTTATATTTAATTTTTTTTAAATTAACTCATTATACATACTTATAAAGCTAGCATTTTTTTCTTGAATCTCATGCATTTGAAACCCTTTTTTTTAACTTCCTTTCACCACATTCATTTGAAACTCCCATGACTTTTCAAATTCTGTACAATAATATTATAAATAAGTTAAATAATGTTCTATAAACAAGAAAGAGTGTTTTATTACAATGTCTTCATTCCACATCAATGGTGAGAGTAAACAAGAGAATGTTTCCTCTTCTATAAATAGGAAAGGTTGTGAAATGTTTCAAAGGGACCAAAGCATGAGAACTTCCTCATGCTTACCTTTGTAGGATTTTGAAGGTATTATTTGGTGAGATTTTCTATATTGGCAAGTGTCTAGTTAACTTGTAGAATTCCAAAAATAGTTTTGAACCGAATTTTTTCAGGTTTAAACCGTGTTTCAGTTAGAATTTTTTTTTTGAAGTTGGGTATATTGAGTTGAACCAGAGCTGAATCAATTTGGACCGATAAAGGAAACAAATTCCCTTTCACAACAAACATTTGAAACTCCCATGATTTTTCAAATTATTTCTAATAATATTATAAATAAGTTACATAATTGTATATAAATATAAAAAAACATCTACCTAAACCTAAAATTATAACTGTTTGAAAATTCACTTTGATTCAAAAGCACGAAATATATACAAATCGGGTTTCACTAGAAAAAAAATATGTAGTTTGGTATATTTAGTTGAATCGGTCCGAGTTTAATCTATTTGGACCATAAAAGAAGCATTTTCCTTTCACTACATACATTTGAAACTCCCATGGTTTTTCAAATTGTTTCCAATGATATTTTTAAAAAGTTACATACGGTTATATAAATATAAAAAAACATCTACCTAAACATAAAATTATAATTGTTTGAAAATATGATTTGATCGAAAGCACAAATATATACGCAAATTATATTTTATAAATGAATTCTTTTTATAATGAACTTTTGAATCTTGAAAATACATATAAACAAACTTTCTATATTAAGTACCTAACTGAATTTATGATTTTAGAATTGAACAAAAAGTTATTCAATAAAAACTTACTTTTTTGGATAGCAACTTACGAGATTATAGAAAAATGGAACTATTGAACAATAAAGAAAGGGTAAACAAGAGAAATGGTGTTTTACTGAATAAGTTGAATAATGTTTTATTAACAAGAAAACGTGTTTTATTACAATGTCTTAATCCCATATCAGTGGTGAGAGTAAACAAGAGAACGTTTCCTCTTCTATAAATATGAAATGTTGTGAAATGTTTCAAAGGGACCAAACCATGAGAACTTCCTTATGCCTACATTTTTAGGATGTTGAGCGTATTCTTTGGTGAGATTGTTTTTATTGTCAACTGTCCATTTAAGTTTTAGAATCCTAAAAATGGTTTTGAATAAGATTTTTTTAGGTTCAAACAGAGTTTCAGTTGAAAAACCATTATGTAGTTTGGTATATTGGGTTTAATCGGTATGAGTTTGATCAATTTGAACCTATAAAGGAAGCATTTTACTTTCAGCACATACATTTGAAACTCCCATGATTTTTCAAATTGTTTCTAATAATATTATAAATAAGTTACCTAAACATAAAATTATAATTGTTTGAAAAATAAATTTTATTAAAAAACACAAAATATATACAAACCGGGTTTCAATAGAAAAAACGTTACGTCAAGGTTGCAAAAATCGATCGGCGTTAGCTAGTCGGTGGATTAGGGTCAAGGGATTAATCGGCTAGGCGGAGATTAATCGGGTACCATTAATTGCTAATTTGTTGTATTTTTTTTTAAATATGACTAATATCATATCAAAGTTCGTAAATATCACTAATATGATAACAAAATAGGTTAATATGATTAATACAACACTAATCATGCCTCAAATAGTTTCCATTGAGATAAAATTTCTTCAAAATGTTAAAATTTCATCGTTTTATAATGTTTCACTCATTATGTATGCAAGGATTAATCGCTAGACGCCCTCTAATCGATCGAGTAGCGCCTAGGGATTAATCGGAATCGGGACCTAGTCGGGATTTTTACAACAGTGCGTTACGTAGTTTGGTATATTAAGCTGAATCGGTCCGAGTTTTGATCAATTTGGACCAATAAATGAAACATTTTTCTTTCACCGCATGCATTTGAAACTCCTATGATTATTCAAATTGTTTATAATAATATTATAAGTTACACAATGTTATATAAATATAAAAAAAATCTACCTAAACATAAAATTATAATTGTTTGAAAAATCACTTTGATTCAAAAGCACGAAATATATATTCGATTGTATTTTATAAATAAATTCATTTTATAATGACATTTTGAATCATGAAAATACTTATAAAAAAACTTTCTATATTAAGTACCTAGCTGAATTTATGATTTTAGGATTTAACAAAAAGTTGTTCAATAAAAACTTAATTTTTTATAGCAACTTACGAGATTACTGAAAAATGGAACTATTTAACAATAAATTTTTTGGATAACGTTTTTTTATTATTTAATATTTTATTTAACAAAATGAAATTATTGGCAAATAAAGAAATAAGTTTAATTAAAATGTCTTCATCCCACATCGATCGTGAGAGTAAACAAGATAATGTATTCTACTCTATAAATAGGAAACGTTGTGAAACATTTCAAATGGACTAAGCCATGAGATCTTCCTTGCATCTAACTTTGTAGGACGTTGAGTGTATTCTTTGGTGAGATTGTCTTTGTCGACAAGTGACCAATTAAATTTCAGAATTTTGAAAATGATTTTGGACCGTATCTTTTAGATTTGGATCAAGTTTAATAAGGATCCGAGTGTCTTCTGGCTGGGTTAGGCAAACTCGCTTCCATTGGAGGCCGAGTTTAAGTAACATGCATAGTATTTGGTTGTGTTAGCCAAGTTTTACAACCATCTATGTAATACAATTTAAAGTTTTAACCTTATAAAAGACATCACTATTATCATATGTTCTACATAATTATGGTAATATTTATGATACAAAACATTTTTTTACTATTTAAGATAAAAGGTTGTCTCTATTATCATATGTTGTACAGAATGATAAAATTTAAGATAGATAAAAAGATGTTTCTATTATCGTATTTTCTACATAATGATAATATTTAATATAAGCATTTTAATTTAATACGAAATTATTATTTAATAGATAACAATAACGATTTATTTATTTTTAAAAATTATTTTTTTTTCTATTTAATCATATAACTTTGTATATGCAAAACAACTTCAAGCTCCAACCTTATCTCTTATAATATAGGTCAACATAGTACCAATACTAAAAATCATTTTTTATATTTTTTATGAAATTATTATTTAATTGTTAATAACAATGATTTAATTATTTTTAATATAAAATATTTTTTTGTATCACATGCAACACGCGTTCATTCATCTACCTAGTATAATATATGAGTCTCACAAACCTAATAATAAAATATAGAAAAATTATAGTGGTTACACGTGTCTATCCTTAATTTAAGATACCAATGGACCCCCTCCCCTGCCTCCTTCCCTAACCCAAGTAGGCAGGTCACGTTTCTTTTTCGTAAAATCCATTTTCTGACCGTAATACCCTTCTGTCTCCATCCTAAACTTCCAAAACCTCGACCCAATGATTCAAGGGCTTAAATGTAAAACAACTTCTAAAACTAACAGTGTGTGCAAAGATCTATCACTGTCACAGCCCCGTCTGTATATGTAACAATAGCAATGCCGCTCTCACAGCCTTTTATATATATGCAAAGCAGAGCCCAGAGAGAGATAGAGAGAGAGTCAAAAGGAGCGAGAGAGAAAGTACGTTAATGGCGGATTCTGAAATTTCCCGTTTTCTAATCACTCTATAATTCAAAGTAAGCTTAAGCTTTGGCGATTGATTAGATATACATATAAAAGTATAACATTTAGCTGGTTTTATGTATTCTATGTTCCTTTTGTGCCAATTATTGTTACTCGTTTAACTTTCCATCGGTTTTGATATTTCGTGATCATTTAATCGTTTATGTGTATGGTAGAGGGTCACTGGATGCAGCGGTTCATCGATCTGTTCCCTACTCCTTACGAATGAACCCACGAAATAATAAGAAGGAAAAAAAAATGGAAGGTAGAAATTTTAGAGAGAGAGAGAGAGAGAGAGAGAGAGAGAGAGAGAGGGAGAGGGAGATGAGAGAGAAGGAAAAGGAATCGGTCGATAAACCTCTGCATCCAGCGCTCACCACCACTCCCTGTTCCGTTTCTGTTTACTGTATGTGTGTGTTACTGTGTGTGGATATTCGACTATTTGTTTCTTCATTTATGGAGTATTTGCAGTAAGATTTTCTGTTTCAGAAGTTTTCTCTCTCCACACTAATGATTTCTACAGAAAGCTATGATGGATGTTATCGATGCAGGTAGTGATTCAGCTCCTTGATTGTCTTAATTAATCATATAATTAATCGTTCTTGAAATCAAATATCGAATCATTATTTTATTTATGGATTCTTCTGGTTTTCTTTTGTCGATTTAACGAATTTAATAACAATCTTTTGTTTGCCATGTCTTATAATAATGGGAGTTTGAGTTAGTTCTCAACAGCAACTCATTCTGATATGATTCTGGATGACTGGATCTGAATATTTTACTAATTCTTTTTAAATGAATGTTAATTAATATTATTTTTTCAATTTATTTATGCTATGATTCAGTGTATTTTTTTGGTCTCATTTGATAGTACAAAAATGTATCATGACAGTCTCGAAGTTCTAAATTAAGTCTATGCAAGATTTCCATTCATTATTATTTTTGTATCCATTCCGGTCTAAATTAAAAAATCTACTACGGTTTTGTCTTTTTTATTAATCCAATATTTTGTATGATATTTCACAGAAAACAATTTTTGATGTTTCATTAAGAGAATCGTAACATGACCGAATTGTATTTTAGAATAAACGTAGGGATTTAATTATTTGCTTTTACTGAAATGATAATTGAGATGGAAGACTATAGGAAAATTACACAAATGGTCCCTATGGTTTAGGGTAATTTGTGTTTTTGGTCCCTAACTTATTTTTTGAAATTGGAAGATTCTTGTTTTAACTAAAAAGACTATTTTGCTCTTGATTTTTTAATTTATTTAAATAAACATACCCCAACCTCACCCCTCTCACTTTATCTTATTTACCCAACATTTTTCATATTTAAATAATAATCTTTTTAGGTAAGACAGAGACCAATCGAATAACAAAAACAAACAGTATGAACCAAACGCGTAACAAAAACAAATGAGTTAAAAAATAAGTTAGGAATCAAACACGCCAATTACCTCAAACCATAGAGACCATTGGTGTAATTTACTCAAGACTATATAGTGTTGGTTTTCTTTTTATTTAAAACCCCTGTAAATGTTTAAATTTACCGGCTTTTCCCCCTGAATGCAATTGTGTTTGGCTTTTTATATCTTTGTCAATTTCGTCTTTAAATGTTTTGTATTTTGGTTATGTTATTTTGCATGTTGGGTGTGTTTTTCGAAGTTCGAAGTCTGAAATATTTAATTTTGTCAAGATCAGGATCTTATCAAATATTGTTTTATATGTTGCAAGATCGTAATCGTAAGATCAGATTAGGTTCATAAGATCCTATCAAAATTAACTTATATTCAAATTTGCTCGTGTAAAGTCTTGCGTGTAGTATACATTATAACTTGATATCTAGCAAGATGTTAATATGGAGTCAAATTTAACCTTTTTAACACAAATAATAATTTTTGCTGCTGCAAATCCTTAAAATTAGAAAAAAAACATCTTAATTACAAAAAAAAAAAACAAGATTATTATGACTTGTTCACGGTAGTTGACTTCAAGAACGAAGTCAGAGATGCGGGAGCATTACCCTGACTTGTTCATGGTAGTTGACTTCAAGAACAAAGTCTAGTTGGAGGACCCAAACTCGTCGAGTTCGTTTGGAATCAACATTTTCTCAAAACATGAAAGTCATCCGAAATTATATCTAGTTTAACATTTTGAATCTCGTCAATCGGAGTTACGAGTCATGAGAAATGGCCAAAACACCGACGAGGGGTCAAGCTGTCCAACAATATCCTTCTTTCTTCGAAATCCAAATTCCAAGCTTCTAATAGCTAAATCTGCTTCATTTTCCTCCCGAGCATGTCTTCGTTGCTGAAAATAAAATTTTAAAGTAATTACGTACCTTTTGTTCATTATTTGAGACAAAAACAACATAAAGTATTAAGATAATGCATGAATTTTATAACTAAATATGCCCATATCATTGACCTTGGAAGCTTGAAGAAGCTTTGGATCTCGAATCCTCATCTATTTAACAACCTCTAGAGGTATAAAGTTCTGAACTTGGCTTTTATTTCTTTAGATCTTGTTAGCTCTTGATTCTTTAAGCATTTTGGTCCCAAGTCTTGACCTTTATGAGTATGGCATACTCTAGCCCGTATAAGTTGTCCTTTTAGACGTTTTGAGATGTCTAGAAGCACAAAAATATGATCTTAGCTCTTATTTCTTCCTCATGAATGTGTTAGGATGTCCTAATGGATTAAGAAGTTAAGGTTTGTTGGTATTAAACACTTTTAGCCATGCAAAGTCATAAAGTTTCCTTTTGGGCTTAGATATGGATTTGGACGTAAGGACTTGATGTATTAAGCTCTTAATAAGAAGTTGAGGTGAACAGGTGCGTACGTTCGGCATACCAAATGGTATGTTGCGCGTATACGGTCAATGCTCTGACTTCTTGGTCAAGCGGAGTACGCCCCGCATACAGCTAAGTACGCGCAACGTACTCGATTGGTTTGTTGACCTTGACCTTTTGACCAAGGTTGACCTAAGAGTAGTTTGGGTATTTTAGGTCTTTTGGGATTATTAACTAAGCCCAGCTAACCGATTTCGTTCAGGTGATTGGTAGAGTTGGTGTTGGAGTTGTACTCGGTGTTGTGTACTTTTCTGCTACTCTTTAGACTGAGAGGTGAGTCTTCCTCATTGTACTTGTGGGTCGAAGGCATCAATACCGACCCATTAGATTATGTATCCCGATTATAGGATAATGTTATGCTAGTATATGATTGATTAGTATATCTATATGATTATCTGTATATTTGCTAGTTTTGTGTTTATGTTTATATGTTGCATATTTCGACATATTGTGGTTGAGTTGAGGCGGTCCTGCTTTGCGCTGAAGGCTAAGACACCTGGGGCGGTCCGGATAGGTTGTATGCCCGTAGAGCGGTCCAAATAGGCTGCAGGCCCGACGAGGCGGTCCAGTCAAGATGAAGGCTCAAATTTGCATGCTTTTGTTTGTTATATTGTGTGATGGTACTTTGGGGCAACTTACTAAGCTTTGGCTTATACTTTCAGTTTATCATTTCAGGTACTTTAGAGAATCATGTGAAAGCGAAGGCTTGATCGTGCACATCTTCCAATTTTCATGATATTGGCTTTCGAGACATTCTGATATGATTTTACTTTTGAAACAATGGCTTTTCTTGTAAAATAATTATGGATAATGGTTGTTTTTGAAAATTTTAAATTTCACTGATTTTGGAATGTTACAACAACGTATCAACATCCTTTATACCTAGATACATATCTAACAGATCACTACAACATAACAACATCCTCTATACCAAGATATGTAACCTGTTAGGGCGGCGTTGGTGCCTTCGGCCTACAAGTACAGTGAGGAAAACTCACCTAAATCAAAGAACTCTAAGACACTGCGATACGATCCCTTTTTCTGCACTGCTTGCACCCGCGAACCCACTAACCCCACAACTAGATAAAATCTTAATCAATAGTCTAAAATCCTCAAGTTTGACCCAAAGTCAAAGTTGGTCGAAAGTCAACGGTTAATGGAAGTCAACAATAGTCAAAGTCCAAGGCAGTTGAGTACGCCCAACGTACGTGATTCAGGGCCAGTACGCGTAGCGTACTCTTAGGTACGCCCTACATACATACGTCCAAGATAATTCATTCCTTTAGTGCTTAATCCCTTAAAACCTTTTATCCAGAGCTCAGATCTAGACTCAAAACATCAACTTATGTCATAAATTTTCTACCTTTATGACTTTCCATGGCTAGAAAATGTCCAAATGCTAAAACCCTAACTTATTTATCCATTAAGACATCTTAACTCTTGCATGGAAGGGATGGAAGGACCAAGATCACGTTTTTATGGTTCATAATAGCTCCATAATGGATAAAGTTTAAAACTTTATCCATTATAATGGTCCAAGCAACCAATATCTATCTTTTAAGTTTCAAAGGAACCAAAAGTACATCTTTCTTACTTAATCCAACCTTTAGATCTAAATCAAAATGATATTTAGATGGATAAAGTTTCCAACTTTATCCATATCAAGGTCACAAACTTTCAAGATCTAAACTTTATGCACTAAAGTGACCAAAGGCTCATAATATCTAAAACTAGCTAGATCTAATAAATGTATCATCAAGATTAATTCAAGTTTTATACCTCCAGAAGAAAGATTAAGATGAACATGGTCTAGATCTACAAGCTCTAATGCAACCAACATTTCTCCAATGAACTCCTTCTTCTCCAAGATGCACCAAGAACACTCCAAAGCACTTAAAAACTCAAGGATCTCATAATTAGGGTTAGGGTTTCGATATTAAGGTTAGATAGGATGGAGGCTGAAAGAAATAAGGGTTTGGGGAAGTTAAAGAGCTTAAATAGGGCTCAAAACCCCAAAATTAGGATTTGGGTTCTGATCGCGTACGCCCAACGTACTTTTGGTACGCCCAACGTACTAGGTTGATCCTCCACGATCAGTTATTGCCTAGTACGCCCAACGTACTCGGCATAATCCAAAACCTTCATAACTTCTAATGGTCATAACTTCTTTGTTCCAACTCCGTTTTCGACAATCTTTATATCCACGACAAGGTATTGAAGAGCCCCAAAATATTATCTAGATATCTTGGACTAAAAACTTCTCAAACAAAAATCCATATTTCATGCAAGAACCCGACCTATGACTTTTCACTTTCTATCCTTCGGCCCAATATGTAGTTTAAGGGTTAAATCTCTTAACCATCATTACCTCCTTCCACATGGACTAAACTTGACCTTCTTAAGGCTTAGAGCCTTTACACAATCGACTTCCGGCCCATGACCCTGAAATAAGAAATGATAGGAAACAGGATGTTACACTTTTTACTCATAATGGTCCAGAAATGATGTGATCTTGCTGGATCTATGCTTGAATCCTTCTTCCATACACTTTTCCACCACCTTGTTCTTCAAGATTCCACCTTCTAATGGAGAAATAAGCTCAAAAATGATGTTAAGGCTAAAAAAAAGAGAGAAGAGATTGGGGTTTCAAGGTAGAGACTCAAAAGGGTGAGGGCTCATGATAGGAAGGACCCTTAAGGGGTTAGAGACCTTAAATAGGTCTCAAAATTCCGAAATTAGGGTTTTTACACTACGGAATTACGCCCTACGTAACTTTGGGTATGCACTACGTACCCTACTAAAAACGTATCCCACCCTCATCATGTACCCCCTGCGTACTCCCTTGTGTACGCCCTACGTACTACTAGACTCCCTTTGCCTAGCTTCAAACTGTCATAACTTTTTCGTTTCAACTCTGTTTCTGATAATCTTTATATCCACGGAAATGTATCGACGAGCCCCACTACTCTATCTAGCTAATTATCGCTAAAAACATTTCGAACTAAAATCTTTAATTTATACAAGAATCCTGAAACATTACCTTTCCCATTTTACCCCTCATATCCAACAAGCAATCCAAGGTTTAAACTACTTATCCAACATCCAAAGAATCTAAACTCCATACCCTTGAAACCCAAGGCCTTACATGGTCGAATTACGGTCCACAAACCCTGAATTAAGAAACGTCCCAAAATAGAATGTTACATGATTCATAAACGTTAATGTAACATGAGAGTGTGGCATGGGTTGAAAATAAAAATGGTATGCAACTTCATAATAACAATGTATTTCGTCATATGTAAATGAAAATGACAAAAATTGTTTTTGCATATTTATTTGTGGTGTATAACGGATTTATAACCTATATATATATATATATATATATATATATATATATATATATATATATATATATATATATATATATATATATATATATATATATATATATATATATATATATATATATATATATATATATATATATATATATATACACACCAAGTACTAAACATAAATTTAGTAGCATAAAAATTAAACATGATTACATAACAAGTAAAGAGCACGACAATCCCGACGTAAAAAAGTAACTAATCTGATTACATAAACATAAATTGCAAATGGTTTTTTTCATGTTAATATAAAGGGAGGTTTAATGGTCATCGTTTCATTGGGCATTTCCCATTTAGACGAAACTAAAAGATGATTCATCATTTTCATTTCATATGCATATTGATAGGCTACAAACGCTAAACGATTAACAAAACGTTGAAAGCGGATAAACCCAATTGATTTCATGGCCATTATTGCATGACTACTTGGTAATAAAAGCATTGTGATTTTCAAAGTATACAAGTCATATATTGTAGATTGATAACCTCATTTTCCATATCATTTAGAGGCGGACAAAGTGGGCACTGCGCCCAATTTTTTTCATTATATATATTTATTTAAAAATAAAAAATTATAATAAAGATATGGGTTCTTTTTTCTTGTTCGTCCCAGACCTTTAAGAATATTTCATTTCTTAGGACCGACCCTGGTGATTTCACCATAAAGTATCATCGCATAAGATATTACGCTTCTCGTCATACCATAAAGTATCATCGCATAAGATATTACGCTTCTCGTCATAAAATGCTAAAAAGTTGTTATATGTTGATTTTCATTTATTACACCTAATGGCACATCGATGAGAATATTTGTGTTGCATCATACCATGGAAATCTCAATGAATGTCCTTATTGTCACATTTTGTTCATTTGTTGATAACATGTATATTGCATTGGCAATACCAGAGGTCGTTGTATTACAAAAAATGCTTGGGAAGCACGTCCTTATCCATTTATCATGGCCAATACCGTCAAGTCATTTACTTAGAATTGCATGTTAAAGCCTAGTCAAACTCTCTTTGAAATCATACATTTTATGCGTGTTACATGTCCCACAAAACAAATTTTCCATTGATTATTTTTCTAGTCCTAGATTGCAAATTCTTACTACAAAACATGATATGCATTTGAGAGAAGTTTTATAAAAGGTCATGTCGGTGGAATTGACCATATCAAATATGATGACTAGATTCACAAATCACAACCTCCCCATGGCATTCTTTCAACATCATTAAAAATCATAATCACGATTTCATACTTTGTGTTATCCCCACTCTGTGGACTAGATGCCAAATTTGGTGATTCATGTTCATAGCAACCGTTAAGATAATGTTACCTAAGTAGTTTCTTTTAAAGGGGTACCGACTATGAAGCTCAATGGCCGCATGTAGTTAAGAAAACGTCTGAATCTACAAATTATTTGAACTTCCGTATCTATTATTCTGAGATTGTTTTTTTCAAGATTGAATTTGTAGAAGATAGACTCGCAAAACTTTCTTTATGGGTTCTGTTGTTTGAACTCAATTTTAGCTAGAGACAAAAGACAAGTGTATCTAAATCTTAATCAACATATATGCACGGAAAAAAATGAAATTTGAAATATGAGTGCAAAACATGAGACCAAAATAGCTATTCAGAAATGTCAAAATCTGAAAAAATTAAGTCACGTCTTGTAAAATATACGGATAATTACAATATAATCTGAAATGGACCAAGTTAGAGTTCACGGTTGTGGTTTATATGAAAACGGCATAAACTTTAATGATTTCCTTTATCCTACAATATCATAAGTTGATTTTTTTTTTTTTGTGAATACCCCATCTGTTAATGAATAGAGCTAAGCAAATTAAAAGTAATCATGCATTCCTAGAGTTGGATGCTGTTATCATTTCATTGGAATACTGGAATAACTTAATAAATAAATATACTAAACTGTAATGCAAAATAATGTTTTTTATTTTCACATGAAACACGCATATGATGTGAAGTGGTCCTTCTAAATAATGCAAAATGTGTTATGATTTGGTAACAAAAAATATTATGTTATCTTTCAAAAGGTAGGATATTAGATATTAAAAAGTATTTTCTTTTTGTTAAATTTACGTTTGAGTTTTTTAGCTTAATGGTATCAGATGTTGTCATCTTCCTTGAAGTTGGCTGTTCAAGTCTTGTTAAGACATATATTGATTCAGAAGTAGTTTAGAAGTATGATAGATTTGTTGTTAAAAAAGGAAAAACTGCAATAAAATCCTCACATATTGACTTTAAAATCGATTTAGTCCATATATTTATCTTTTATTCAATTAAGTTCTAAATACCGGTAATCGTATTCAATTTAACCCTTTGACCCAGTTAACAGGTCATCCAACTTTCAAAAATTACATTTTTGGCACAGATTTCAAAATTTGTTATAAATTTGGTCCAAAATTTACACTTTTAGCCCAAATTTTAATTTTTGTTACAAATCTGGTCCAAAATCGCCAAAATTTTAGAATTTTATTATGAATTCATCATAATTTTAGTATTTTTTACAACTTTTTTTCTCAAAAAAAATTTCTAATATGTTTTTTCTTTATAAAATCATATTTATACAAAAAAAAAAAAAAGAGAAAACTGCAATAAAGTCCCTAGATATTGGCCTCATAATCGATTTAGACCTTATATATTTTTTTATTTAATTAAGTCCCAAATACCGGTAATCGTTTTCAATTTAACCTTTTGACCCGGTCAACAGGTCATCCAACTTTCAAAAATTACATTTTCGGCCCAGATTTCAAAATTTATTACAAATTTGGTCCAAAATTTACACTTTTGGCCCAGATTTTAAATTTTTTTACAAATTTGGTCAAAAATTTACCCTTTTTGCCTAAATTTTAAGTTTTTTATTATGAATGCATCCTAACTTTAGTTTTCTTTACAACTTTTTTTTCTCAAAAGTTAGTTTCTAATATGTTTTTTCTTTAAAACTCATATTTATACAAAAAAAAACATAGTTTCACATAAAAATCTTATTTTTTCTATATAAAAACTTTTTTGTATATGAAATATCTAATTATAAAAATAGGTTTGGATTATTTGTGTGACTAGTTTATATTTAGATATTTCATATACAAAAAAGTTTTTAAAAAAAGTTTTTATGTAGAAAAAATATGATTTTTATGTTAAAATATGTTTTTTTTTATAAATATGAGTTTTAAAGAAAAAACATATTAGAAACAAACTTTTGAGAAAAAAAGTTGTAAAAAAGACTAAAGTTAGGATGAATTTATAATAAAATTCTAAAATTTGGGCAAAAAGTATAAATTTTGGACTAAATTTGTAAAAAAATTTAAAATCTTGGCCAAAAATGTAAAATTTGGACCAAATTTGTAATAAATTTTGAAATCTGGGCCGAAAATATAATTTTTGAAAGTTGGATGACCTATTGACCGGGTCAAAGGGTTAAGTTGAATACGATTATCGGTATTTGGGACTTAATTGAATAAAAAATATAAGGACTAAATCGATTAAGAGGCCAATATGTAGGGACTGTATTTTCACATAAAAATCTTATATTTTCTAAATAAAAACTTTTTAAAAAAAAACCTTTTTTATATATATAAAATATCTATTTATAAAAATATATTTATTAAGTATATAAATATATACAAATCCGTTTTTAGAAAAACATGTATACAAAAACATATTTTACAAAAAAAAAATGTATACAAACACCTATCACCTTTATATATATATATATATATATATATATATATATATATATATATATATATATATATATATCTCCACACCAATAGGTGTGTATCTATTTTTTTTATATAAAATCGTGTTTGTATACAATTGATAACATGTATACAAACATGTATTGTATAGAAAATTATCCAAACAAGTTTTTATAAAAAAAAATATAAACAAACACGATTTTATAAAAAAATATAGATAAAATAGGTGTTTGTATTCATTTTTTTTGTAAAATATGTTTTTGTATACGTTTTTTTTATAAAAACGAATTTGTATACTTTTATATACTTAATAAATATTTATTTTTATAACTAGATATTTCATATAAAAAAGTTTTAAAAAAATATTTTTATATAGAAAATATAAGACTTTTAAGTGAAAAAACGTTTTTTTTTTTTTTTTGTATAAATATGATTTTATAAGAAAAAAACATATTAGAAACTATTTTTTGAGAAAAAAAGTTGTATAAAAACTAAAGTTACGATGAATTCATAATAAAATTCTAAAATTTGGGCAAAAAGGGTAAAGTTTGGACCAAATTTATAACAAAATTTAAAAATTGGGTCAAAAGTGTAAATTTAGGACCAAATTTGTAGTAAATTTTGAAATCTGGGCAAAAAATGTAATTTTTAAAAGTTAAATGACCTGTTGACCGGGACAAAGTGTTAAATTGAATACGATTATTGGTATTTGAGACTTAATTGAATAAAAAAAAATATACTGGAACTAAATCGATTATGAGGTCAATATGTTGGGACTTTATTGCAGTTTTCTTTTAAAAAAATATAATAATATCTATTTTGTAAATAGTATTGACTATTATTTTTACAATTGTTTCATAAATTGTAATGCATGTTTTAATTAATTATACGAAAATGGTTTATTTAAAGATGGCTACCAAAAAATTAAAAAATCTGTGTTTTTCTGATAAACAAATATTATTTTTTTAAATTATTGGCAACTTTGCATTTGTTGCGCATAATTTATTTATTTTATTTTTTTAGAGAGTGAGGACCATATAAAAAGGATTGGTTAAAATATTTTACCATATAGACACCCTAATTAAGTTTTGAAATATTTTTATTTGTTAAAATTGTATTGTTTTCCGAAAAAATTGTTTATAAATAGTTAATTATATGTTGACTTTTTATAAAAATATTTATGTGGTATCTTATTAGCATCACCTCATTTAAAAAGATACTTTCACAATAAATATTCGTGATGAATAGATGTCAAATTTATAGTTATTTCAAGACATAAGAACCAATTTTAGACTATTATATACTAATCTTAAGAAAAAATGCTTAGACTTTCAAACTATATTTTTTTTTTAATTTACTTTCTGAGGAATCCAATTTTTAAATAGTTTAAACGGTATAAAAAACATTGCAAATGATATATGTCTATTTTTCTTATTATATGTGTTCAAATTATTATAACCTTTTATATATATATATATATATATATATATATATATATATATATATATATATATATATATATATATATATATATATATATATTTCAACAAAGCAAAAAAATTATAAGATAAAGTTATTATCTTGTAAAAATTAAGAAATAAAATATAAAATTTAATAATCGGATTATCTTTGTTAGATTACCAATTAATAATTTATAATTTATAATGTAATCATAAACTAAATATTTCTAGTCCACAAACTTATATAAGAAAAAACAATAAAGTAAGTGAACAAACTAATTTACTATATAGATGTAATAAATAACGTGTACACTATATAGTTACGTTGTAAGAGACTATATGCATATTTGACAAAATTAATTGTACTCTAGAAGCTTTTAAAAATATAAAATCATATAAAAACTGAAATTTTAAAGCTTTAAAAGGCTAAATTTTTTCTAAAAACTATTTAAAATAGTTTTTTTAAGCTTTAATTTAAAATAATAATAATAATAATAATAATAATTAATGCAAAGGAACCAAACTTATTTTGGATGAGACTCGTGATAATAATATGACAACAAAATGACATGTCATGTTATAAATAAACTGAAGTATATAACTATAGAGGTTTATTATATATCATATATGTGCGGGATTTTTAAAGAAGATTTATCCACTTTTCAAAATCAAAAGTATTTGGTCAGGGCCCTTCACATATACAATGTTGCTTTTTAATATTTCTAAAAAAACCTTTGCAAAGTTGATGTTGATGACGCTATCAGGAAAAGGAGATGCATTGAATTTAATGGTATTTGGCAATTGGCATCCTCTAATGTTCTTAAAGGGTAGGAGCCTATTTAGTCAAATCTCTCTTTCATCTTATTCTTAGAACTTATTCATTATGTGTCACTCCAAATCCTTATTAGTTTTAGTTAGAAACCACAAAAGAATGTTTGATTAAGCATATCATCACAAATTTATAGTTCTTTTGAGCACATAGCACATGCATGAAGCATGATCTCTTACAAGTCAATAACAAATTATGAAAGGGTACTGATAATTCCACAGACTTTTTTTTATTCATCCACAGATTTTAAAGGAAAATGACAATTATACCCCTAGTGTAATTAATAATTTAAAGATATGTGCTTAATAGTCTCTTCTAGCCCCGGTTCCCAATTTTGTCCATCACGACATGAAATCCTTGTGCTCTTCATTTCTTTTCTTCTTCACTTCCACGCAGAGAAGGTAGGAACAGCCACAAATGGAATCATAACTGATAATCCAACGATTAGTGTCGTTCCAAGTCTTGCCATTATCTTTTCCATCACCGGATCTGGGCTCCTTAATGTTGGCGGATCGTGGTTTTCACAAAGCTTTAAATCAAATATTGAAATCCCAAAATACCACCGCTAAAGTTTCTTGGACAGTTGGACCCAGATCCCGTTTGGAAATGTATCAAACTTCGCTGCAACAAATGGGTTGCTGATGTTTGAATAACCATTTACGGACAGCCCCATCGGCGAGAACCACTTAATCATTGAATTATCTCCGGTCAACAAGAATGTGAACCAATCACCAAAATCTAGGAACGATTTTCAATAGATGGTGAAAGCTTACTAACTCACCAGAGAACATATCCCATAGATGAAGTGGTTTGATGTATCGTATGTCCGGCTGTCTGTTCCGATTTGAATCGATCTCATTTCGTGTGACTGGGATTCCGTCATTAATGATATATGCAAAACCTGTTGTGTTTATGTTCATGTATTGGTTTTGTGTACTGATTTTTATCAGATTAAAGTTGATTGAAGATGCAACAAGGATGAAGAAAGAATGGATGATGAGATGCCATGATTGTGGGAATCTTGATATACCACTGAGCATTGCCGAAATAAAGAAAAAAGACAACCAAGAAAATATGAAAGAGAAATCAGGCCTAATTAATTAGATTATTAAAAATAAATGAGGGGCATTCTTGTCATTTTCCCATGAAAATCCGTGGATGAATAAAAAACAGATGTGGAAGTATCAGCCCCCATTATGAAAAAGAGGGGCACGTCACTCATGGGCATAGATTATAATATAAAAAATAAAGAAAATTAACAAAAATTAGCATTTTTCATAAACATATATGAACTATCTACTTAAAAAAATATTCAAACGTTCTTGAAAATATCAAATTTTGAACGTTATTTTTGTTATTGAAGTTTTGTTTCTCTGACAAAAAAACAAGTTATGATTTTCCAAAAAATCTAATTTTAAAACTATATTATGAATTTTGAACATGCTTTTCTAAAAGAGCTTTTCGAACTTGCCAAAAATACTTTTAACTTTGATAATTTTTTGGCCTACTTAATGATGTTATTTAATGTAAAAATTTTAAAATCATGGTTATGGTGTTAAAATATACTTAATTTAATAGATTAAGTGTATGTATGTTGTTAGAAATGAGAAAGTCCTCAAAAGGTGTAAAAGGAAGACAAAATTGGATTTTTCGCCAAGTATTTGTTAATGTAAATTTTAAGTGAAAATTATGTTTTGAAAAGTCAAAATATCTTTAAGAATGAAATTTATATGTTTGAAATTATATTTGTGCAAGAAATGACAAAAATAACAAAGCATACCTCAGTTATGCTTTAAAACAGGACAAAAATGAGAAATTTACATAATGGTACATAGCACCACAAACTGAGCGCCACATGTCACGTTTTCGGATGAGACATTGCCGACCAAGCCAGGGAAAGGCGTGTCATGCTTTTCCTAAAAACGCCTGTAAATGGCAACAAAAGCATCTCATTTTCTCACATTCAAATCAAATCCTCTGATTCGGGAGTTTGTGGCATGACATGGGGTGTCGATTTTCGTGGTTTATGATAGGGATGTTTGGTTTATTTCCAGATTCTGGAAGAAATTCCACGAGGATTGGGGTACTCATCTGCATTTTAGTATGACTTTTCACCCGCAGACTGATGGTCAGAATGAGCGGACTATCTAGACATTAGGGGACATGCTTTAGACATGTGTATTGAATTTTGGCAGGAGTTGGGATACATATCTTCCTTTGGCGGAGTTTTCGTATAATAACAATTATCACACCAACATTAATTAACCTCCTTTTGAGATGCTCTATGGGAGGAAGTGCAAGATCCCAATATGTTGGGGTGAGGTTGGTCAATAATTCATGAGTAGTACGGAGGTGGTACTTCAGATGACGGAACTGATTCGCGGCAGACTTCAGACAAAACAGATCCGCCAGAAGAGTTACACAGATAGACGCCGATCATACTTAGAATTTCAGGTTAGGGACATGGTACTCCTGAAGGTGTCACCTTGGAAAGGTGTCATCCGATTCAGGAACCGGAGTAAGCTAGACCCCATATATATTGGTCCTTTTCAGGGTGTTAGCTTGAGTGGACAGGGTTGGGTACCGCTTGGATATACCAGAGGAGCTAAGCCAGATCCATAACACTTTCCAAGTTATAAGCTGCGAAAATGTCTGGTTGATGATTCTGCAGTGGTTCCATTGGAGGACATTAAGGTAGAAGATCGCCTGAATTATATAGAGAGACCAGTGGCCATCCTTGACAGGAAGATGAAGGCTCTTCAAAACAAGGTTGTGGAATTGGTAAAGGTGCAGTGACAACACCGAAAGGGGTCAGAATGGACATGGGAGCTTGAGGAGGAGATGAGAGAGCATTACCCAAAGTTATTTACGGATACAGACTTTGAGGACGAAGTCTGATTCAAGTGGGGAAAAGTTGTAACGCCCGATATGTGAGGTAAAATCCTACCTACTTATTTTCTTTTATTTTGACTTGAGGACTCTAGTACGCTGGGCATACATAAGGTAATCCAGGCGTACTTCGAAGAATGAATGAGACGGGGTAGCCCCCTGGTACGTACGTTGGGCGTACGTCAGTTAGGGGAAAACCCTAATTTTTAGGGTTTGCACCTTATTTAAACACCTTATAACCCCAAAGCTTTCTCCTTATCAGCCTCCATTGTCTCTTCTAAGCTATATCTCGAAACCCTAACCCATTTCTCAAGAGATTGGGCCCTTGTATGTGTGGGTTATATTGAAGAAGAATAATCCTTCGTAGAGGAGCATTAAGCAAGTGGGAGCTTGTAGATGCATATTTTATTCACTCTTTCCACCTTATTGGAGGTATAAAGTTTTAACCTTGATTCTCATATGTTTGGATCTAGAATGGGTGAAGATTTTAGCATATTTTGGTCCCATGGATGAACTCTTGTGAGTAAATGCTACTCTAGAAGTTATGAGATGTGTCCTTTGATGTTTCTGAGGTCCCTGGATCATAAAGTTTTCATCTTGATGGTTGTAGATCAACCATGCGTGAGTTAGTGATCATTTAATGGAAGTAAGATGCTAAATATAGGGTTTGAGTCTCCTTGAGCCATGCAAAGGTATCAAGATTGTAACTTTATTGTTTAAGACGTCCTTAGAGAGCTAGATTTGTAAGATGGACGTTGGGCTTAAAGAATTAAGTGCTTAATAGACATTTTGGCCAACTGGGGCTTACGTCGGGCGTACGCTGAGTATACATGTCTGGGATCCCAATCCTTGTGTAGCAATCGAGTACGTCGGGCGTACTGGTGGTACACTCAACATACTCACCAGGTAGCTTTTCGGGTTTAGAGTGTTGGGTCATTAGTGGATCTTATGCCTTTTAGGTTATGGTGGGTTTTAGGCCTCTTGGGCCTTTTTAGACTTTGGGCTAGTTTGGATTTGGACCATGATATGTTAGGCCTATTAAGGGAAGGGTAAAACAACCTTTTTTACCCTAGGAGTCGGGATTTAGGATTTGGACTCTCGGTTTGGGTTAATGACCTAATTGCTAATTAGGGTTCTATTATTTGTGATTTAGGGTTGGGATTTTACGATTCAGCAGCCCGAGTGTGATTTGGTTTATCTTCAGACTGAGGCGAGTTCCTTTACTGTACTTGTGGGTCGAAGGCACCAATGCCGACCCACTGGATTATGTTTGTAAGATTATAGTTGTCTTCGTGACAATTTTGTGTTATATTTGTATATACATGTTGTCTCTGTGACTCTTGTTGATATGATTGTATGCTAGTTGTAGAGGGTGAAATAGATCTGATACCAATTGAAAGAGATCGAAGGGGGAGACTATACCCAACACTGGTTGAAAGAGACTGAAGAGAGTGAAATAGACTCAATACGGGTTGAAAGACACCGAAGGGGTGAAATATACCTAATACTGGTTGAAAGAGACCGAAATGAGTGAAATAGACTCATGTATGTTTTGACTGTTATGTACGTATAACATGGGGTATTTTGAGAGATTTCACTAAACTTTGTGTTTATAGTTTTCGGTTTATGTTTCAGGTACTTCCAACTAGGAAGGGAAACGCTCGACATGATCATATCGCATCCGTCAATGTTTTCCCGTATTTTGTGATTTTGTATTCTGATGACTTTTCACTATGACATACTTTTGGTTGATTTGATATGATTATTGGATATTTTGGAATGAATTAAAAATAAAAATTTTATCTGAAAATTTTGGGACGTTATAGTTTGCTAAAATTGACAATTTTCTCGTAATTAATTGAAAATAATTATAATTTTGATAGGATATTGACAGTTTTCTCGTAATTAATTGAAAATAATTATAATTTTGATAGGATTTGGAAACGATATTATCTAATCATCTACTGTCTTTTATAAGCCTTATCTCTCTCTCTCTCTCTCTCTTGGAAGATCGTTAACAATTTGTAGAAACTACAGAGACTTTGAAAGTTATCAAAGAAATCTCAGAGAATCAACAATGGTGTACAAATCCCTCGACTCTATTGACTCATCGGACATAGTAGAGCTGGGTATCCCATCGGAAACTGCCACGCAACTTCATCAGGAGCTCACTCAAATCATCCAGAGTTACGGCCCTGCTACTCCTCAGACATGGAATCAAATCTCCACCCGACTTCTCAATCCGGACCTTCCTTTCTCTTTTCATCAGATGATGTATTATGGATGTTACAAAGATTTCGGACCCGATCCTCCCGCCTGGTTACCTGACCCGTAAGCTCCGACTTCCCCTTTGAAAATTGTTACAATTAGTGTTCATCGAAGCTAGTTTTTGAAAGAATAAATTAACTTCAAATTTCTCGCTCGCGAAAACATTCAAACGAATAATTTCAAGTGCAAAAAGTTGATGATCAACAATAAACTTCATAACAAGCACTGCAGATATCAATTTTGCATTTGGTAGTTGACGTTGATTGTTTCTCTATACTTACATTGTTCGATTTTTTCCTGGCATGATTAGGGAGGAGGCGTTATTAACGAACATAGGTAGTTTATTAGAGAGAAGAGGGAAGGAGTTCCTGGGTCCCAATTATAAAGACCCCATTACGAGTTACTCTACTTTTCATGAATTTTCAGCCTCAAATCTTGAGGTACATCTCGCCCTTTTCAAACCATTAAAATTTTCATTCCAATGGATCACAATCATCGTTATGCCAGGTGTTTTGGAAAACGATACTGGTTGAAATGAACATATCATTTTCTGTGCCTCCAAAAGCAATATTAGTCGATGATCCATCTGAAGAAACCCAGTTATTGCATCCAGGAGGTCGGTGGCTTCCTGGAGCTTATGTAAATCCTGCTGGAAATTGTTTAAGTTTGAGTAGCAAAAGGATTTCAAGTGATATAGCAGTGATATGGCGTAATGAAGGTGATGATGAAACGCCAGTGAACACAATGACATTTGAGAAATTGCGTTCAGAGGTTTGGTAAGCTAAATTGCTTATATCAACACCTTTTTCTGACATTTAGGTGGCGTTTTTACCCTAATTTTTGTGATTTTTTTTTTTTTTTTTGGGATTATGTTAGGTTAGTCGCATATGCTCTTGGAACTTTGGGATTGGAAAAAGGATCTGCAATTGCGATTGATATGCCTATGGATGTCAATTCTGTAGTGATATATCTGGCAATTATTCTTGCAGGCCATGTGGTTGTATCTATTGCGGATAGTTTTGCTCCAACTGAAATTTCTACAAGACTTGTACTATCAAAAGCAAAAGCAATTTTCACACAGGTACTTGCAAAAGTTTCAATTCCAATGTGGATGGGCCCCTTGTGCCTTGTGGTGACATGTCAGCCACTTGGCAGACCACACCACTTAGTACCTGATTTACATCTTTTGGGGTGGGGGCCAGCTCTTCGGTTGCTTTTACAATATCCATATCTCTCATCAATAAATTTTGTTCCTCAGGATTTAATCATTCGTGGGGAAAGAAGCATTCCTTTATACAGGTGTTGTATTCAATTCCCACATTGAAAATGACCTTCATACCCTTTTTAGCTTCTTTTTTTTTTCAAATAACATGATTCTCAAATAAACTCTGCAGCCGAGTTGTTGATGCTCAATCTCCAATGGCAATTGTCATTCCTACAAGAGGCTCAGGATTTAGTATGAAATTGCGTGATGGTGATATTTCTTGGCATGATTTTCTAGAACAAGTTAAAAGTTACAAGTATGTTTGCTTCTTTGTGTATAGCTTTACCATATTAAATATATTATGTATTAATTCGTGTATGGGTAAAGTGGTTGAATGGGTAATGATGTCTATATGGATAACTGCTGTATACATAAGGTCTGTTTCTTTTTCTAGGCCGAATAAACTGTCTGAACAAGACTAAATGACCATTTTTGCCCTTACATTCCAAAAAACCAAATTTCACAAATATTCAGATCAAGTAAAAAGCAAACAACCATGTATAGCTGTCCATATTAAGTGCTTAACCCATTAAGCCCATTAAGTAACAAAGAAAACAACACTCTAAATGTTTATAACCTGTTTCTGTTTCTGAATTCAGTCAATTCACAAATCAAAATATACAGGAATGTCGAGTTTGTTGCTGTTGAACGACCAGTTGAAGAATTTTCAAATATCCTCTTTTCTTCAGGGACTACAGGTAGAAAACATTAAAGATAATGTCTCCAAATTGAATCTATATATTTTTATTATCAAACTTAAGTCAATTTATAATGGTGTTGAACTATTGATTCTGTTAACTAATATAAAAGGAAATTTGCACAGGGGAACCAAAGGCAATTCCATGGACTCTTGCAACACCTTTCAAGGCTGGTGCAGATGGTTGGTGCCACATGGACATCCGCAAGGGTGATGTGGTGGCATGGCCCACAAATCTTGGATGGATGATGGGTCCATGGCTAGTTTATGCTTCCTTATTAAATGGGGCCTCACTTGCTTTATATAATGGAGCTCCACTTGGTTCTGGATTTGCCAAGTTTGTTCAGGTTGTTTCATAACTTGTACGTATTTTTTGCCTTTTAAATCCATGTTGTATCTCTTTTACTTATTGGGGACAGAACTTAATCTGGTAAGTCCTAACATCTTCCAAATTTACCCTTATTTGCGCAAACTTTTCAGGATGCAAAAGTAACAATGTTGGGAGTGATCCCAAGTATTGTAAGGGCATGGAGAACAAACAATTGTACAGCTGGCTTCGACTGGTCAACCATCCGGTGAGTTTTGGATGACGGGGAGGGTATTTTTGTCTTTTGCATAGATGAGAGATGAAGAAATTGTTAGTTTTGTGTTTTTATTTTCTAAGATGAGCTTATTTTCAACTCTGTTAGTTGCTTTGGGTCAACGGGAGAGGCGTCTAGTGTGGATGAATACCTTTGGTTGATGGGAAGAGCTAAATACAAACCAGTCATTGAGTATTGTGGGGGAACTGAGATTGGTGGTGGTTTTATCACCGGATCATTACTTCATCCCCAATGTCTGTCTGCTTTCAGCACACCAAGTTTGGGATGTAATCTCTTTATTCTTGACCAAAATGGTATCCCCATGGTAAGCACAATCGTTTGTCACACAGGACATGACAGATTATTCTGCATTTGACATGTATCAGACTCAGACTGATGTCAATGGAACAAAAATTGCAATTTATTAGTTTTTTATGATCAATCAATGGATTAATAAGGATTAGGTGTAAATCTATTTGATGTTTATAGCCACCAAATGTGCCTGGAGTTGGTGAACTGGCTCTTAATCCCTTGATGTTTGGAGCATCAAGCACGCTGCTAAATGCTAACCACTACGATGTTTATTTCAAAGGCATGCCTTCTTGGAATGGGAAGGTAAGTGAAAGGTCATGTTACTTATACAATAAATAAATTAGGATTTGAAGTCATGTTTTATTAAATGTTTTTTATAATAAGGTTCTAAGAAGACACGGGGATGTATTTGAGCTCACTTCTAGAGGATACTATCGTGCTCATGGTCGTGCAGATGATACCATGAATCTTGGTGGCATCAAGGCATGATTTTGATATTCATATCTCTTTTACACAACAAGTTCCAAAGAATTCATTTCATTGATATCAAGATTCACCTATTTTGCCTCAAAATCAAAACTTGCTCACGTAGGACAATGACAGATCAGGTTGTACTGTGTTTGGACTTGGACTGGGAGTGAGATTGATAATGATACCGATGTCAATGGGTGTGATAGAGACCGAGTCTAGTCTTGATCTATTGTCTGTGCAAAAGACGTGAATGCCCTTTTCATACTATCTTGGAAACCGTTTTAAAAAGGAGTATGGTTAGTTTTACAGGTAAGTTCGGTTGAAATTGAACGGATATGCAACTCGGTTGATGATGGAATCCTCGAGACAGCCGCTATTGGGGTTACGCCAGCTGGCGGTGGGCCCGAGCGGTTGGTGATTGTGGTTGTTTTCAAAGATGACGATGGTTCCACAACCGACTTACAAAAGTTGAGGGTGTCATTGAATTCGGCTTTACAGAAGAATCTGAACCCTTTGTTTAAGGTATCATCATTTTGGAAATATTTTGTTGAAATGTTATAAATTCTCTAATTTTGAGTTTTGGGTTTTTGTTTAGGTTTCTGATGTGGTGCCATTTGCATCGCTTCCTAGGACTGCATCAAACAAGGTAATGAGGAGGGTTTTGAGACAGAAGTTGACTCAAACTGGACAAAAGGGTAAATTGTAATTTGGGATGTTGTTCACTATGTTATGTACTTATGTTCAAACTTTTTAATAAAATAGTACGCTTGTTTAATCGAATGTGGCAGCCATGTAGATATTTAGACGTTAAATCAAATGCCAAGTCAGCAAAAAATAGACCAACAACTTGTTGCTCAGGTCATAAATTGTTATGAACTGTAGAAAAAGGTAAATTTCTTGTTATTATGGTTATGACAGTGTAAGTAATTTGTTATTAGAGATGGATTTTAAAAGAGAGACAAATATAGTTATCTTTCTTATAGTTTTTTTTTTTTTCAAGAAGTACACAAAGTGAATTTCATAGTATTTTTTTTAAATGACAACACCGTTTTAAGCATTTCACAATGGAAATTGATGTTTATACGGGAATTTTGTTAACTTTGGGTTAATTATTATAAAAAGCTTAACGATTTGGGCTATCTTTCACAGTAATAGTGGTTGCAAACGTTTGGAGTACTTTTGGTGGTAACTTTAAAAATAAAAAAAAAAAAAAATCAAAGGACTAAATGGACATGAGATGATAGGTCAAGGGATAAAGTGAAACATGAAAATTGACATGTGGTAGGGCTTCTTTGTCAAAATTGGTCAAAAAGTAGTTAGCTTTTAAATTTATAAAATTACATAAAATCAAAAAAACTCAAATCTCTTAATATCTACTTGAATTGGCTTTTGAATCAAGAACTTCTAATTTAAAATAATAGTTTAAAGCTCAAATTACCGTACGAACCATTTTGAAACTTTTTTGTTTTAATTTAAATTTTTTTAAAACCTCTCAAAAGCTCGCTGTTAAACATGGAGTATCTTCATAGGAAAATAAATCTAATGAAATGATGAATATGCAAACTTAAGATTTGCAAATACCTTTTAAGGATTAGAATTGTCAAAACTCAAAATAATTTAAATTTAATGGGATCCAAATGGAATTCAATATAAGTTGATACATGGGTCTAGTTTTGTTAGACATGGAATAAAATAAATTTGTAATTTAGTTCTCTATGATTTTTTTTCTTAGATATGTATTGAAATTGCAATTAAATAGGATACCATCTTTCAAAATTCAAATTAATCAATCAATCTACCATAGCAAATGAAGATTCATTTTTTACATCTCAATCTTTTATTAGTTTTGACACTTGTTATTTTATGATATTTTTAAAATAAATAATATCTAAATGTCAATTTCTATTTTTTTTAATTTTTTAAATTAAAAAACCAAATAATACTTATACTTATATATGTAAACTATTAAATGTAGTAAATGTGATAATAAATTACAATTAATAACTTTCTTTATTTCTTATTTCGAAATTTTATTTTAAAAAATACTTATTGTTTACGCTTTGTTATTTAATATTTTTTAATCAAACCGTATAATATAATACTTTAGGATTTCTTGTTTGGTTTATATTTGTTTTTTTAAAATTAATAATAATAATAATAAAGCAATGAAAAATATAGACAAATATAAATATAAAATACAAATACAAATAACATAAAAAAATATTAATAATGAATATAAAACAACAATAAAATATTACTGATGGTGGAATTCACCTAGTTGCTATAAAATGTCTCATCTCAAAATTGGCTAAATTCATCTTAGTTTTTAGTGTTTCGTCTTATTCCTAAAATTATAATAGCTTTTAGTCTATTTTTTAGCTTTATATATATATATATATATATATATATATATATATATATATATATATATATATATATATATATATATATATATATATATATATATATATATTTTCGTATTTGGTCTAGGTGCCCGTTGGATTTTGTTTTTAAATAAAGTCGCTGCCCTTAAAAAAAATCAATTTTAAGAGAAACCCGATTTGTAGGTGAAGCCTTTCTCCTTTTGATAGTTACACTTCTTTAAATTTCATTTTTTTTTTTTTTTACTATAAGTGAAGCCTTGTTAAGTTCTTGATGAACAGGTGAAGCTTTTTTCCTTTTAGATTTAAGGCTTGACCATTTTGGTGATGTTTTCATGAAATTCATCATTCTGGTGATGCCCCGCTATTAACTCAAGACTTCATTGTTTCAAACTCTTTGCTATAATTCTTGTGCATATGCATGTGAACTATTTTAAATAAAAAAAAATATGTTGTAAAATACAACAAAAATACAACATAACATCATCCGGTTATTAATATGTTCACAATGTATGAAATTTGATTTGTTGTGTATGTGTATGAATATCTTCACTTCACTTCACCTCTCCTTTTCTCGTTCTTTTTATTTATTTCATTTTATTCATTTGTCTTCTATTATCAAAAATAAATATATTAATTCCAAATAACAAAAGAAAAAAATAAGTATTAAATTGAGGGGCATAAACTGTCCATACATTATTTTTTTGGTCTAATTGGTCCACCAAGAACAGCTTTCAAAAGAATTATATTACAACCAAAAATAATTAAAATACACTATACATTTAAATGGGGGTATAGTTTGTCGTTACATTATTAAATTTAGTGGAGGTGGATGTATCAAAATGTTCCGCTAAAGAATCAGCAGCCTACCATACCACCTCCTTAAACCCTAAAATCAAAAGTTGCGAAAATAAACCCTACTTCTGCTGCTTTAGTTTTGCCCCCTTGATTTCACGATTCATACAGAAGAGATGGGAGGAAGTGACAGTGAAGTAGAGAAATCAGCACACAAGGAGAAGGAAAAGAAGAAGCTTCAGGCCTTAGCTCCAATCGCTAAACCCCTTGCTGGTAAAAAACTCTCCAAACGCACCCTCAAACTCGTCCGCAAAGGTACAATCAATCAAATCTCGCACACTTTTCTCCATTAATTTTTCATATTTAATCTCAACGAACATGGTGAAACTTAGCTTTTTATGTTCATGTTTTGATGTTATTTAGCTGCCGAACACAAATGCTTGAAAAGAGGAGTCAAGGAGGTCGTGAAGAGCATCAGACGCGGTAATAAAGGGTAAGTTAGCGAGATTTGTTTATGCAAATTGATTGTATGAAATTAGATCCCATCTATGTTGATGAGTTATAGATCGTTAGTTGTTAACACCAAGGTGAATCAATGGATGAATGCAGGGTATGTGTAATTGCTGGAAACATAACTCCAATCGATGTGATAACTCATGTTCCAATACTATGTGAAGAAGCAGAGATACCATATGTTTATGTTACATCAAAAGAAGTAAGTTTTATTTTACATCCCCTTGGTTTTTATCTAGACTCGGCCATGGACATTGACATGAGAAAAATGGTATGGTGGTTGCAGGATCTAGCAAATGCAGGTGCTACAAAGAGGCCAACATGCTGTGTTTTGGTGCTCCCAAAGCCAACAAAGGGAGAACTTGGAGAGGAAATCCAGCAAAAACTGAAAACTGAATATGATGAAGTTGCTACAGAAATTACATCACTTGCTGCATCTATGTTTTGAGAATACAATTGTTTGTATCTTTCTTTGTTTATGCACTTGAATTTATCAGTATTAGTATCAGGTGTTTAAATTTATCACCAACTCTAGCTATCTTTGCTATTTTAAATATTCATGACCAAAACCAAGCACATAAATCTGTTTTTTTTAGCCAAAAAGACTTTAACTTATGCTATGTTTCTAAAACAGTTCATTATGCAAGTACAACTAGTCATCATAGAATTAGAAGGGTGTTATTATAGGAACAACAACTTATTTAACCAAAGTTCTACATGTCTTTCATCAATTCTAGTTGAACTCAGTAAACAGAATATCATTCGAGGAGAAGTTGGCTTAGATCCAGTTAGTCTAATGATCCATTTTTTTGTAATTTATCTCAAAGCCTAAGTATATACTAGTATATTTTTAATTTAATCAACAATTTTTTTACCATACCCTGCTAATAATGTTTATTACTATTGTAATCACGTTCTTATAAGTTCACATGTTACACATTATTTACAGATATTCACACAAAGATAAAAGAAAATGACTTAATTTTTGGGCATTTGGAATATTAACCATCATTCTCACAGTGAGCATGGGGTTTTAGTAAGTGTTACTTGCGAGACCTATGTATTTCATGAGCTACTTAAAAAAAATATAAAAGTCGGAGAATTTTAAATTTATAAGAAAATAAAAAAAATAATAAATTATTAACATTGAAATGTTTTTTTTCTTATAAATTTGAATAAATAAACAAAAAAAATTAATGAGTGACACGTGACAAAAAAAAATCTTTTTTCTCATTGCACAAGACCCATAAATGTTTGAAATGACTATTTCAAAATGTCAAATATTGCAAATTTTTCAACAAAATATTACATTTTACGTTCTTTTTGTATTGTAATTGTTATGATCTTTTGAACTTTTTGTTAAATTTCAGTTAAAAGAACAAACATCTTCTTGAAATTTCTGATTTCAAACATATTCTCAAAATTTGAGTTTGAAATGACACTAAAATGGATTTTTTTTTGTAATAATAATAATAATAATAATAATAATAATAATATGATTAAGTGTGAAGTAAAATTGGTTTGAAATGCTAACATTATTGGTCATATTGATAAAACTAAATTACATGTGACCTAAATTTTTCATACATGATTTATTTATTTTAACATAATTAGAATAAACTAAAAGATAAATATAGTAATAATCTTTAAAAAATATTAAAATAAAAAAATAAAATAAATACTAAATAATAAATAAATAAACTTACAAAAACATCGTTAGATCAGCATAAATAAATAAATTATGTCATGTTGGATGTCATAATAGACGAGTTTTGAAATCCACTCCAACAATATAATCTGAACCCAAGAAAAAGTTTATTTACCAACGGAATACATTGAAAAGATTAATAATTTAAAATAATAATAATAATAATAATAATAATAATAATAATTATTATTATTATTATTATTATTATTATTCATTGTGATTTTATGACATTAACAATTACATATCAATACATATGCTAAATGATGTAAGTGTACTGCCATAGAAGATAGAACCCCCATCGACGCACCCTGGCAAGAGAGATTAAATTTAAGTACACAACAAATAGATGATAGGTAAGGCCAGGGTTTACATGTCCAAACTCCAAACAGACCTCAAATGTATGTATGGAATAATGTTTTTGTATTGATAATTGATATATATCATATATTGGGGCAACATTCACCCGATTCTTTACACTGTTAGATGATACATAAGATTTTTGATCTCAGCTTTTAAGCTTTTATGTTTCATGTTTATTTAGTTATTTTAAGAATGGAAATTTTCAAGAAGGGTTTACTTTTGGGAATACAAACTCCTGCACAATAAGAAACCCAATCCACCAATTGTCAATGTCACCACAAAGGGTAATCCAACCGACTCAAATCCGGTCAATCTGCTACTGCCCTTTTCTGCCCGGTCAGCCTGACCCTTTTCAGTCATGTACTCACGTAACAAGTTACTCAAGTTGTCAAGCTGATGCATCACCTGTCGTTGTCCCCTCGCTATCATTAAAACCTTTTCAACAAAAAAAAAAATCATGTCAGATCCGAAACTCAAATGAAAGGTAGTTAAAAAGTATGAATTGTCCACCTCTTCCATGAGAGGTGGGTCCCGAGCCAACTGGTTAGAAGATGCAGAATTGGGCAGCATTTGACCGTTTCCTAAACCGGCCATGAACAGTGAAGTTGCTGACCCGTTGCAGGGTTCAGTCTGCCCGGCTATATTTTGATGACTCGGTACTCTTTTTTCCGAAAACTTTGAAGTAAGTTCTTCAATACGAGATGTAAAGTCGTCCATTCTTTCATTCAGAGTAGAAATTTGTTCCGATAAGTGCGTAATCACTCCCTAAAAAACAACCAAAACAACTGCTAAATAACTCGCAACAAAAACTTTTAAAAAAAATGGATTTGAAAATTTACTTGATTTGCAACTGGTGCTGGTGAATCGGGTGTCCTCCCATCAAATCTCCTACTATTAATAGAAAGTTTTGTTAGCTTTGAGAAATTCCTTTCGCGTGTCGAAAGCGAATGCGCACCACCCCTGTGGTTGCACAAAAATCAAACTCAAAACAAGTGTACTGTGTTTGTGTTTGGTGTGCATTGGACTGAGACTGATGTCAACGTGACAAAATTTATATTTTTTTAATACAGTAATGAGAAGTACCGATTAAGATATTTGGATCTCCTATCAGCAGAGGCGCGAGATAACGCTTCTTTAGGGCTTGAAACCAAATCATCATCTATGCTAAGCTTTGTCTTCAGATCATCTGGCAATGCCTGAAGATTTGACTACATCAAGACCGTAACTATAAATGCACACTCCATACATATCTTCGACCCAATAACACAGCGGGCCTGATGTGTGGCTGATATGTATACGTATCAGCCACAAAGTGTCTGGTAACATTATCAGACACATTGTGTAAAAGTTTGGTATAAAACAACATACCATGACATCATTTACGGCTTTTTCAAGCTGTATTTGTTCAATGTATGTGCGAGGAACATATGTACCATCTAAATCTAGTTGCTCCGCGATATATTTGACATACAAACGATCTCTTCCTTGCACCTTAGCCAATCAAAACAAAACAACATGAAAAAATAAAAATAAAAACATTTTGCCAAATTAACAAGATGGTGTTGAAATAAGATACCTGAACATAGGTGCGATTAAGTTGCTCTAACCAATCGGTTTTCACACAGACCTTTTCATCAAAGAAAACATGGCTACTTCTTTTGAGAATGGCAGCAATGGTGTAGCCTAATGCCATTAGTCCTCCAAGAAGACGCACACTCACTTCAAAGGTGATTCTAGGTGATATAATGAATGGACTATCAGACACCCATTCCTAAAATAAATACAAATAAGATTTTAATATATCCATACAACTGATGTTTTAATTAAAAAAAAAAAAAGCAAGATTTTGTAAAAGACCTCAAACATAAGATTGTACTTTCCATCCCTGTTTCTCATCCTGAGATATGATTGACAAGCTTCAGGATCTTCACCAGGTGGAAGAAGATAAATGTCATAAGTTTCTTCTTTTCTTTCTTGATGATCTGGAGAAAGAACTGCTTTCATTTGCTCTGGTGTCACTGTCTTTTTAGACTATGTAATCAAACAAAAACCAGTCATTAAAATGAGCATTGTATGTAAATTCCCTTTTGAACAGTAAATTGAGGAGCTAACCTTCAAAATATAACTGGGATTTTGGAATCCGGAGAAAGGATTGAACTTGTTGATAATTTTTATATGTGCAGTTTGTAGATCAGGCTCGATGAAAGCTTTGTACATAGGATATACCTGAGTGTAAGGATAGCTTGAATCATATAGAGAACAAAACTCGAAAAGATATATGATTAGTCGATCATAAAGATAATCAAACTGAAATATACGGTTTCAGAGATTTGATGAATGATTTCTTCAGGTTCTTGACCAACACGTTGGATGTCCCTTAAAACCCTCTTGACAAGATCAAAGTGTACTCCACCAGTTACAGAGACACGAAGATCTAACAATGGTCGTAGCTTTTCACTCAGTGCATAAATCCCTTCTATAATGACTATCCGAGAAGAAGGAACTTCGACTTTTCTGTAGCCAATTCGTGAACTGGACTTAAAATCGTAAATGGGAACATCAACAGCGTTCCCTTCCTTCAACCCACGGATATTATCAAGTAATGTGTCATAATCCGTCAGCCTTGGATCTGAAGCAAAGAAAACGGCAGTCAGATAACTGCCATGGAAGTCGGAGAAGCTTAAGGAGACAACGAGAATGAAAGAAATTAAGAGTAATTACCATCAAAATTGCCATCAACAATACGAGTTGCATCATTGTAATTGTCCATTGTTATGACGGCGATGCTGGGCATGAAGTTGAGGACTTTATCTGTGAATACAGTCTTCCCAGCCCCAGATGGACCTGCTACTCCGACTAACAGAATGCCTTCATTTTTCTGAACTAATAATTGGCATGCTCGGATCACTACGAAGAAACCCTTCTCGAATGATAGAGGATCTTGGATTGGGGCAATCTCGTATCGAGATGAATCCTTCTTTTTAACCAACTGAACTTGATCTCTTAGCAGACCAGATCGTCTTCTAGGCGATTCAACAGTGGAAGAATTCTCCTGGGACATCTTTTTTCACCTTTATGCTGCAAAAATCAAACCAAAATAAGTAGGAATAAACGGAAATAGATTTTTCCCCCAAATTCAATGAATCAAACAATCAATTAGATGGAAGGCAAAGTAAACAATTAATTTAGACTCATAAGCAATTCAAGTAACCTGAAATAGATTTTTCCCTAATTAACCAATTAAGATTTCATGTAAAGGATAACAAACATAAAAAAAACTCTCGAAAGATCCCTGCACTTTTTCTGGGTATGGTTAGAAGGGTGTCAATAGGTCCTAGAAAGTTGAATTAAAAATGGGGGCTAGTGATCTAGAAGGGGTTGTTAAAGTACCGAAAGACGTTGATGGGGTAGGAGTGTAGGGTTGAAGATAACCAGGTGGTGAGATTGAGAATGAGAATGAGAATGATAATGAGACCTTTGTTGGTTGACGATGAAAGTATGAGTCAATTTACAGAGGAACGATGATGATGAAGGGACGCGAGATCGTTGGTTGCTAAATAAGACGTCTGGCGGTAGATATATATTTCAAGTGGATGACCGGAACATTTACCAATAAATTGAGATATATATTTTTTTCTAATTTATGGGAAAATAGCATCCTTTCAAATCCTTTGATAATCGCATCTAATATATTATATAAGTTTATTTAAAAAATATAAAATTTTAAATATTTAAAAACTTTGAATCTATAAAAAAATTATAAAAATATTAAATTATTAAAATTAAAGTGTTTTTTTTCTTTTAAATTTAAATAAATAAACAAATGAAACTAACAGACTTAATTTACAAATTTTGAAATTAAAAAAAAAAATAATTAATAAAATGGTTGTGTTGTAATTACCCCTTAACCAATTTTACCCTCCCGACATCAATCTAATGAATTATTTACTTTTAATTTGATATCATTTCTTTTGTTTCTTTCTTTTTTTGTTTTTTTTTCCTTTCCTTTTACTTTATATTTTAATCTTCTTCTTCTTCTTCTTATTATTATTATTATTATTATTATTATTATTATTATTATAAATTTCGATAACCATATAAAATTCGGACGGCATTTTAAAATTCAAACAACATTATAAAATTCGAACAACATTTAACAAAGCAAAGTTTGTCTTTATTTTATAAACAAATCGATACAATTATCGTTTACTGATAAATTACAATTCACCATAACCATTATGTAATGGTTGATTACAAGGAACATATCCAATGTCTGATGTTTTGTCCACACTTCTCCGTATATACAAATCAGAATATTCGGCAACATGAGTATACAATTGCTCAACTAAATGCTTTCAGTCTGCATAACGCACCACACAAATGTAATACTAAATTAATTAATGTACGTGATAAATAAAAGCAAACTTTGTTTTTGTTCCGTTAGTAGGAAAAAAAACAACAAAAGACAAAAAAAAAAAAAAAATCAAATCGAGGGTTGAAATTGGAAAATGAGAGTGTTTATATCATTTGAAATGCAAACTTATTGCAATTAATACATTTAATTAAATATCATGTGAAACTTAATAAAAATGAACAACCACAAATTTCATGTAGAAAAAATTTAATTGAAAATAACCACAAAATGAAATGTGATCAAATCAATAAAAGTCTGACATGTGACAAAAAAATTATTTATTAAAATATATTTTAATTTTAATTTATATTTAAGTGAACTTTTTTGTTTTAATTCGGACTAAAAAAGAGTAAAAAATTCGATTAAAAAACTAATTTTATTCTAAAATACAAACTTAAATTTTAATTTATTAAAATTAAAAATTATTTTTATGTAGTGTTTTTTATATACTTGAGAGTTTTAATTATATCATTTTTTATATCTTTCAAATATACTACTTTTGAATCTATCATATATAACTATGTACTCGTGCAATATCTCCAAACACAAATTGAAAATAATTTGTATCATATCTTTCTTGCACAAAACATGTCGTTTTTCCTCATATCTTTCTTGCACAAAACATGTCATTTTTCTTTTTAAGCTTATCATGATTAATACATGATTTAAATGCATAATTAAATATTGTCTAATAAGTTATTCAAACATTGTTACTAAACAGATTATGAAGTTTTAACTTTTTAAATCAAGATGTTTTAGACTTTTAGTCCTTTATTAAAAATAATTGAAAACTTAATATTCGAGAACATGATTCCTAGAAAGTACAAAAAGATAACCACAAACTATCTGTGATAAACTCGAAAGCAAACATGAGAACAAATTTTTAAGAAATGTATCATGGAATTGATACTAAATCTTCCTTTCCAACAAATTTTTAAGAAATGTATCATGGAATTGATACTAAATCTTCCTTTCCAACAAATTTTTAAGAAATGTATCATGGAATTGATACTAAATCCAATATTCCTTTCCCCGAAATATATCATGGAATTGATATTAAGGAGGTGTTTGGGATATCTTTTTATCTTCAAAAGTCCTTTTTACAAAAGGATTTTTTATAAAAAATGTTTTTAAAAATGTGTTTAGATTAACTTTTGAGAAAACAAAAGTCAAAAGTTATTTTTAAAATGTGTTTGGTTTAACTTTTACATGTAAAATGACTAAAAGTTTCAAGGGCTTATTGATCAGGGTAGTGGTAGTTGGGGGTATATGAGTAACTTAAATGTAGGTGCTTCAAAAGTTTCAAAAAGTGAGTGATGAGTGACTTTTCCAAATGCTCTCTTTCCTTCTTTCTGAAAAGTTGGTTTTAAAAGATCTTTTCCCTTTCCCAAACATCTTTTATCTCATTTTTTACTTTTTGGAAAATATAAAGCCTAAAAGTTGGTTGAAAAGACAAAATTGCAAAAGTGGTGGTCCTTATTGTTCGGTGAAAATTATCACTTTAGGGCAAAAATGTTTGTATTAATACTCATGGTCTAAAGATTTTTATTTTCTTGTCACTTTTGTCCATTTTACTTTAAACTTTTTATAATAACGATTTTACCCTTGGTTTTTGCTTTTTTAGTTTTCTGATTTAAATTATTTTATAATTAAAAGAAAAATAAAAAATAAAATACACTCTCTCTCTCTCTCAAACACACATATACTTGGCTCCATCAGCATCTCAAGACCTCCAAGACATTTTCTCCGGTGATTTCTTGTAATAGCACCTTTATAGCAACTCTGTATGAAATGGGAGATCAATTCAAGAATAAAACACATGGGTAAGATATCGCATCATAGTTTGCAACCCAATTTAACTCCTAATGGGACAGATCTAGCCTCGTTTTCCCCTAATTTCCTCTAATTCATGCTCAAGCAAGATCGATTCATCAACAATACAATGTATCTTATCAGATTCAGCCTTAATCCTTTTGTTCAACTTTTGATTTTGGATCCCAAAATTGATGCTTCATCAACAATACAAGGTATCTCATTAGATTCATTACCCCTTTCAAATATGTTCATCGACGACACAGTTCCTATGGTGCTAAGGTTTGCTTTAACAGCCAGCTCCAGTAAGGGTTAGATCGACAAAACCGAACCTTGAAACACCAACAAGGGTTAGATCGGCGACAAGGGTTTCACACTATAAATCGGACCCCCATCTTCAATACTCAAAATCCAATCGACAAACACAGTCACCCAAAGTCGCGCCCTCCTTCTCCTTTTTCTAAACTCGATCACAGTTCTCCTTTTTTCTCATTTCTGGATCGACCGTAACTCCTTCTTTTATATATCTTTTTTACATTTTCAACTATTAGAAATGGTGATAATTGAGGAAGAAGGGAGGTCTTGGGTGATTGAAGGTGGCGTTGGGTGGTGGTGTTTAAGTGGGTAGTATAGGGTGATGAGCAGGGGAAGAAAAGGTGATGAAGGTGGGTGAACGAATGTTGGAATTAGAAACATGTGAAGTTTTGTTTTAAGGTCAATTGATATGGGTTTATTGTGTAGGGATGTGGGCTAAGGTGGCTAGAAATTTTGAGCAAGTAAGGGTGGTGATGGGTGGTGTTTTTGGTGGTTAAGATGGCGGAATGGTGACTGAGGATCTGGGTGAAGGGGTGGTTGGAATGAAGGTTACGGAGTTAGGAATGATGTTTGGTGATGGTGAATGGAGGAATAAGGTGGTTCATTGTAGTAGAAGGTGGTGATGAGTGTGTGGATCTTGGGAGGTCGATGGTAGTCATAGTGGTGGAATGGTGAAGGAGGGGATGGTGGAGGTTATATATATATATATATATATATATATATATATATATATATATATATATATATATATATATATATATATATATATATATATATATATATATATATATATATATATATATTAATTTTCTTTTAATTATAAAAATATATAAATAAATAAATAACTGAAAAAGAAAAAAACCAAGGATAAAATCATCATTACAAAAAAGTTTAAAGTAAATTGGACCAAAGTAGCAATAAATTGAAAACCTATTGACCATGAGTGCTACTCCAAACCTTCGTGGCCTAAAATAACAATTTCCACCTAACCACAATCTTGTAATTTTGTCCCAAATGTATATGGAAAGGCCTCATCATAATATTTACTAGCAAAGATAAGGTTTCATCTTATAATAATACTATTTAACTAGGTTACAACACGTGGGAACCAAGGTTAAATTTATTTTTAAAATTTTTATTAAAATAAATAGGTTAAAGTTTTTTTAAAACTTTTGTATTGATTATATATATATATATATACACATACATATTTATTTTAATATTCGATATACATTATATACTTGAAGACATTTAATATAATTATGATTTATAAAGCAAAATATAAATTTTAATAGAGTTTAAAGAAAAACCCAATCAATAATATAAATGACATTGATATATAAAAAATTAAATATTACAGAAATTTAATAAAAATAAATAAAAAAACACAATAATTAGAAATTAAAAACTATGAATCGTTTATAAATTTTAAAAAACTTCATTATACACAACATTGAAAGTTTTGTTTATAAGTCCACCATCCTTATCTAAAATTAACAATTTCAATTATTATCTACTTTTAACTCTAGATAAAGGAACATACAATTGTCCATCTAAAAAAATATGATCTTTGAGATACAGACCAACTTTCGATATTGACTGCCCCTGAGTTTTATTAATTGTCATTGCAAAACATACAACCAATGAAAATTGCCTTCTTTGAAATTTAAAGGAGATTTTTTTCAGAAGGACTTAATGATATTATTGGAATAAAAGTTCGGTTTCCAACATTACTTCCAAATATGATAATTGTCTCAATAACACATTTGCCCAAAGACTTGACTTGTAATCTAGTGCCGTTACATAAGTCATTTTCCTGATTAATGTTTCTTAATAACATAACCGAAACATTAACTTTTAAAATCAACGTGTGATTTGACAAACCTGATATTTTAAGACCATTTAAAACATATGGGGAGTATAAATTTGCATCAAACTAATCATGAACAAACTCGGATTGACAGAGACTATCTGAACTTCGATATTCTACTTCATCTCCTGGAAACAATGATAACAAACGATCACTTATTTGTTGGATAACTTCATTTTTTGGAGCAAGTATTGCTCTTTCTTGAAAATAACCTATAATGTTGACTTCGTTTCGTGAGATGTAATGTATGTATCATCAACACTAAACAATGTAGAATTACCGACCTACTTAAGAAATGTAAATGTTTATATTAGTTTCATTCAATTTTTGTTCCATTGGCATTTACAATTAATTATTGAATTATATAAAAGCATGAGTCATAAAAATTAAGAGTATAAACAGATAAAAAAAATTATATAACTACCTCAACAACTAATTTTTTTTTCCAAATCATTGATAATGTTATTATCAAGCCTATATGTAAGTATCCCAAATTGATTGTAGTTATTGGTGACGTTAAATTCATTAACGTCAACTTTGAATGCATCAGAATATTTAAGGTCATAATAATACAATTATGGACTACACCAGTCGGAAAAAATGATATATAATATTGTTATTGTTAAAAACACATTAATTAAACGAAATCCAGTAAATGATGGTAAGTAATAAAAACATATTATAATTATTTTATATCTGTTTAATTTAATTTAGGAGACAAATTGTACTTTTTTTTTGACTAATTTATAAGCATCTCTACAGGAATAGGTATCTTATACCTATAAAAAAATACAAACATAAATAAATATTAAATATATGTTTAATAATATTTTAAAGTTGTTTTAATTGCAATTTTGTTAAAAGTAAACAACCTCGAAACAAAAGATATTTTCTTATTTTTACACTTATTATTAGAGCATTCATAAACCACACTTGCATCACTACTTTTTACACCATCAAACGCATTCCTTTTATTGATTTTCCTTCCACACTTGATACACGCATTGTGGTACCAATAAATATCTTGACGAATCCCATAAATGGTCCCAACAATGGTGAATTTCCTGACCTTAAAAATACAATAAGATCATTAAAATTATAATATTTGTCCACGGGAATAGAAATGCTATTAAGATGACTCAATTGTTGACATACCTCTTGTGTTTCATGCAAATCAATAACGTTTTTAAGCTGGTAATTAATCAAAAAGTCATCATATTCAAAATATGATTGAGATGTTTGAACCGACAAAGAAGAAGAAGGATTTTGAAGTCCTCGTAGACCAACCAAGCTGTTTTTTATTAGGGAGGTTTGTAAGGTCAAACCTTGAAATATGATAATGTTTAAAACAGACTCAGCGTCAGCATATGTCTCAGCGTCAGCACCAGCGTATCAGCAGCTCAGTTTGTATTAGTTTAGTTTATTCAGTGCGTTGTAACAAATCTTGTATTTATCCTGTTTCCTTAGTTATCCTGATTAATTAGGTAGCGTATCCCTGAATTGTAGGGATTGTCTAGAATAGCAGTATATATTATCTTGTACAGGTTTGTGAATGGTCACGCCTTTCACAAACCCTAATCGTCGCTTTGTGCACACGATAATCTCTTTGTGAGATTATCTTTCTTAGTGAAAGTTTTTCTTCGTGAATTTCTCTTGTTCTTATTTGTAGTCATTGTTTGATATTTCGATTGATCTAAAGGCCTCTTCAATTGGTATCAGAGCAGGTTTCTTTTATCAAACAAATGGCTTCATCTTCTTCTTCATCAAACTCATCAAATCATCCTTCTGCTAAAATCCCTCCTTTCGATGAAACGAACTTTGCTATGTGGAAAATAAAGGCTCTATATGCCTTAGAGTCTGTTGATGAAGACATGCTGGACATCGTTGAAAAAGGTCCTTATGTTCCGGTGTATCAGCCTCTTAAAAATAATGTTTCTGATGGTACTATGAAGAAAACTCCCAAAGAAAATTGGACGACAGATGACAAGAGAAAACATGGTCTAGATGTTCATGCTCGTGCCGCAATCAGTTACTCTCTGCCATACAACATCTTTGGGCTGGTTCAAAATTGCATCTCAGCAAAAGAGATGATGGATACGCTTATTGTATCTTTTGAAGGAATTGAAGAAGTCAAGGCTACTCAAATAAATGATCTTAACCGAAGGTATGAACATTTCTTTGCTAAGAAAGGTGAAACCTTGACTCAAACTTTTAACAGATTCAATACTCTTGTTAATGATCTTCGGAGACTAGATCAGTTGAAGCATAGAACTGTTCTAGTGCAAAAGTTTTTGGATTCTCTAGGTGCAGGTTGGGAGAATCATGTTGATGTGCTGAAAAACAGTGAGAAGATCAACTCTATGGACCTTCAAAGTCTCTATGGAAATCTTCGATACTATGAAGAATCCAAGCTTCAAAGAAAGGAACTGATGAAGGATTCTCAGCGTGAATCTTCTGTAGCCTTGTTCTCCAACAAAAATCTGGTGGCAGATTCAGACACTGAAAGTGATTCAGACACTGATTCATCTAAAACTGACACTGATGATCTTGAAAAGGTTGTAGCCAGTGCAGCTTTGATTGTGAAGACCTTTGAAAAATCAGGTCGAAACTTCTCAAAGTTTCAAAAGAAGATTGGTGGAAAGTTCTCAAAAGGGTCAGGAGCTGATAAAAGGCACTGGATTCTCAATCAACTGCTTACATTATCGGAGAACTGGGAATGATTTCCTTGTAATTTATTTTGATGTTTAATTGTGCTAATGTTTGATTTTGTCTTATAAGCTGATGTACATTGTGCTGATGATGACATACTGATGATATTTGCTACTGAGCAGTTTGGTTTGATTTCTTATCTTTATCTCTTCTTCAATTCTTCTAAATAAAAGTTGAATGATTCACTGTATTAAACCATACACTGATAACGACTTGAAACTCTTTGCCGATGGTTAGATCAAAACACCAAGATCTATCACACGCAACTACCTCTTCTTACCAATCTTACACTGATTCTGTGATTCAGTGTGCCAAAACACACGCTGATGAAAGTCTAAAAATCTTTGCCGATGGTTAGATCAAAACACCAAGATCTATCACACGCAACTACCCCTTCTTACCAATCTTGCACTGATTCTGTGATTCAGTGTGCCAAAACACACGCTGATGAGAGTCTAAAAATCTTTGCCGATGGTTAGACCAAAACACCAAGGTTTATCACACGCAACAATCCATTCTTTACCCTCCTCTTATTCAGTGTCTAATGATTCAGTAAGATAAACCACTCACTGATGAAGTCATAACACTCTGTGCCGATGGTTAGATAATATAACTAGTATCTATCACACGCACCAATCTCCTTGCTAGCCCTGAATAAGCAAGTTGTACCTTGAATTGACGGAGAAATATTTTCAGCATGTAACTTTTGTGACACTGAGCTCAGCGCTTCCGCAAACACTGATTGACGTTTCACCTCCAGTCAACGGCTCTTTTATCCAACGACTATTTTCTACTCTGACAGGTTGTTACGATGCGCCGTTATCCTTAATGAAGATAATCATCACCTTTTTAATGAAGATAATCATTACCTTTTAAAAACCCCCTTTTCATTCCATATTTAAACCTCTTTCTCCTTTGGTTTAATTTTTCCTTCCAAAACCTTGAACTTCTCTCAAAAAACCCTAGAATTCTCAAATACTCTCCAATTGCGGCATCTCTGTTCACATACTCCTCAACCTCTCGAAGAGTCGTTCCTGCCCGAAACTCTCCCTCACTTCCAATTCACATTAAGGCAACCAATGTCGTCTTCAACCCTGACATTCCAGAGGTTCATCGAGGTCTTGGACTCGATGATTTCGTCAATTTCTTGGCTTCTTGCCGCCTTCGATATGCAATCAGTGATGTACCGTCCGAGTTCTTCCCATAACAAGTATGTGAGCTCTACTATACTGCAACAGTTAATGAAGAAAACAATGCCATCACCGGAACCATTGGCCATGGCAGACACTCCGTCTTCATCACCGCAGAACTACTCAGTGCTGCGTTAAGATTACCGATTTTCGAACCCTTTTATGAACCTCCTACTATTGAAAGATGTAAACGCATGTTTGATCAATTGGGCTATGATCATTCAAAGGCTGGCACTCGATCAACTCTTATTTTGCGTCAGTGCGTGACCCCAGGCTGGAAGTTTTTCACTGGTGCTTTATGCAAGTGTGTGGGTCACAAGTCTCGCAGTGGTGATCAATTGAGCAACTACGAGCAACAAGTCGTCTGCTCTCTTCTTCTCAACAAAAGATTAGATTATGGGGCACTATTCTTTGATCAGCTTGTTCAGCTTCTACGTGCAAATGTGCGTGCTGATCATGTTCCCTTTCCACGCTGGATTGCCGTGGTGTTCGATAAATTCTTCGCTACTGACTACTTTTCTCACTCTGGGAATCCAATTCAATGCCCTCGAATGTCAGTTCGTATGTATCAGGATGATCCTTTGGATACTGACATTGGAATCTCCGATAGGATGAGAGAATGGATTGCCAATCCATACACTGTGCCTTCTCTCACCGCTGACACTGATGAAGGAGGTGCTGATGGTAATCAAATGGATCATGCTGATCAAGAGGTGGAACATCATGATGGCGGTCATTTCTCCCCTCAACTGTCTCATCACATCATCTCGGACTCTGGCAAAGCCTCCTCAGCACCACAGGATTCCATGCCTCTGGGGGAGCAACCATCTTAGGGGGAGCATCCCTCACAGGGGGAGCATCCGTCACCAGCAGCTCACCACTTCTCTCCAAGGATGCCTCCTAGCTCTCCAGTTGCCCCAGGTACCTCAATGGTTCAAATTCCCGCCTCAACATTTTCTGAACTGATGTCACTGACTCGGGACATGAGTCAGCGTCTGCTTCGAATTGAGGCTGATGTTCAACAAATCAAGGAAGTTCTCTTACTTACTCCTCCCGCTAGTCCCAACTCTGATGATGCTCAAAAAGGGGGAGATACTGATGATGATGCTGATGCTGATGATCATGCTGATGGTGAACCAAATGCTCATGCTGATGGTGAACCAAATGAGAAAGACACAGATCCTGCTAACAACACTTTCATTCAGCATGAATCTCCCAACCCCGTTCATGAATCTGATTCTGCGGGGCATAATAGTCCAGCAGCTACTGAAAAATTGTTTGAAGACAGTGAGCATGATGAACCTGATGACGAATGTCAAATTCTTGACATGAACTTCATTGATCCTCTCATTACAGTTCAGCAAGAAAGCTCATATGACCTTGAAGAATCTCATCCGATACTAGCCAATCCTATTGCTGATCCCATCATTCCGGTCCAAGGAGAGGATTCGGACATTGCTAGTGAAGAATCTCATCCGTTGTCTAGAAAACGGAAGGTAGCGGATACTGAATTGGATCATTCTCAAACTGATACTTCTTCAACTGTGAAGAAACCCAAGTCCATTGTCAGTATTTCAAACCTTGCCACTGAATGGAACATGTCCCCTGATCAAGTCAAGCAAATTCTTGATGAAGCCAATCAAGCTCAGCTTCTAAAGAACATTGCTCAAGCTGATGAATCTCTTATTCAACACAAACTTCAGGCCAAGGGATCTTTTGAAGCTCAGATGCAGAAGTTCCTGGAATTTCAGTCCAAGGCTCAGTTTTCTCAACCTCCTCCTAGCTCTAGCAAGCCTAAGACTGACAGCGTTCTTGACCAGATTGATCGAAAGAGATTTGAAGATGTTTTTAATCGGCGAATGTGTGGAGACAAGATCATCAAAGTCAAAGCTTCTAAACCTCGAAACGAGAAAATCCTTACAGGTTTGTGAATGGTCACGCCTTTCACAAACCCTAATCATCGCTTTGTGCACGCGATAATCTCTTTGTGAGATTATCTTTCTTAGTGAAAGTTTTTCTTCGTGAATTTCTCTTGTTCTTATTTGTAGTCATTGTTTGATATTTCGATTGATCTAAAGGCCTCTTCAAGGTTAATTATAAAATTAATAAAGGGAATAAAAAAGCAATGACTTATTAAAATAGTTAGTAACCTTTCTATAAAGGTAACAATCGCCGAAAGATCAACATTTATGAACATACAAGTGTGATCAAAATGACTGTTAACGGAAGGTAATCATAAAAAAACAAAATAAAAGACTTAAAAGACCGATTAATATAAAAGGTTAAAATAATGTTGGTTTGTATAAAAAAACATACCGTCATAGACATTAATTTTGAGGTATAAAGTCAAAACCTTGTGTTGTTATCTTCTAGATCTCTTTGTGGGATGTTTTAGCTTGATTTTTGGGTGTTTGGTTGGGTTGTCCAAAGGTTAAGGGTTTCAGGGGTTATTATGTTAGATCTGACCCTTTTATGACCTCTCTTGGCATAAAGTTGCAAGCTTTGCTAAGTCCTCAGTCCCATCCATGCATTAAGTCCTTTATTAAGCCATTTTGGGCTCTAGGGTTCCTTTCTTGCATGCATGGACGTAAAGTTGGAATCTTTACAAGATAATCCAACCTTGGGATGCCAAATCTGTGTTTTGGCACTATGTTTTGAGAGTTTAAGGGCTTAATGGGTTAAGCCTCACTCTATTAAGTCAAGGATTCGGGTTTGGGTTCATTGTAGTGGTTTTTTAAGGGTAAAGTTGGAAACTTTACCCTTCTAGCCATCATTTAGAAAGAGATCTGAGATTGGAAGCTTCTAGATTCGATGGAAATGGCTTAATGCATTAAGTTGTTTGATTTCTGGCCAGCTCAGCGAGTTCACTAGGAGAACTCAGCGAGTTGATGCGAGTTTTCCCGATCTGTGCATTTAATGGTGAAACTCGACGAGTTGGGTCAACTCGGACTGTTGACTTTGACTTTTGACTTATAATTAAGGGAATTAAGGGCTTAGTATAAGTCCCGTATGGGGTTGAGCCCAATTTGGAAAATTGGGCCATTAGTGAACTTTGATGGATCTAGTAGTTTCTGGTAATGGGCCATCGGGTTACAAAGTGTTTGGACTAGAAATAATGGTTTGGCCTTAAGGTAGGGCCATGTAAGGAGTTTGGGCCTAATTTGGAAAATTTGGGCCATTGGTTGATTAGTGGGCCTTTGGGCCTTTCAGATTGTAGTTTGGGTCATAGGCTTGGACAAGGCTATGTTGGGGGTAAAATGGTCCTTTTACCCCAAGTATGGAGTTATGGTTATGTATTGGAGCCTAATTGTTAATTGGGTGTATTATTGATATTGCTAGTTCGAGAAGCCATCATGGTAACAACTAAGGATTCTTTCAATGATCTTCTGCAGTGTGAGGTGAGTCTTCTCACTATATCTATGGGTCGAAGGCACCGATGCCGGCCCATTATGCGTTATAGGGTATGATAGTTGTTCTATGATATGTGGTATGCCAATTGTCTCAGTGATACTTGCATGGAAGACATCGGGGGTGCCCGAGGCAGTTAGATATCAGAACATCGGGGTGCCCATGGTGTTCCAGGCAAAGACAATGGGGGGAGCCCATGACATTGCGGATAAAGAACATACAGGGGAGCCCATGACAATTACATGTATGTTGCATGATATTATGTGGTTGTATGTTATATGGTATTTTGGGGAACTCACTAAGCTTTGTGCTTACGGTTTTTAGTTTATGTTTCAGGTGTTCCAATTTTCAAATGAAAGAGCCCATGACGATTGCAGGGCACACACCATATGTTTTTTGCATTCTGTGAATTACTCTGATTTGATGATGTTTTTGCTAACTCTTGGTTACCTTGGTTTCATGAGAACGAAATGTATTAACGATTTATTAATCAAAAAGCAAAAAAATTATGTCATGATTTTTGGGGTGTTACAAAAACATAAAAGAGGAAAATATTATGTTAGGAGAATGTATAATGTCTGTATTTAGCAGATCGATATGTTCCCATATAAATAAATGAAGAAAATGTTAATGGTTTTGAATAGCAATACAATGTGTGTTCAACTATTGAAACTGATCACATATCAATAACACAGAATGTAAGACCACAATAGTGAGTAAATAATACCCATTTTTGTAACAACTAAGAACAAAGAAGGGACCGAATTGCCCTTTTAAAATTGATTGTATGTGAGTATATTAGACTAAAGTTCATTTTCATATAAATACTTTTCATTGTACAGTTAAGAAATACAATAATAATCACTTTTTTGAAGTTTCAGGGACAATAATCGATTTGGAAGATGGAGAGAGATCATAAGTATTTAGAACATAAGGAAAAGGGATTAAGTACATACAGTTGTCTCAACTAGTCAGGTTTGCTCATTCTTGGTCTTGTTTCCTGTAATGGAATATGAAATAATGGTGGTGTAAACTAATGATTAAAGATATTGAAGTATATATAGAACCGAATACGATGAAAATGAGCAAGTAACTCAACTGAATAGCAATTTAAATTTAAATCTAATTTATAATATATCATATCTTACCAATTCCTTATTTGCAGGGATTCGACATGTAGCACTTGGTTCTTGGTACGTGTTCTTTTTATTAAATTTTTAAATATTTTGCATTTGGTCTTGGACTCAGCGAGTTGAAGGACCAACTCGCCGAGTAGAAGCGGGATGAGGCGCGAAGTTTAAGTTGTGGACTCGGCGAGTAGACCCTGTTTGGGCAAAAACCCTAATCTGAGGGTTTGCACCCTATTTAAACACCTTAACTCGGCCTCCTTAGTCCCATTTGCTCCCAGAAGACCCCCATAGCAAACCCTAGCCGTTTTTTAAGCAATCTAAGGCATTTGGAGTGATTTTGGTGCTTTTGTGATCCAAGGAAGGAAGGAAAAGCTTGAAGGATCAAGAGGAGGCTTGAAGGATTCAGTTTTGAGCATCATTTGCAGACTTCAGAAGGTATAAAGTCTATACCTTGCTTGCTCTTTTGATAGATCCCATTTTGTGGAGTTTTAGGGCTTTTCTAAGCCATTTTGGTCACCAACCATGATTGCAAGCATGGTTTGAGGTTGATGTTTCGGATCTAGGTCCTTAGAGGGGTTACAAGGCAGAAAGGAGTGGCTTTTGCACTCAAGGAAGGCCCCATGTATTGTGAGAGCTTGTTTTAGGACCTTTTGAGCTTAAATTCCCATGCAAACACGTAAAGGTTGTAACTTTACGTGCTAGATCGATTGTAGAAGCATAGATCTACATTTTGATCAAGTGTTGTACATCAGAAAGCGAAGATTCAGTGAGTGGTTGTGACCAACTCGGCGAGTCCTAGGTTCTGTCCCATATCAGTCGAGGGTCATAAGGACCCAGTTGAGTGTGGAAAGGTTTTAAGGGGGGGTCCCAAGGGGTGACCCAACGTTCTGGACTAAGCCATTGTTCTGGAAATTCATGGGACTCGGCGAGTGCATGAACAGACTCGGCGAGTCCAAGGCAATCTTCTTAAGGATGAAGATGAACTCGGCGAGTTGTTCATACAACTCGGCGAGTCAAGGATAGGACTTGTGTATCAGTTGATGATGAAATCGACGAGTTGTTCATACAACTCGGCGAGTCGGATGAGGATTCAGTCGATGTTCATTTAGAAGGAAAACTCGTCGAGTCATTGCCTAACTCGACGAGTAGAGACGGGTATGAGGTCTAATGGAATGATAGGGACTCGGCGAGTTGGCGAGCCAACTCGGCGAGTCAGGTCAACTAGAAGTTGACTTTGAATTTGGCTTGGTCAGGGGTAAAATGGTCATTTTACCCTAAGAGTAGATGTCAGTTTATGACTAAGTGTTTTGTGGGAATTATAGTCGGAGGATTTCCGGAGCAGCAGCGGCAGCAGTCAGAGGATTCCGGCACAGTTCAGCAGCTACTACGAGGTGAGTTACCTTCCAGTAGCGGTGGGTCTACGGCCACAATGTCGGCCCACCAGTAGGGATCGTATGTTAGATGTTTGTCTTTGTAATATTCATCTATGTTGTTACTACCTGATATGTTATATGCTAGCGTGATATGGTATGTGATAGTGATAGAGTTAGGTTGTTAGGACCGAAGGGTAGGCTGGGCGCCCCAGATATGCCTAACAGTATGTTATGACATGTTTAGCTGCTAGCATGATATGTTACATGAGGTAGAGGTAGTAGGAGGGGGAAGAGTCCCCGAGATTCGGTTGTCAGCACCGAAGGGCAGGTCGGACTCCCCAGATATGTCTGACAATAGATTATGCTATGATATATGTGATAGTAGTAGTAGGGGTGAAATAGTCCCCGAGGTTCGGTTGTTAGGACCGAAGAGTAGTCAGCATCCCAGAATGGCTCGACATGGGTAGGTCAGCGCCCTAGAATGGCTTGACACGGGTAGGACGGCACCCCAGAATGGCCGTACGGGTAGGTCGGCACCCCAGAATGGTCGTACCGGGTAGGTCGGGCACCCTAGAAATGCTTGGCAGTATGTATGTTATGTGATTGTATGGTATGTGGTACGATGGGGGAACTCACTAAGCTTCGTGCTTACAGTTTTCAGTTTTGGTTTCAGGTACCTCTTCAGCGAAGGGGAAGGAGCTGGCGCGGTAGCGGCACATCATACACACATGCTGACACGCATTGGTTTTCCGCATTATGAGATGTTCTGGGATTGTACTCTGACATTATTATTATTTTCATGTGTTGGGTTTTCAGATACGAAATATGTTTTGTGAAATGATATGATCGGAGGATGTTTTACTACAAATGTTTTACAAACCATTTAATTTAAATGAAATTTTTGTGCGTGAAAATTGGGTCGTTACAAGTGATGGGTTTTGAGCATTCTAACACTTCCTAAGTGTACATGCAACCCTAATAAACCTTGGATCTATGTTTGTCTAAGATACATGCAAATAATTATTTTTCCATGGCTTATATCCTAACTAGCATGGCATGGGGAACTTGAATCAAATAAAGCTAGTAGAAACACTTACCTTGTAATTGTAGTTGATTCCTTGGAGTTTTAGAGCCTAGCACCAATAATGTGGATGCCTCAAATGAAAGTCACAAATCACCACAAACTTGGAACTTTGAGAGAATAGTCACACTTCTCTTGAAATCGGCCCTCACCTCAACATGTGTCAACTAGTGTTCACTAGCCTCAACTAGTTTGATTTCAAGAGCCAAAGCCTCCTTTATATAGTGTGGTGGATTAGGGTTACATCCATGTAAACCCTAATACCCATGTCTCTTCATTTCCATGAGATCCATGGGTTAAAGCTCCATGGAGTATCCATGGACTTCTCCATCCAAGCCTAGCCCATTCCAAATAAGTATAAGCCCACACTATATAAATATAGAAGCCCATATTTAATTAGTAATATCTTTGATCACTAAATTAATCCTAGATTAATTATAGATCACTACTAATTAAATAATATGATCTTATATTAATATATTAGAACTTATAATATATTAATAAATCATAACTTGTACTATTCTCAAATATTATCCATAAATTGTTCGGGTGAAGTGCAACCCAAATGGACCATTCCGGGTCGGGTCAAGTACATACCAAATATAGTTATGGGCTTAGACACTATATCCAACAACAAGTTGGTATCAGAGCCCTGGTTTGAGGGATTCAGACACACCTTCAGGGGTGTCTGAACTCAAATCGAGGGATTAAAAGATTTTGAAAAAGGAAATGTTTTCTAAAAGTTAAGTAAAGAGTTTTGAGAAAGAATGAAGTGTGTGATGTGCGCGACCGGCCGAGCTCAAGTAAGTATTCCCCAAAGTACCCATACAAGTTTATGTTATGTTTATCAGATTCAGTAGAACATCATCCTAGAATAGGACTAAGGATCTAGGAATGATGCCTTATGTGCCTGCTTTATGTGCTTCAGCTTATGAGAATTGCATGCTAGTATTGAGTAGACAGTAGTAGGATAGCCTATTTAGGTTATGCATGGTAGTATGAGCTTAGCATTATATGCTAGTTCAGCTTCTCATTAGGAGGACAGACTTACTTGAGTAGTTTTCCTGCGTCCGAATGTTGCTTGCTTTGTGCTTTGTGGGACTCTGAGTGATGGGAGTTAGTCATTAGGTGAATACGTCACATTACATATGATCAGGGTTGAATAATCTCAGAGTGTTGGATTTGGCCCTATTGCGCAGCTCTCGTTTGAGTCTAACCGTTGTAGGGACGAGTATGTTACTCGAAGGATTATCTGAGCCTCATCACATGTGATGGTATTCAGGTAATGGCTAATTGGCATTACAAGGAGGCCTTCAGCAGCTGAGGACCGGTTTGGGTGGAGTCAGAGATTTTCCCTAGGGCAAGCCTAGAATGGGAATAGTAGAGGATCAGCAGTGGTGAAAGGGATCTGGTGGAGTCAAAGATGTCCTTTGAGGAAGGTACAGATAGATGTGGAAGGTAGTATGGGCCCGTACTACTGAAAGCAGAGGATCCATACCCGAACCAAGGAGGGCTGAGGCAAGACCAGGGAACTTGTAATAGATGTGATCCCTTTAGAGGTATCGGTATCACTAATAGTTGCCTGTATGTATTGCAGAATGGTGGTACTACGTCATAGGCCAGCAATTGGCAGTTCTGGAGAGGGATCAGGTTCGGGATCAGGTTCCGAGCCAGTAGATGAGAGGCTACGCGAGTTCATCACGTCAGAGATTACCAGAGGCATCCTTGTGTCGACCCCCATCATTTTCAGGTCGATCAAGGAAGGGATAGTTGAGCTGATGGAGGACCGCATCAGGGCGTTCAGGAGTTGCTTGGCATCTGGCCAGTCAGGATCTTGCACACTGTCCTTTAAGGACTTCAGGGGCAGTGGTGCGCCGAATTTCCATGGGGCGAAGGACCCAATTGCTGCCAGACGATGGATTGCGGACATTGAGTCCGCACAGCTGACCAACTTCTGCCCCGAGGGGTCAAAGGTGAGATATGCAGCAGGATGTTTACAAGACCGAGCTAGAGATTGGTGGGAGTCCGTCGGTGACTCATTGAGAGCCTCGACTGTTGAGGCTATGACATGGTCGGACTTTGTGACCAGGTTCAGGGCAGAGTTTGCGCCGGATGTCAAGCTTCAGCAGCTGGCCAGGGAGTTTTTAGATATGAGGCAGACGACGGAGATTGTGTGGAGATCACCACCAAGTTCCGGGAGAGGGCGTTGTTAGTGCCCCAGTATACGGGGGATGAGGATATGAGGAGAACCCGCTACCATGACATGCTACGGGCTGACATCCGAGAGCATGTTAGCTTTTCAGCTTGCCCTACCCTGGAGTCCATGATTTCCAGGGCGAGGGAGAGGGAGATCGATCTGGAGCATGTCCGGAAGAGGAAAGTAGAGGAGGGGCAGTTGATTGGGGTTTCGGGGAAGAAGCCCAATGGATCAGATGGTAGGCCGAAAGGCCAATCAGGACCGGGCCGCTGCAGGAAATGCGGAAGGCCACATGAGGGGGCGTATCGACTAAGATCGTCGGGCTGCTACAAGCACGGCAAGACGGGGCATTTCAGCAGGGATTGTACTACCCCTGCACCTGTTATTCAGACGTCTGAGTTGCTGTGTTTCCACTAAAACCAGAGGGGCCACAAGAAGGCCAATTGCTTGCCCCCAGTTGACAGAAGTATCCGCGCCTGTGAAGGCGCCAACTCCAGCGACCCTGCAGATCACTGATGGCCGGCAGGGCAAGGCAGAGGCTCCAGTGGTGAGGAGACAGGCATTCCATTTGACTACTATGGAGGCACACGCTGCACCCGATGTGGTGACGGGTATGACTTCTTATTTATGTTGTTATGATATGCTGCTGTAATTTTGATATGTTATGTATGTGCTCTGTTTAGGATTGTTCCATGTGAATGGTATCCCAGCTCAGGTATTGTTTGATTCGCCTGCTACCCGATCGTTTGTTTCTCTCGCGCTCAGCAAGAGATTTTCCGAGTCTTTAGGCATGTTGGATTTCCCTCTAGACGTAGAGATTGCAGATGACCGTTCGGTGCGAGCATCGACGGTATTCCGAGATTGTGTGCTGAGATTATTTGAGGAGCGTTATCTGGTGGATCTAGTTCAAGGTTACTATTGGTATGGATTGGTTAAGCCCCAATGGGGCAGTGATCGAATGCGCGCAGCAGTTGGTGCAGATCAGGACCCCAAGTGGGGGAGAGCTGGTGATTCAGGGCGAGAAGCCACAGCGAGGACTAGCCCTATGTTCAGCAGCGAGAGCTAGGCGTTACCTCCAGCAGGGTTACGCAGGTTATGTCGCGTATGTTATGGATACCCGGGAGGAGGGTAGAGCGACGGTGGGCGAGGTTCCCGTAGTACGAGAGTTCGCGGACGTATTCCCCGAGAAGCTTCCTGGGATACCTCCGGAGCGCCAGGTGGAGTTCAGGATCGACCTAGTCCCTGGTGTGGCTCCGATAGCCAAGGCACCATATCGGTTGGCTCCTCCCGAGATGCAGGAGTTGTCTACGCAGCTGCAGGAGCTGCTAGACAAGGGATTTATCAGGCCAAGTAGTTCGCCTTGGGGAGCCCCAATTCTGTTTGTGAAGAAGAAGGACGGGTCGCATCGTATGTGTTTAGACTATAGGGAGCTGAATAAGGTAACGGTGAAGAACCGTTACCCACTCCCGAGGATTGACGACCTCTTTGACTAGCTAAAGGAAGCATCTTGGTTCTCCAAGATTGATCTGCGTTCAGGATATCATTAGATGAGAGTCAGAGAGGAGGATGTGCAGAAGACTGCATTTCGGACGCGCTATGGCCACTACGGGTTTGTGGTGATGCCCTTCGGGCTCACCAATGCTCCTTCCGCGTTCATGGACCTCATGAACCGCGTGTGTAGACCGATGTTAGACCGGTCTGTGATAGTGTTTATTAATGATATCTTGGTTTATTCCAAGACACAGGAGAAGCACGAGGAGCACCTGCGGGAGGTGTTGGAGACTGTGAGGAGGGAGAGCTTGTATGCCAAGTTCTCCAAATGTGAGTTTTGGTTGCGCGAGGTGCAGTTTCTTGGGCACCTTGTCAACCAGAACGAAATTTCGGTAGACCCGGCCAAGGTGGAGGCCATGATGAGATGGGAGGTTCTGAAGTCTCAATCTGAGATTCGGAGTTTCCTGGGATTAGCAGGCTATTATCGGAGACTCATCCATGATTTCTCCAAGATAGTCATACCATTGACCAGGCTAAGAAGGAAGGTCGTGGTCTTCCGATGGGGGCCTGAGCAGCAGGCAACGTTTGAGACACTGAGACAGAGATTGTGCGAGGCGCCAATCTTATCCCTGCCAGAGGGCATGGAGGATTTTGTTGTGTACTGCGATGCGTCCATCTCAGGTTTGGGCGCGATATTGATGCAGAGAGGGCATGTCATCGCCTACGCGTCGAGGCAGCTAAAGCCTCACGAGGCGAACTACCCGACGCATGACTTGGAGCTGGGGGATGTTGTGTTCGCCCTCAAGATTTGACGTCATTACCTCTATGGGGTTCGCTGTACCATTTACACGGATCATAAGAGTTTTAGGTACCTCATGGATCAGCCGAATCTAAACATGAGGCAACATCGGTGGATGGACGTGGTAAAGGATTACGATTGCGAGATCCTTTATCACCCGGGCAAGGCCAATGTGGTGGCCGATACGCTTAGCCGCAAGGCGGCGCCGATCAAGGATATCTTCATGCGGATGACAGTGGTGACTCCGCTATTGGAGCGGATTCGGGAGGCCCAGCAGGAGACCATGAAGAAGGAACATCGAAAGAGTGAGCGCATAGTGGGTCAGGTTTCCTCCTTCGACTATGACAACAGGGGATTATTGACATTACACCGCAGGGTGTGGGTGGCATACATCGGAGGCGTGCGCCAGATCTTGATGAAGGAGGCGCACAAATCCCGATTCTCCATTCATCCTGGGGAAACGAAGATGTATAGGGATCTTCGTTTGGACTATTGGTGGCCCTGCATGAAGCGGGATGTAGCATGGTATGTGGAGCCGTGCTTGACCTGCAGGAAGGTCAAGGCCGAGCATCAGAGACTACACGGCAAGATGTAGCCGTTGGATATCCCGCTGTTGAAATGGGAGGATATTACGATGGATTTTATCACGAAGCTTCCTAGGACCACACGAGGAGTGGATTCGATATGGGTCATCGTCGATTGATTGACCAAGAGCGCCCACTTTATCCCGATTCAGGAGAGCATCTCGGCCAAGAAATTGGCTGATATCTATATTAGAGAGGTGGTGGCCCGGCACGGAGTGCCAATTTCGGTGATTTCGGATAGGGATGTGCGGTTCACATCCAGGTTTTGGAAGAAATTCCACGACGAGTTGGGTACTCGTCTGCATTTCAACACCGTCATTCACCCGAAGACGGATGGCCAGAGCGAGTGGACCATCCAGACTCTGGAGGACATGTTGTGGGCATGTGTTTTAGAGTTCGGAGGTATCTGGGATACCTACCTTCTGCTGGCGGAGTTCTCGTATAATAATAGCTATCATGCGAGCATCGACCGTCCTCCCTTCGAGATGTTGTATAGGAGGAGGTGCAGGACCCCGATATGCTGGGGTGAGGTTGGCCAGAGGGTCATGGGGAGCACCGAAGTAGTGATCAAGACGACAGAGAAGATTCAGCAGGTCCGGAGCAGGCTTCAGACTGCTCATAGTCGACATAAAAGTTATGCTGATAAGCGTCGATCAGACCTGGAGTTCCAGGTCGGAGATATGGTTCTCCTGAAAGTGTCGCCTTGGAAAGGCGTCATTCGATTCATGAAGCGGGGAAAGTTGGGCCCAAGGTATATTGGACCGTTCAGGGTTATAGCCCGGGTGGGCAAGGTGGCCTATAGGCTGGATTTGCCAGCCAAACTCAGTCAGATACACAACACTTTCCATGTTTCTCAGCTGCGAAAGTGTCTGGTGGACGACTCAGCGGTAGTACCCTTGGAGGACACTCAAGTTGATGGCAGCCTAAATTACATCGAGCGGCCTCTAGCGATCCTTGACTGGAAGTCGAAGGATCTGAGGAACAAAATAGTTGAACCCGTGAAGGTGCAATGGCAGCACCGGAAGGGGTCGGAGTGGACCTGGGATCTGGTAGATGAGATGATGGAGCACTACCCCGAGTTGTTTCAGGATCGAGCAGCAGACTTCGAGGACGAAGTCTAAAATAAATGGGGGGGGAGATTCGTAGCACCTGGTTCTTGGTATGTGTTCTTTTTATTAAATTTTTAAATATTTTGCATTTCGTCTTGGACTCGGCGAGTTGAAGGACCAACTCGCCGAGTAGAAGCGGGATGAGGCGCGAAGTTTAAGTTGTGGGCTCGGCGAGTCGAGTCCCTGACTCGGCGAGTAGACCCTGTTTGGGAAAAAACCCTAATCCAAGAGTTTGCACCCTATTAAAACACCTTAACTCGGCCTCCTTAGTCCCATTTGCTCCCAGAAGATCCCCATAGCAAACCCTAGCCGTTTTTAAAAGCAATCTAAGGCATTTGGAGTGATTTTGGTGCTTTTGTGATCCAAGGAAGGAAGGAAAAGCTTGAAGGATCAAGAGGAGGCTTGAAGGATTCGGTTTTGAGCATCATTTGCAGACTTCAGAAGGTATAAAGTCTATACCTTGCTTGCTCTTTTGATAGATCCCATTTTGTGGAGTTTTAGGGCTTTTCTAAGCCATTTTGGTCACCAACCATGATTGCAAGCATGGTTTGAGGTTGATGTTTCGGATCTAGGTCCTTAGAGGGGTTACAAGGCAGAAAGGAGTGGCTTTTGCACTCAAGGAAGGCCCCATGTATTGTGAGAGCTTGTTTTAGGACCTTTTGAGCTTAAATTCCCATGCAAACACGTAAAGGTTGTAACTTTACGTGCTAGATCGATTGTAGAAGCATACATCTACATTTTGATCAAGTGTTGTACATCAGAAAGCGAAGATTCAGGGAGTGGTTATGACCAACTCGGCGAGTCCTAGGTTCTGTCCCATATCAGTCGAGGGTCATAAGGACCCAGTTGAGTGTGGAAAGGTTTTAAGGGGGGGGGGGGGTCCCAAGGGGTGACCCAACGTTCTGGACTAAGCCATTGTTCTAGAAATTCATGGGACTCGGCGAGTGCATGAACAGACTCGGCGAGTCCAAGGCAATCTTCTTAAGGATGAAGATGAACTCGACGAGTTGTTCAAACAACTCGGCGAGTCAAGGACAGGACCTGTGTATCAGTTGATGATGAACTCGACGAGATGTTCATACAACTCGGCGAGTCGGATGAGGATTCAGTCGATGTTCATTTAAAAGGAAAACTCGTCGAGTCATTGCCTAACTCGAAGAGTAGAGACGGGTATGAGATCTAATGGAATGATAGGGACTCGGCGAGTTGGCGAGCCAACTCGACGAGTCAGGTCAACTAGAAGTTGACATTGACTTTGGCTAGGTCAGGGGTTAAATGGTCATTTTACCCTAAGAATAGATGTCAGTTTATGACTAAGTGTTTTGTGGGAATTATAGCCGGAGGATTTCCGGAGCAGCAGCGGCAGCAGTCAGAGGATTCCTGCACAATTCAGCAGCTACTACGAGGTGAGTTACCTTCCAGTAGCGGTGGGTCTACGGTCATAATGTCGGCCCACCAGTAGGGATCGTATGTTAGATGTTTGTCTTTGTGATATTCATCTATGTTGTTACTACCTGATATGTTATATGCTAGCGTGATATGGTATGTGATAGTGATAGAGTTCGGTTGTTAGGACCGAAGGGTAGGTTAGGCGCCCCAAATATGCCTAACAGTATGTTACGACATGTTTAGTTGCTAGCATGATATGTTACATGAGGTAGAGGTAGTAGGAGGGGGAAGAGTCCCCGAGATTCGGTTGTCAGGACCAAAGGGCAGGTCGGACACCCCAGATATGTCTGACAATAGATTATGCTATGATATATGTGATAGTAGTAGTAGGGGTGAAATAGTCCCCGAGGTTCGGTTGTTAGGACCGAAGGGTAGTCAGCACCCCAGAATGGCTCGACATGGGTAGGTCAGCACCCCATAATGACTTGACACGGGTAGGACGGCACCCTAGAGTGGCCGCATGGGTAGGTCGGCACTCCAGAATGGTCGTATTAGTTACATATATCATATGATGTGAACCTGTAATCGATTTTTGTTTTGTAACATTAAGGAGGGGAAAAAGGGTATTTTACATTGGAAGAATCTCGATTTTTGAAGGGACACGTGGCAGAGAGGACTCTTTTATTAGAGAGGGAGGTTCTAAATAACTATATGCTTATTTATTAGATACTTATAATACTAATTTAAAAAAAAAAAATACAAACTTACGTGTAACAACTAACAATTATAATAGAGGATGTCCCATTTTAACATGATTGGTAGTAAATTGAAACTAACTTCAATATTCATTTATTTTTCTTTCATAAATTGCAACTCTTCGTGCATGATATGCATGGTATTTTTTTGTTGTTCCTACTCCATCAAGCATAGCTTCCTGCTTGATATTGTTTTCTGTCAGCGGCTTCATGTTTGGTGCAACTGCTGATGTCACTTTCTTCCCATTCCGTTGAGGTTTTTGCGACTCTTGAAAGTTGAACTCATATTCATTTACATCGTTGTTCCCTTGAAATTAAGGATCCGAAAAGGTTGCGTATGCGTTTGAGTCAGATGTCTTTTGTTCGTTGTTTTTGATGATTGAAGATCATCCTTGCAATGACTTCCATTTCAAGTGCACTTTCACAACATCCTATGCCGACAAGTGACCATTATATATATCAACTTTATAATATTTACTTTTGATTGACCGCTCCTCAGTCATTGTTCTTGTTGTATATACTGTAGCATTCCAAAATTTTCACACTGTAAAATGTTATGGTTATAAAATCATTTCAGGGATTAATCTGTATTTGACAAAAACTTAGTCCCACAAAAGCATTTACAAATAAAACACTAGGTATTACCATTAAGCATCATACAAATCATAGCAAACAAATACGAGTTACATCAATACCATTATTAGGGAACTTAACAAGTTCCACTCTACTTATCATGACATATCATCAAGCTTCTATCAAGCATCACTCTATCCTTGCGTATAACCTGGGATACATGGAATAAAAATATACTTCAGACAATAATGTCTTGTAAATGCGCAGATTTGTGACCCAAAACATTTATCACACTTTTGTTAAAAACATTTCATTATGCAAAACATATTTCAAATAGACATCTTCCACATTCCATTCCCTTCTAGCATTAAGGCTAATTATGGTACTAAACCATTGTCATTTTTCTACTTAGTGTCGAGTAATACTCGCAAGTCTACACCAAGGTAAAACAAACATAATCAATTCACCCTAGTACTTATCCATTAGGTAATCTATCTCGCAAAGGGGTAGCATGTAACGTCCCAAAAATCAGAGTAAAACTTTTCATTTTTAAAACACAATCCACAAGCCCAGAAGTTTCCTAAACATTGTTTACAAATCATATTAAGTCAAAACATCGCATCAAAGTATCAGTCTACATAAACTGCGGGATAATATGTGTTGGGGTTTGAGCATTCTAACACTTCCTAAGTGTACATGTAACCCTAACTACCTTGGATCTATGTTTTCTCTATTATACATGCAAATATGAACTTTCCAAGGTATTCATCCTAACTAGCATAATAACATTGATTCATATGAATATATCAAGTTAGAATTACATACCTCTTTGATGTAGAATGTCTTCATGAAGCTTGAGTGCCTAGTGCCCCAAGCGTGACACCTCCAATGGTTCACACAACACCAAATACACAAGGAATGACTTGAGAGAAAATGGAACACTTCATGAAAATCGGCTAGCCCTTTATCTCTCACATAGTGGCCAATTTTCTCCAAGAATAAGGTCATTTTATAGTTAGGGTTACACCATGTAAACCCTAATTGTCATGGCCTTTCATTTCCATGATCCATGGGTACAAATACACCATGGAGCATCCATGAAGCATCTTATGGGTTTTAGCCCAACTTGACAATCCATGGAGCATTAGCCCACTATATAAGTATGGATGATTTACACAATCAACCCATATATTTAATTAGTCTTCTTTTGATCACTTAATTAATCCTAGATTAATTCTTAATCAATACTAATTAAATAATCTTATTAATATATTAGAGCTTATAATATATTAACAAACCTTAAGTGTTATGTCTCTCATTATAGTCTATCCAAATGCATGATGCCATGCAACCCAAATGGACCATGCCGGGTCGGGTCAAGTCTTACCAATTATAGTTATGGACTTAGACATTAATCCAGTAGTCTCCACTTGGATAAGTCTAAAACTATTATTGCGTATGACTTTAGGAACCGATCAACAATCGTAGCTCTCAAAAGTTTCTGTCGAACTCTGACCTTGTTAATGAACTCTGACCTTTGTCTATGACTTGTCCATTAGATAAGGGATCATATATTCCTTCATTATAGATATCAAATGGACTGAGACATGGATTACAATCATTCTCTCTGTCCATTTGTTGTTTCCCGATTTCCGATTTATGACAACTGACTAATTGAACAAATCAAATCAGTCCTGGCCCGGTCGAGCACATACATTTGTCATCACCAAATCATCGAGGGGCCTACAGATATTGCTTTTATCCTGAAGGTAAAAGGAATGGATAAACTTCGACTCATATGGCTTGTTCTACTACTTGTTGAATCATACACAAAGGCATGTTTTATAACATTGAGTTACCGAATGCGTTTTCCTGCAATCAATGTACAACCAACTCATAGTAACAACTTATATCTCTAGGTTTAAAGAATATAAAATATTATCGTCTCATGATCACTCGTGATAAAATCCATGAAGTGATTCCAATGAGCGCGGGTTGAATCCAATACTCAGAACTTATGAGCAGTCATGAGTGTTGTAGCCCTTTGTCCAACATCTTAGACCTCTACAAGCCAACCCATGACAATCTTGATTCATATCTACTTCCAACATATGACCGACTGTGGATAGTTTGAATAACTTAGTCATTCCGGAAGAATAACCTAGTTTATTCTGGAAGTCAAAACATGCAAAATGAAACACACGAATAATTGAATCTAATATGGTATCAAAACCTATGAACATACATAAAACACCTTTTATTTATCACCATATGTTTACACATTATTCATTGTATAATGTTTCAGCTATCAACTTTATTCTTGAATTAAAGCACTAGTTGTCCCATGCTCCGAGCATGTACACTATGTTTTCTAAACACTAGTCATGCCATACACCAAGTATGCATACTATTTTTGTCTATGATCTTTACTTTGTGAAAGAGATCGATTGAACATAATTCCAATGATTCTCATTTCACAGTCCCAAATCCTTACTACAAATGCAAGAATTCCAAATTCATGCCATTTACTGAAATCTGTTAGATTATAAACTTATATGCATTGATCCTCTTGTAATGATTATGCACAAAGTCAGAAAGACTTGACAACAACCATTACAAAGCATTCCAAAGGAGATCAGCTCCTTGGAAACATTCTTCTTGCATTAAGTTTCCTAATCTTACACATATTGAATAATTTCTAACTTTGAAACATTTCTATATTCCATTTTGACTGTCACTTCTGAAAAAGAGTTGCCTCCTTACAGATTATGTCAATATGGTCCTTCCAGAATTAACACTCTACTTCCAACTGTCCTTGAGCAACCAATCTTTGGTAAACCTTAGATTGTCCTCGACAATTACTTAATCATTTTAGTCATATCCAGTTCTAGACCTTTTCCCTTCTTAATGCCCCAAGCATTTGGAAAATTTTAGAAAGGATGAATATAGCACATGTAATCGATCCTATATCTGAAGCATATGGAACACGATTCATGATGTCTCACATAAATACATGATACTAAACCAGTCATTTTGCTACAATATTTCTATTTGCCAAGTTCTCATAATTTCAGATTATGAAAAGGGATGCCGTAATCATAATCGAATTTGAGAACGCAAATAATGGACCCATATACATAATTTCCTTATGTTGAGCCATTCCAACATGAAATTCATATATATATATATATATATATATATATATATATATATATATATATATATATATATATATCCTTGACTAAATACGATTAAAACCTCAATCTAAGCTTTTAGATTTGAGATGAAGTATAATATCCTCTCCCTTAATTATAGCAAAACAAATTTTTCCCAATTGAGACCTTTTGTTTTCTATAATTAACATTGCTAACTTGCAACCTTTATCAAAATTATCATGCTCCCACTAACATGATGATTATTAGCATAACACTTATGCTCCCCACTAGCTTTGACATGTACTCAAATATCAGTTGGACTTCTAGAAATCAATACTTTATTGACTTTCTTACCAAAGTTCAGATTTCTGATACTAGATTGCTTTGATAAAACTTTATCAATATCATACACCTTATCTTAGATATCTCACAGGTGTGTCTAAACAATTTTAAGAACTATGAAAAGGGATGTCGTAATCATAGTCTCGATTGTTTAGACCTTTGCCACTTCTCACAAGTCCATGTTAGTGTGCCGGTTAGCCACACACGCTCCACTAACGACTTTGAGAATGCAAATATCACAATTGCTATCTAGCTAAAATCTACTTAGTGAAAGTGTTACCTCACCATCATTTTCATGAATTGGAGAGAAACCTTATGACACTTAGATTTAATGGTGTATGTGTTCTTATCCATGTGAATTGTCAAAACCATAGTCACAAGGCAAGGATGATGACAAATCCAAACTCATATGGACTAAACTCAATCTTAATTTCTTGCCACCTGGAAGCTCAAGGGCCTGCCATTTCTTCCAAGTTGTTGTGCAACCAATTGAGAACTCTAAGAACTCATATGCAAAGCCAACTTTAATTGGAATGGGCACAGAATATGTCAACACGATAGGTTATGAACCTCAAGTCGTGTGCTAGTGAACAACTTCAGGTTTTATTCTTGATTAGTTCTTGAGACTTTCAAGACCTTTAAGACTCCCACTGTCCTATTGACATAAAAGACTTTCTTGTCAGATATTCAAGAGATAGTATGGATTCTAATCAAGGCAAACACTTCACACAATTGGCCTTAGTTGGTCTTTGTTTTATCCAAAAACATCACAACTTATCAATTTCAAATGTACAAGAGTAGAAAACTTTTACTCTTACATTTGACAAGTGTTTTAAACCTTCTTTAAGACATGTCACTCAAGTTACATTCTTAGAGTATAACTTTAAGAATTGTTCTTGGAACGAAGTATGAATCATCTTCTTGATTTAACCACTTCAACAATTCATAGCTCTTCTTCTTAGCTATCAGAATGCACTTAGAGGATAAATTGTGATATGGTTTCTTAATCATTAAGATGATCACAAAAATTGATACTAAAGTACTCGCCCATCTTTCTAGATTTGAGAAACTTTTATCCTTCTGCGTAATTTGATTCTTCTTATTCGCTCTGCCATACATTGGATTTTTTCCAATGTTTCAGAACTTATACTTAAGCTTGTAAGTATAACCATATTTACTAAACCTTAGTAAATAATGACGAATAGTCTTATCGATCTTTTGTGGTGGACTTAATCAGTGCACAAGAATGTGTACTCGATCCCTTAGTTCGTTACTTGACTCACACATCCATTTGAACAAGTAGTTAGTCTTAATTTTTCCACTGCTTGAAAGTTCTCATCCATCATGCTATACAACTTGCATGATTCCAAGTTTCGGTCCAATTGAAACTTGGGTGATGAGAATCTTTCCTTATTTGGTAAATTTAGACATTACCACAAATGAAAGAATCAAATTCACTTTCCAATATTGCTATCAGTGGAATCTTATAAGCAACAATTTTCCACAAACGCCATTGTAAGGATACATAAGATAAATAAAATAAAAAATTTCCTTTTATTTTAAAACTTTGCGGAAAAACTTATCCTTACAATCCATATGAAAACTTGTTGTTATCTACTCCTAAGCAATATCTCATAACTCCTAAGAAGTAGCTCAAGAATCTGATCTTCAAACTATGCGATAGAAATCCATCTACGCGATCAGATTCACCATATTCTTTCTTTAAGTTCCTTCACTTTTCTTTGATTCTTAAAACATCACCATGTGACCCAGTCACATCATGTATCAAGAATCTCATAATAGAAACTTAGCAGAGTTAGATAGTGGACTTTACCTGAAGTAGAGTCAAACTTATTGACTTTAACACCCTTAGGTAAATTGGCAACTTCGCAACCAATGCCCCTTCCTTTGGCAATGGACCCTTGATAATGGGACTATCTCAGACTTAGCCTCTCTGTTTACCATTTGGTCAACCGAGTTGACTATGGCCGATCCCTTTCCATTGGGAAGAGAGAGCTTTAATGGATATCCAATGTCATCATTGTCAATGTCCATAAAGATTTGGAAGTTGATCTTAGCAAATAGATAAGATCATTAAGGGTCTTGTCATAGTCTGTTTCATAGGAGTCCCAAAGGAACTCAATATGTGACTTAGAAAGTAGTTGAGCTACCAACTTTCTCAAGACTTTGACACCCAACTCTCTCGGCTTGTCAATATGTGACTACATCTCCAAGATGTAATCACACATAGACCTTTGCTTGCCAATAGGGCTTGAGTGACCTTAAACTTTTCAGGAACTTGTGGGTTAGGTAGAATAATTGGAGGAGGTGAAAGAAGTATGATTTCCATGGGACATCATCTTCATTTAATAAAGCTTGTTTCAAGAGATTTGGGAAGATCATAAATGTCTAAACCAGACATTTTTTGGGAGATATTCAAGATAGTTGATTTAAAGTCCTTAATATAACACCCAACATGAAATATTAAGGCTAGGACCCTACAAACTATTTTATAACTCGGAAGAGGGATGCCGTAATCCAAGCTATAGAATATTTGAAGGTAGGTGAATAACTATTCACCAATTTCCACCATGAAAAACGAAATGTGTTATTAGGTTTTAATTGGTTTTGAAACTCCTAGATCTTTTAAGATTCATTGACCTGTTCAATGGCATGTTTCAATCTCGAGTGTGCCCTTCAGGTTTTGTGACTGGGATGCCGAGGATCACAAAACAAGGTGTGAATAACCATGCAAATATACTTGGTACCCTTAATATTTACCCCTTAATCGATGTGCCGGTTAACCACACACGCTCCACCGATACTATGATAAATATTAAGTTACCCTTCGCCTACCTTGTTAAGTCCATGTTAGTGTGCCGGTTAACCACACACGCTCTACTAACGGCTTAAACAAAGTGCAAATTGTAATTTCATGGGTTAGCACGTTATTCACATTTTTCCTAAGTAACTAAGATTGGGTATTAATAAGAGTTTAGTTACTTAGTATTTATCATTAATACTTTTAATGAAGGGAGAATTATAGTCCTTGTCCTACCCGTTCGGCTAACGACCCTCCACCGGTCAAAGAAGCGGTGGGTGAGAGTGGACACCCATTAAACTGCCATTTTATAGGCAGTAACCTTATACCCCCCTTATAGATCGGCTTCGTGAATGAGGCCTACTAACGGTAATACTGACTTTACTCTTATACATATATATATATATATATATATATATATATATATATATATATAACTATTATTAACTTATAATATTATAAAGTATAAGGGTTGAATTTTAACTTTTAAAATTCTAAGGGCTAAGTTGGAATTAAAGTATTCATAAGTGAAAACTTTTCAAATTCCAAAACTTGAGGGCAAGTTTGGAAACTATTCAAAACTAATTAATTCCATAACTTATGTGTTTAAAGTAGTTTTAATTAAAAAACTCTTTAAGTTCCATAACTTGAGGAAAAGTTATGGAAGACTTTAAACTAATAATAGAATGTTACTTTTCTTTATTTTGTAACTTATGGAATTAATTAAGGTTACACATTTTATTACTTAATGAAGTGACTCTTGAACCTCCATAACTTAAGGACAAGACTCTTCAATTTTTGTAACCATTGCCAACTTTTATGAGTTTTATGAAACTTAAATGTGACCTTTCATGTAACTTGAGGACAAGTTACACAAACACATTTTAGAATCATCTCTTAGATTAGAATGGATTGAAAACACATAGTCAATTAACTTATCTATTAATCTAAGCAACTCATATTAACAAAGATAATTCACATCAAACTTTTTCATGTAATTAGCATAACTCTTAAACTATTACAAAACATGAATATATGGACAATTATCTTTCAAATTGGATTAGCATGAACAGTACCACATCAAAAACAAGTTTATAGGGTCAAAAACAACTTAGGGTAATGTTCCTAGTCCAATTCCATCCAAAACAGCAAACAGCAAGCTGTCAGCACCCAAAACTCGTCGAGTTCCTTAAGAAACTCGTCGAGTTCATGCCCAAAATGATGAACTCGTCGAGTTTTTGGCATAAACTTGTCGAGTTTTATGGTCTGGACATATTCAACTTTAAAAAAACACATTTGCATCAAGTATAAGAGAAAGCAAGCCTAGGCTTTGATACCACTGTTGGGATTTGAGCATTTTAACACTTCCTAAGTGTACATGCAACCCTAAATACCTTGGATCTATGTTTTCTCTATTATACATGCAAATATGAACCTTCCAAGGTATTCATCCTAACTAGCATAATAACATTGATTCATATGAATATATCAAGTTAGAATTACATACCTCTTTGATGTAGAATGTCTTCATGAAGCTTGAGTGCCTAGTGCCCCAAGTGTGACCCCTCAAATGGTTCACACAACACCAAATACACATGGAATGACTTGAGAGAAAATGGAACACTTCATGAAAATCGGCTAGCCCTTTATCTCTCACATAGTGGCCAATTTTCTCCAAGAATAAGATCATTTTATAGTTAGGGTTACACCATGTAAACCCTAATTGTCATGGCCTTTCATTTCCATGATCCATGGGTACAAATACACCATGGAGCATCCATGAAGCATCTTATGGGTTTTAGCCCAACTTGACAATCCATGGAGTATTAGCCCACTATATAAGTATGGATGATTTACACAATCAACCCATATATTTAATTAGTCTTCTTTTGATCACTTAATTAATCCTAGATTAATTCTTGATCAATACTAATTAAATAATATTATTAATATATTAGAACTTATAATATATTAACAAACCTTAAGTGTTATTTCTCTCATTATAGTCTATCCAAATGCATGATGCCATGCAACCTAAATGGACCATGTCGGGTCGGGTCAAGTATTACCAATTATAGTTATGGACTTAGACATTAATCCAACAATATGTACAATCACGCCTTCACCTTTCCTCGTTCATCAGAAGTACCTGAAACATTGAAATTCAATTTGTAAGCCAAAGCTTAGCGAGTTTCCAAAAATACCCCATAACACAAACAATTACATATATAATACAAGCATGCATACAAGGTTTGTTGGTCCTTGACCTCAACCCAACCATACCGGATTTGTTTGTTTACAACACAAAGCAGTAAAACCTCAACCCAACCATCCAGGGTTTGTTGGCACATGGCCTCAACCCAACCATCCGGGTTTGTTGGCACGTGGCCTCAACCTCACCATACCGGGTATGTTGACTTCCTGTCTCAATCCAACCATATCGGGTTTGTTGGCGCGCGGCCTCAACCCAACCACCCATATGTCGACATATACCCAAAAAATCACACATAGAACTATCATAACAATCCTACATACTAGGATACACAGACACAATAAATGGGTCGCCTTGGTGCCTTAGACCTATTGGTAATCCTACTTAAGCGTGATTTCCGTTTGAAATCGACGTGTTGGTAGCCTCAACACGACGCGTTGAAGGACTTTTGGGCCGCATATTTTCATGGACCAACTCGGCGAGTTGGTGAGAGGGAACTCGGTGAGTTGGTATCTAGGTGAGAAACCCTAAATTTTAGGGTTTTGCACTCTATATAATAAGTCCCTAGGGCTGATCTTTTATCAGCCTCCAAACCCTCATATCGGCCCTTATGAACCCTAATCATCCTTCCCTCTCATATTGTGATCTAGTGTGGTATTTTGGAGAAAAAGAAGAAGAAAGTTGGAAGAAGGAAGGCAAGGATATAGTAAGCAAAGCTCTCATCTTCAGTTTGGCACTCTTCCGGACCTTTGTAGGTGTCCAAGATCTGATTTTTATTCTTATATGTAGCTAGATCTTGAGTTTGGTCCCCTTTTCTCCTTATTATTTGATGATGTAATGGATGGAACTCATAAAATTTTGCAACTTTATGAATCTCCAGGCCAAGGTGACCATGTAGTAGCTTGGATCTGGCCTTTAGTCAAGTTTTGATTCCATGTATGGAGTTTAAGTCATATTTCCTCATTTTGCCCCATTTTGGGTTCAAGACATGCATGTCTATAAAGCACCAACCTTTAGGTCGATTTTCAGGATAAAACCTCTTTTGGAAAGGTTGGGTTCTAGATTTCAAGGACTTTGTGCTTATTGGTTAAGCCTTTGAATCTTCAAGCCTTGTGGATGGGTTTTTGAGCACTTAGAGTTGCCCCAAAGGATAAAGTTGGAAACTTTATCCTTTTTGATAGCATTAGAGGTTAGATCTGAGTCTTGGAGTCCCTGAAATCGTAGGATCAACCGAATGTTTTAAGCTCGGGAAAACTCGGCGAGTTTGCAAGCCAACTCGGTGTGTTGGATGGGATTTTCCCGACCTTCTGATTACGGTAGGAACTCGACGAGTTTATTGGTGCACTCGACGAGTTGGGTCAACATGGACTGTTGACCTTGACCGTTGACTTTGAATTTGACCATGGTTGACCAACTTTTACTTCTAAGGGTATTTTGGGTATTTTTAGGTTTTGATGGAATTGGTCACATGCTGGTTGTAGGCATTTGAGTCGGGAGCTGAGATTCGGAGTCAGACCTTATCAGTTATGCACTACTTGAGAGGTGAGTGTTCCTTACTGTACTTGTTGGGTCGAAGGCACCAAGGCCAACCCTTTTGGATTATTATCCTAATTATTACTTGATTGAGTATTGTTATGATCTGTTAGATCTGTATCCTGGTAGATAGGATGATGTTATGCTTAATGATCTGTAGGATCTGCCTGTTTGTCTACTTCCTGGTTATATGTTTATGTGTAATGTATATGTCGACCTGTTATGTGTGGTTGGTTGAGACAGTCCTGCTTTGTGCTAAAGGCCAACAGACCTAGGGTGTCCCAGATAGACTGAAGGCGAGTGGGGCGTACTAGTCAGGCTGAAGGCCCGGGGAATGTTCCAGATAGGCTGAAGGCCCGAGGTGGCATACCTGTCATGCTGAATGTTTTGTGAGCGTACCAGATAAACTGTAGGCCAGTGGGCGTTCTAGTCAGACTGAATGCTCTGTATGTATGTTGTTTATTGTATTATTCTGGTTTTGTGTTGTGTTGGTATTTTGGGGGAAACTCACTAAGCTTTGGGCTTACAGTTTTGGATTATGTTTCAGGTACTTCAAAGAATCGCGAAAAGCAAAAGGCGTGATCGTGCACCTCCTCTTGTTTTTATTTCACGATGTTGAGGTTTCTCTGATGTTGAACTTATTTTGGAAACAATTTGTAAAAAATGATGATTTTAAGTAAATTTCAACAGTTTAAAATTTTTGAGAATTTTATGAATGTTACACGAAGTTGTATCGTGAATTGCAGTAATTGGGAAAATTTAAAAAATTGGCTTTTATATTGCAAGTATTGTGGATATTGAGTTTTGGGAATTGAGTGTTGGGAGTATGTGGATCTTGTGAACCTGAAGTGAAGTTGTATCGAGAATTGTAGTAATTGTGAAAATTAGAAAAATGACTTTGATATTGTAGGTATTACAGATATTGAGTTTGGGGAACCAAGTGTTGGGAGTATGTGGATCCTATGAACCCGGAATGTGAGTTGTCTTTTGGTTTGTACCCGTACTTTTAGCTTTAACACGTATTAGAACCATTCAATATAAAATGGGAGGCTGAATGAAAAGGTGAGGAAGGTTGTGGTGTGATAAAATGAGAATATGAATATGATATTGTGTTTTTAATATTAAAACAAAACAAAAGTAATAGTTGCGAGGGGTTTGAAAAATTGGACTGATGCCCAACGCTTACAAAGTAAGCTAAGCAAGGGAAGCTGCAAAGGCTTAATATCGGAACCACCATCCCGACGGTACCGTGCTTCCCGCACCAACTTTCCCGTGTCCATGCATCGACATCGTCTCCTCTTAGAATAAGAAGAGATTGACAAGTTAACTCTTGTGGATGACCATTACAGATTACGCACCACATTTGTTCGTCCACTAAATTTTGTTCGAAAAATTAACTTTTGCTTGCATATATCCCGTAAGTAAAGTTACTTCGGAAATTTAACACAAGCAGTGGAAATTCTAAAAAAATAAGGATGAAAATTTGGAAAAAGTTAACAACAAACGTTCAAATAAAGTTATTCTACAATCACATAAACGTCTTTTGACTTTTGACTGATGCTATTACCATTTGATAAGAGAAAGAAAACGTGTGAGTGGGACGAAATTGCATGAACAGTTTCATTTTAGGACCTTTTCAGTAAAAACTAATTATGAAGGACTAAATATGAAAAATGGGACATATAACATTTTACGTGATTCACACTTTCATTTTAGTCGGTGCCCAGATGCAGAGTTGACATTTGCTTGGTTCAAGGGGATCAGCTGCTACGGGGCTTAAATCGAGCATAATCTTGGATCTTGTTCTTCCTTTTTCTCTTCTACAAATCTCAGCCATGGTTACGATCGTCTAAGATTTACAGAATTCCCCTTTAAGCTGACCTTATTTCTAGAGATAGAAACACTCTGCTCATCAATTTCATTCCCGATATTAGTGGCAGATCCGTTTCTCCAAAAATTTCATTCATTCTAAAGAAAAAACAATCTAGAGAGAGAACTGTGAGAGAGAGAAGGGGATTCGCATTACAGAGAGCATTGCCATTGACAAGGGTAGAAGATGGGGTGCTCTTTCTCGGGACTCAACGCCTTATACGATTCTACTGCTGGCGATGTTTGGATCAACGAAAATCGCTTCAAAGTTATCCGGCAGCTCGGTGAAGGTGGATTTGCCTTTGTGTATCTAGTTAAGGAAGTTGTTAATGACACTTCCGATGGTGGCGTCTCTAAGAAATTCAAAGATCCCTCTCACGTCTCTGGTATGATCATAGATCCCCAATTGATACTTCTGTTTATGTTTTCTACAATCTGCCCATTGCGATTCTGTGGTTTCTTAATCATAGATTCATATAATCAAGTAAAATGTGGCGATTTAATTGTTAAGCAGGGAAAATGTAGGGATATCATGAGATTTAATTGTGACTTGTGAGCTTGTAAAGGAAATGATTTTTACCTGCAGATGATGGAACTTATGCTATGAAGAAAGTCCTGATTCAGAATAACGAGCAGTTGCAGTTCGTGAAAGAGGAGATCCGTATCTCGTCCTTGTTTAACCACCCAAATCTGCTTCCCTTACTTGATCACGCCATTATTTCAGTAAAGGTATATGCGGATCACATCTCAGATCTTACATTACACTAAATCTTTTTACTTCCGAACAATATCATAATCTCCATTATCATTGATCTTACATAATTTGTTAAAAGATTGCAATACAGAAAATTTGTTGAACTAGAGTAGATTTAGCTTAAGGGGTTTACTTTCTGTACATGGCTAGGGCACACCAGAACAGAATTGGACACATGAAGCATACCTGCTATTTCCAGTCCATATGGATGGGACATTGCTGGACAATGCAAAAACCATGAAATTCAAGAAGGAGTTCTTTTCCACCTCTGATGTTCTTCAAATTTTTCGTCAGGTAACTCAAGATCTTTATACATTAAGACCCAATAGTATCTATTTGGTATGTTTCCACAAAAGGCTATCATGTCAGATGTAAATCTGTGTGAAAAAAAAAGTTGGGTTGCAGCTTTGTGCAGGACTTGAGCATATGCATAGTCTTGAAACTCCATATGCACATAATGATGTGAAGCCTGGAAATGTCCTTCTAACACATCGTAAAGGGAAGCCACCATTGGCTGTTTTGATGGATTTTGGAAGTGCTCGTCCTGCTAGAAAGCAGATCCGATCTCGATCAGAGGCCCTCCAGCTGCAGGTTCTTTCTAATTTCTATTACCTATTTTACCCCTCTTCTTTCATGTTTTTGGAAGTATTTGAAAATTTTGAATCATGATCTGTTTGATATGTTGTTAGGAATGGGCAGCTGAACATGTTTCAGCACCTTTTAGATCTCCTGAATTGTGGGATTGCCCGAGTCAAGCAGACATTGATGAAAGGACTGATGTATGGTCTTTGGGTTGCACTCTGTATGCTATAATGTAAGTCTGAGTTAAGCCCTTCCTTTAATCGAATAAGTCATTGTTTCTTTTATATAATATATATGATGGAACAGGTATGGTGTTTCTCCATTTGAGTATGCACTAGGGGAGTCGGGAGGAAGCTTGCAGTTGGCTGTGATGAATGCACAGATCAAGTGGCCAACAACAACACTTAATCCTAAACAATCATATCCGGATGCCCTTCATCAATTTGTGTCATGGATGCTGCAGCCTCAAGCCACAGTTCGACCCCGCATAAATGACATTGTCATCCATGTTGATAAGTTGATTGCAAAATTCTCCCATTAAATTATAACTTATACTACACTTTTCACTTTTATAGCTACCAGGGTTTGTTTGGGTTTCTACTTTCTAGTTTAATGTTTGCTACAGATATTATATATGTCTAAATCTTCTTACCTCAATCTTGCTACCTGTGAAAGTTGGTGTGCACGTGTTGGAAGGGTGTTGGCTGTTGATGATGTATCATTTTGACTAGATTTATTTATCTTCACTTTTTGTAATATTTATTTATGGGATCTTGTAAAACATATTCAGGTGGTATCATTGAAAATTAATTAATCAATAATTACATATTATAACAATTTTAATAGAATAGTATAACGATCATAAATGTGATCGTGATTTTATCATTAAAATGTTGAAAAATATTTTTGGAGTAAAGAATCAATGCTAAGCCTGAAAATTATATTTTTCATGTTATTTTTGTTCCCTGTGGGAAGACGGAGATATGTTATGTTATCGATATCTAATTTGTCTAAAAGACATGACTATCTTTCGTCGAATCATGTCCCAAAAAGTAAAACAACATGTAAATAACAAAACCACAAGTAGTTGCTCAAATCTTGCATGATGTATATAATGTACAAAAAATATCATATATATATTTACACTACAAATCTCCATCATCTTTGATCCAGAATTCAATTCAAAGACAAAACCTACCAATCAAACAATCATATCATATAATTAATTCACACAAAGACACATTACCAATCTGTACAATTTACACCCTAATAATTAATACAACTCCAAAATCATATCTCACCTTTTTCCATGATTCCATCCTTTACTGATCACCGACACCCCTTTCAGCCTTCCTACGTTCATACTCGGGATCATCAGTCAGCAACTCATGGCGACAAACAGGACAAGTATTCCGGATGCACAACCATGGAAGAATGCAATCGCCATGGTAACGATGGCCACAGGGGAGCTGCTTTGCCATTACCCCAACACCAATTTCATCTTTACAAACTGCACACCGGATGTTATTCTTTTCAAAATCTTCATCGGTTATCACCACCGATAAAAGATTCTTCACCACCGTCATGGAAGCAGGTGGCCGGCCAAAAGAAGATGGGTCTATAAACATCTCGTACTCTGTGTAATTCGATTCATCATCATATGTACCTGGTTCTAAATCTGGATTGTGGACATTCAACAAAACTTCCCACTGATGCGGCTGTTCTTCCTCTGATTCATGGCTATCGGGATGAGTTCTTGGCAGATCAGATGTGTCATCGTCGGGTTCTGATTCGAACATCATATTCAGTACTTCCCGGTCGTCGATCCGGCCATCTACTTCCTCCCATTCGAAATCTTCATTTGGATTGGTTTCACCTCTTTCGTTATCATCTTCTAGCTGAAAATCTTCTAGCCGAAGGTTAGCTTCGTTGATCCCGAAATCAAGCGCGTTTCCCTCGACGACATCGGAATCCGACCCCAAATCAGGCACCATGAAATGTTCCGGACCACCTGAACGACTAGACGGATCTCCCGTTGTTCTCCTGGGTACGATGAAATCATCGCCACAATCGCCAAGCATAAACCCTAAATTATCGTCACCATCATTACGATTATCATCAACTTCAACAGGAAAATCTAACCCTAACCCAAACTCTAGCTCCAAATCGTTCGCATCCATCTCCTCATTCCCTTGCCGATTACTCCGATCAGGATTACAGAAGCCGTTCCCTATAGCCAAATGCGATTGCGACTGTTCAACTCGCTGATGAAACATGTCGATTACGAAATTCACCTGGTATTCTCTGTCGAACAGCACCGAATCGTTGTTTCCATCGGTGTGGCAAAAGAAATCATCGAAGGAAGGACAATCTAGATCCGAAGGGTAAACGTCGAAAGCATCGACACCGTGAGACCAGTTATTGTGGGAAGAAAAAGATACCACGACCTCGTCCCTGTCGTTGTATTCACCATCTTCATCATCATTTTCATGAAGATGGAGGTAGGAAACCTCCGCCATGATCGAGGTTGAAGGGGAGATCGATAAAGGGCTTCTGAAATGAAATGATGAAATGAATAACAAATTGCGTGCAAATAGGAATTTTGTTGGTTGCTGTCGTAACGTAGAAGTTGCTGGACAAGCATATTTCCCGACTCTGGACACTGTTTGTTCATTGTTCAGTCACTCGCCGTACCTTACCTTTTCCTTTTCGTTTTCGTTTTCCTTTTTTTTATCCTTTAATAATTATATGGGTTTGTAACATTGTTTTTATCTGTTTACCCGTTAATAATACGTGCCTGCTAACCCTTTTATTAAAAGGGTCGGATATGAATAATCACTTATCCGCTCCGTTTATTACCCATGCTGAATAAAATTTTGAATTATAAATTTATATTTTATACAACATAAAGTTTACTTTTAATTCTAATCGAAAGTCCAAAGAGAAAAGACCAAAGAGTAAACTGTTTTTACATAGGAATTAAGGATTCAACTTCTAGACTTTCAGTATTCCAGCGAGAAACATGATGTCATTTCATTTCTATTTCATCAACCAAACAATCATTTATCAATGGGAAGAAAGTTTGAAATTGTTATTCTTTATCAATGCAATTGACAATCAAAAACCAATTAGAAGTTACTACGAAAATGATTTTAATTTCAATCGAAAGTACTCGAGTACGTAATGTGTTATTTAAATCAACATTTGTTTTATTTAATAAATGTTATTTTGAGGTTTAAGTAAAATGTGTTTGATTATTCAAAAAACTTATGTATTACGAGGCGGGTTTGGATATCTGTTGATTCGGTGGATAACGGTATGAGTTTTATTATTCAAAACCTTGCGGGTTTGGATCAGAATTTGAAATGTGTTAAATGGGGTTGGATCAAGGTAGAATCGCTTCAAACTCGCCCCATTGTCAAGTCTATTTAGGAGTGATTGTTTTTTATAAAAATCTCTTCGGACCATTTTTAGCTGTGCCGGGCAGCAGCTATTTGTTTTTTAAACCTCTGTTTGTGATTGTGTTATGTATCATACAACCTTATATTTCGCTTTTCAAACCACTTCTAAACCTAGAAAAAAAAAGAACAAACATTAGAAAGCATATGCCTTTAGCATCCTTCTTCCTTCTCCCATATGTCGTCATCCCATCTGATTTTGTCGCAACCATGATTTATGATCACAAGTTCACAACTTTACAATGCTGTCACCTTGCCTGCATCATCACTTCTCCGTCGCCTTCCTCAAGCCCGATTTCTCGTCGCACCACTACAACCCTCGTGAATCACTAACATCGACATGTACTTTTCTTCTAACATATCATGAAATCGTTTTTTGTTATGTTGATTTTCTGAAATCGATTGTTGATTTGCAAATGTCATAGAGTTTAGTACTTTCTCTCGTTCAAACTTTCAATCTTTATAACTAGCACCGAACAATCTTTATGATGATAATTTGCTCAAAATAAAGGAAAGACATTAGTACTTTATCTCCTTCAAACTTGTAAACACTAATCTTATAGTTATTAGCTAGGAAAGAGTTTAGTCTTTATCTGTTGGGCATTATTCTTGAATCATTGATCATGGATCCGAGATATATTGATGATACACAAGGGGCGTTATGGTATCTTCTTTACTAGATAATTGTCAAAAAGTGATGTATCTCCCACCTTGAAAAGATAAATGAATGAAAGATTGCACCCCTTTCGAAGAGGCATCACAACCTGTATAAATAAGGTTAAGAAAACTGAAAACCTATTTAGATATAACTACAAACATTTAATTATGTCTTAACAACTAAAGTTACACCTTAACTTATATTCCGTTATCAAAGATTTCTTTATCTTTTGGTGAAAGTATAAGTGTTAATCTGTATCTTATCCTTAATTGCATTGATACCTTTATGATTTCATATCCATAAGCTTCCAACAAGTATTGACTTTATGATGCTCTTATGTATTAACTAAATAGAATGTTGATGTCGTCTTTGTTTGTTCAGAAATTCAGTTCACAATAGTCATGCTCTTTTAATGACTGACACAAGGCAAAGGCTTCTTGAAGTGGGTTATAAGAATCCTATTCTTTTGCTTTATCCACGTGGGGGGGGGGGGGGGGGGGATTCACCAAAGTAGATGATAAACAGTTTAGTTGGCATATGAAGCGACATGAGAAGGTTTAGCAAGATTTATTTAAAGTTTTGATTTTTGATATTGAAATATTATCCTTTAACTACCTTGCTAGAAACAGATCCTTACATTTCAAAACATTGATATTGTTCCAGAAAACTTTGGCTTTATGGTGCAACGTCCTAAAAATACCAATAAAATTTTAATTTTTAAAATATTAAATCCATATAATCATTCATTTTAAAACCAGTCAGACTAAAATGTATCCTTTAAACATCAGAGTAAAATAATAACAATCAATGCAAAAAAGCCATTAGGGGGATGTTGTGCAGTCAAGCCGGAGCCTTCCCTTTGGAACTGAATGTACCTAAAAATGTTTAAACCACAAAACCATAAGCACAAAGCTTAGTGAGTTCCCCAAAATACCGCATATCATCCATACATTGCCATGAGCTACCCCCATGGTCTTACATATAAGTACCATAAGCTACCTCCATCATCTTTCATACCATTGCCATGGGCTACCCCCATGATCTTTCTTCGTATTGACTTGGCTACCCCATGGTCTTATATACAAGTGTCATGGGATACCCCCATGGCCTTTCATACAAATGCCACGACCTACCCCGGGGTCTTCCATGCAAATATCACAAAGACAACTAGCATCCTACATACTATAAGAAGACCCACATTGCCGACGAAGTCCACAACTAACAATTCTCACAGCCAACGAACGGGTTCTAAACACCTCCTACTGAAACCCCACAAGATAAACCGTAAATCTACATTCTAAAACTAGAAATTGACAAAAAGTCAACTCATGTCAACAATCAATGGTCAAAGTCAACACTCAACATCACTAACAACTAATTCCCATGTCATGACCAACCCTTGATCACGTCATGGCCAATGAACTCAGCCCCATACCAAAACTCTAGATTTGAACAACTCAGCCATGATAAAAATTCACCGTCATGTCGTGATGACTATGCGTTCATGTTAGGGATGAGATTTAGAACCGGAAAACCGGATTGGAACCGGAACCGAAATCGTTAGAACCGGAATATGTAAAACTAGTTCGAGTCCCAAGTTAAGAATGGCTATATCCGGGTTCTGGGTAATCCGGGTTTCGGGTCCCTCGAGTCCGGGTAAACCGGGTTTAAGAATTGGAACCGTGTTAGGAACTGGAACCGATTTTAGGGGCCATAACCAGTTTCTGTGAAAAGTTTAAAACATGCATATCTTATTCGTTTGAAGTTGAATTGGCATGAGGTTTTTTCCAGAGTGTATTTTACAGTTTGTACATGATTTTAGACTATAATTTTGTCATTTTTGGTTTTATATTCATTGACTTACAGTCTCTAAATGTCGGGATATCAAAGCTGAAAATTTTATGTTTTTCAGTTTTTTTTGTATTCTATGATAGTTTTAAAACATGCATACCTCATTCGTTTGAAGTCGGATTGACATGCGGTTTTGTCCAGAGTGTAGTCTATAGTTTGTATATTATTTTAGACTATAATTTTGTCATTTTTGAGTTATTATTCATCGACTTATAGTTCTCTCAAAGTCGGGATATCAAAGCTACAAATATTTTGTTTTTCAGCTTTCTTTATATTTTGTGATAGTTTTAAAACATGCATATCTAATTCGTTTGAAGTTGGAATAGCATGTGATTTTTTAAAAAGTGTAGTATAGATTTTGTATATGATTTTAGACTATAATTTTGTCATTTTTGGTTTCATATTCATTGAGTTATAGTCTCCCAAAGTCGGGATATCAAAGCTGCAAATTTTTTTTCAGCTTTAATTTTGTATTCTGTGAAATTCTAAAACATGCATATTTAATTTGTTTGAAGTTGGATTATCATGAGGTTTTTTTTAATGTCTAGTTTAGAGTTTGTACATGATTTTAGACTATAATTTTGTCATTTTTGGTTTAATATTCAATGTCTTACAGTCCCCCGAAGTTGAGAAATCAAAGTTGAAAATTTTCAAAGTTCAACCAGTAAGTAAACATCAAAAATTTTTGGTATTCTCGGGTTTTCTGGTTCTAGACCCACTTTACCTGGTTCCATCCGACCCACTTTGATATTTGGGTTTTTCGGCTCTAGAACCACTTTACCCGGTACCGAACCGAAACCAGTTCCTATATACTGGTCCGGTTTTCGGTTCTACAAAATCTCATTAACCGGTTCCTGGGTTTTTCGGGTCCGGGTCTACCGGTCCGGGTTTGGACCCACTCTCATCCTTACTTCACGTAGTGACCAAGCCAGTCCAAAACGGTCGGGAAAACACCTCGTCACGTCGTGACTACAACAGAAAGGGACAACTTAATGCATTCATCCATTAATACTTTAAGCCATCCATTCCAACTTTCCAGAAAACCTTCTTACTTCGAAATCATCCTAAAAGTGTATGCTTCATAGACATGCATTAACAATGCATGTCTTGATCTCATATTAGGTCAAAATGATAAAGAAATGGAACCATCATCACATGAATGACTTCCAAACCTAGACAAACTCCAGATCCAACAACCACAACCCTCAAGGGACCTCAAGGACCCATAAAGTTGCCACTTTATGGAATCTTCCATCCAAACTTCCATAACATGAAGGAAAAGGGACAAAAAGCCTAGATCTAGAAGCTATCAACATAAACTTTGGATCTTGGACACTTACAATGATCCAGAAATGGCTTAAACACCAACTCCAAGCTTTCCAAGAGATTCTCTACACCACAAGGCTTTCTTCCTCTTTTCAACGGCTCCAAAACACTAAGGATATGCTTACAAATGAAGAGGAAAGCATTGGGATTTGGTTCAAGGCTCAAAAGTTTATGGAGGCTGGAAATGAAACCCTAAATCGAGTTTAATGGCTTATATATGGAGGAAACTGTAAAATATGATGGGTTTAGATGCATCCATCCTCACGATGTGACCATACTCATGTCAAGTTGTTACATGCTTCCCGGATACGTGTTGCCCATTTCAGTTGTCACGTAGTGACCTCCCTATGGTCATGTCTTGACACCCGGTTTTTCCCAAAAATCACGCCTTTAACTCCTTTATGCCCTACACTAATCCAATTTGGACCATGGGTGTTACAACGCTCTCCCACTTAAATTAGATTTTGTCCTCTAAATCATTCCTTACAACCTACTCTACTATATCAGTCGAACCCATCTGAACTTTCTTGAACTCAACATAGAAATGAGGAATCATCTCACACAAACGATCGCCTTCAACACTGCTATCGAAACCTAATCTTAGCATAAATCACATACCTTGGCGAAGAAACTAACCTTGACATGCTGTCCTTAACCAACAAACAGAAAATACAACTGTTGTGCCCGAAATATGAAAACCCTATACCATGCCTGACTTTCAGGCAATCAAAACCATTCAAAACAAATCCCTCATGACTCCAATCTATAACCCGAATCGAACAAAATCCATTTGACCCTGAATTGTCTCACTGATAACTAGACAACAAAATCTGTGACCATTCGCTAATGTCGCAAACCCTGTTTTCGAATACAAAAACGACCCCCAACAAAATTTGAACATTGGTTCCATACCAACATCTACATCACATCCGGATAACCAAAAACATTTTTGATCTATCCGAGATCTCCCTGGTTCTGCACTGACCCACTAAATAAGTGAACACAAAATTCCCATGTAATGACTGAGTTGCCATGTATTCTCTTTTGCTGCTTAATCAAATAATAATAATGATAATATTATGAAGGGATCATACGCTGGGCGTACATAGTGTACGCACAACATACAATGATGAGGCGCAAAGCGGGGGAAGCCCCTGCGTACGCTGGGCGTAAGCTGGCCAGATGCAAACCCTAAATTTTAGGGTTTGCACCTTATTTAAACACCTTAAGTTTCTTCCAACCCTCATTCTCTCATCCTCCATTGTCCCTAAAGTGTTAAACTTGAACCCTAAACCTCTTGCATGCATTTTGAGCCAATCTTGAGCATTTTTAGTGATATTTGGTTATTTTGAAGAAGAAGGAGTAAGAACGTGAAGAGGGCTTGTAGATCTAGAAGTTTGGCATCATTTTTGACTCATTTGAGGTATAAAGCTTAAACCTTGATCATTGCATGCTTAGATCTAATTTTGGGATGTTTTATGTTACATTTGGTCCCATAGTTGAGGTTTCTTGAGTTTAGGAAGTACCAGTCCATATGATCTGTCCTTTGAGGCACTTGGAGGTGTTTGGAGCCATAAAAATCGGTTCTTGATGGCTTAGCCTCAACCATGCAAGTGTTAGATGTCCATAAAGTGTGTTTATGGACTTAAATCATGTGTTAATCCCCATCTATGCATGAAAAAGCATAAAGTTTATAACTTTATGGTTTAGGACGTCTTTAAGGGTCTGGATCTATGTTCTGGACGTTAGGACTTAACTGATTAAGTCATAAAGAAGCTTTTAAGGTGGCTGGCTTGTACGCCGCGCGTACTGGGTCAACCTCCCGTATCTGGTCAAGGCCAGCGTACACTGGGCATATGTGCTAAGTGTTGGATTAGTGTCTAAGGCTGTAACTATATTTGGTAAGTACTTGACCCGGTTATGCATGGTCCTTTTAGGTTGCCTTCACCATAGCAACTTGACAGGATGATTTGTTAAGAGAGAAGAGATATTACTGTTAATATATTATGAGAATAATATTGTTATTTAATTAATATAAGTCATATATTAATTAAGAATTAATTTGGTGACTTAAAGAGGTTAATTGAATAAAGGGGCATAAACTGTCGAATGTGTGATAGTTGTGTTTTGGGCTATGTATCCTTATAGGTAATGAGGTGGACGAAATTTAGGGTTAGGGAACCTTAAATTCGTCCAAGCCTAGAATCTAGAAGGATCTTGGATTGCTTAGGGCCTAAGTTATTCAATTAGGGTTAAAGGTGAAACCCTAGTATCCCATAGTATAAATAGATCCCTAGGGTGAGGGAAATCAGCACTCATGCAAGGCAAGAAACCCTAGGGCTGATTTCTCACCCTCTCCCCTCTCTCTCAAGATCGTCTTCTTGCTAGTTGGTGTTTGTAATCCATTAGAGGAGTGACAATTGTGACTCTAAGCTCCAAGAAGAAGAAGTATCAAGAAAGGAATCCAAGGTATTGTTCTAGATCCAATTTCATATGATTTGATTCAATTGTTTACATTAGATCTAGTATTGTAAGTCTTGGATTCAATGCATGTTCAATTAGAGAAACCTAGATCCAAGCATTAGGGTTTGCATGTGCCCATAGGAAAGTTCTTATGGCTCAAACCCATCAGTGGTATCAGAGCCTTGATTGATTTCTATTGAATTGATGCATTGGTTAATTGCTTGTTGCTTGTAAAATTCGATTTTTAGTCTTTTGCCTGATGAACTCGGCGAGTTCCACTATGGACTCGGCGAGTAGCTCCAACTCGGCGAGTTCGAGCGTCAGAAAGAGGGAGTTTCGGGATTTCTTGCTGTTTTACTTGAGGAAACTTGCCTTAACTGTTTTGGGTCATTAAAATCCGATTTTAACCATATATATGAGTATATTCTTGACCAAACAAAAGATAATTACCAATTAGTTGAATAATAATTTCCTTATGTGATAATAATTGATTATTTGAATTGAATTGGTTAATTATTTTGCAAGTAATATTGAATAAGATCAAATTGAGATAATTTAATTGTTGATTTGCATTATTTTCTTTTTGATCCTTATGTTTTGAAAAGTTTAAAATTTGTCCTCAAGTTTTGAAATTTAAGTTTTGTGATTAAAAGTTTAATTATGAATAATTTAAATTTCAAACCCTAGAATTTTTACAAGTTTAAAATTCAACCCTATACTATTATATGATTACAAGCTTTATATATATATATATATATATATATATATATATATATATATATATATATATATATATATGAGTAAAACCATGCTAGTCTTACCGTTAGTAGGCCTCATTCACGACGCCGGTCTATACGGTGGGTATAAGGTCGCTGCCTATAAAATGGCGCTTAATGGGTGTACACTCACACCTACCGCTTGCTTGATCGATGGAGGGTCGTTAGCCGAACGGGTAGGATAGGGAAGCTCTTTCTCCTCATTAATAAGTATAATGAATCTATAAAGTAACTAAACTATTTTATAAAATTCCCAATCTTAGTTACTTTAGGAAAAGTGAATTGATGCAATCCCATGAAATTGCACTTTGCACCCTTGCTAAGAAGTTAGTGGAGCGTGTGTGGTTTACCGGCACACTAATTGGTTCTAAGCAAAGGTGGCAAAGGGTGATTCATTGTTTATCATAGTTTGATGGAGCATGTGTGGTTTACCGGCACATCGAATAGATGATTGTAACAATGAAGGCACCATGTAGATTTGCATGGTAATTCACACCCGCTTTGTGATCCTCGGTATCCCAGTCACAAAGTAGAGGGGCATATCGAGATTTAAACATGCCATTGAAAGGTTCAATGAATCTCTAAAATCTAGTAATTCTCAATAAAACTTAAGGTTATGTTTTCATGGTGAAGAATTAGTGAATCGTCATTCACTTACCTCCAAGTTATTTGCATGATTGGATTACGGCATCCCTTTTCTAATATGTAAATAATGTTGTTGGGTCCTAGCCCTAATTTTTCATTTTTGGTGTTTAATTAGGGATCCAATTCTAATCAAACTTTGTCCTTTCTATTTGTAGATGTCGAACGCAAACAACGCTGCTGCTAACTCATTCACGCTAATGAGTCTTTGCCAAAAGGTGACCTTCGATGGTACAAACTTTAGCGAATGGATAAGATACATTCACACATTTGCACGCTACGAGGACAAAGAGTATGTCCTCGACGAAAAGCTCGAGAAGGTCAACCCGGAAATCGCTACTCCCGAAGAGATGGCTGTCTTTGAGACACACGAACGTGATGCAACGAAAGTCCATTGCATCATGATAGCCACTATGAACCAAGAATTCCAAAAGTCCTATGAGGACATGTATCCGTATGAAATGCATCAAGACTTGATGGAGAGATATCACCAAAGCGCGAGGCAAGAGCACTACGAGGTCATCACTAACATGATAACCGCTAAGATAGGAAATGGAGAATCGTTGACTGTGCACTTGCAAAAGATGCAACGATATGTTGATCGTCTTTGCAAGTTAAATGTTAACTTTGGGGAGGATTTGGCCATTGACATTGTTCTTCATTCCTTGCCTTCATGCTACAACCAATTTAGGATGACCTGCCACATGAACAAGGAAGAGGTCACCCTAAGCAAACTCCAAGGACTGCTGAGAGCAACCTAAAGGACAAGTCTGTTGCACCATCTCCCGCACCAAACGCTGCTCCTGTTTTGGCTATAGGGCAGGGAAAGGGAAAAAAGAGAAAGGCTCCGTCAAAGAGCCACCGCAAGGGAAAGTCCCAAGATGGTACTCCTTCTAGTGGGACCAAGGTTGATCATGCTAAGCCCAACCCTAACCCAAAGGAGGCAGAGTGCCATCATTGCCACAAGATAGGGCATTGGAAGAGAAGCTGCCTGGAATATCTGCAAGCCATCAAGGATGGAAAGATTAAGCCATCTTTTGCAGGTATATACACAATTAAATCTAGTAATTCATATCATACTACTTCTTGGGTTCTTGATACAGGATGTGGTTACCACATTTGTTCTGATTTGTAGGGACTAAGAAGAGATAGAGATGTGGAGCAAGGAAAAATAAATCTAATCATGGGAAACAGAAGATCGTCGCCTGTTACCAAGATTGGAGTATATTCTTTAGTGCTTAGTAATGGATTAGGTCTAGATTTAAATGATTGTTGCTACTCGCCAGATATGGAAAGAAACATCATTTCATTTCATGGTTTGTTTAGACAAGGATTTAGATATTCGTTTAATAATATGAATGGTTCTATTTATGCTTATCTACATGGTGTTTTATACTTTGAAGCAATGCCTTGTAATGGAATTTATGAAACTGTTATGGTTGTAGATAACCTAGGAAATGATGTGTTGTGTATAGATTCTTCCAATAGTATGGATAAAGCATCTTTGTGGCATTGTCATCTCGGACATGTCAACAAGAAGCACATAGCCCAACTCCAAAATGATGGGGTGTTGGAGTCATTCAACCTTAGGGAAGATGACACGTGCGATTCTTGTTTACTTGGAAAGATGACCAAGACACCCTTCACTGGCACTTGTGAGAGGGGTGAGGATTTATTGGATCTCGTACATACCGATGTATGTGGGCCCTTTAGATCCACCACAAAGGATGGAAACCGCTTCTACGTGACTTTCACCGATGATTATAGTAGATATGAATATATTTACTTAATCAAGCACAAGTCTGAAACGTTTAAAAAGTTCAAAGAGTTCAAGAATGAAGTGGAGAATCAATTGGGCAGGAAAATCAAGATGATTCGATTCGATCGAGGAGGAGAGTACCTAAGTCTTGAATTCCACGACTATCTCAAGGAATGTGGAATAGTTTCGCAATTGACGCCACCTAGGACACTGCAGTTGAATGGTGTGGCAGAAAGCCGTAATCGAACCTTGTTGGATATGGTTCGTTCTATGATGAGTCGTGCTTCACTACCTATCTTATTCTGGGGGTATGCCTTAGAGACTGTCGCCCATATCCTTAACCGAGTCCCTACAAAGAAGGTTGCCAAAACACCTCACGAGATGTGGACAGAGAAAGCTCCCTCGTTGGCACATATCAAGGTTTGGGGTTGTGAAGTTTTCGTAAGACGAGAAACTCACGATAAGCTCGACCCTCGAAGTGAGCGATGTATTTTCATCGGCTACCCGCAAAAATCCTTTGGATATATCTTCTATAGACCGAGTGACAATGTTGTCTTCATTGCGAGGAGAGGGGTTTTCCGAGAGAGAGAGAGAGAACTCATAAGTCAAGGAGACAGTGGGAGGTAGGTCGATCTTAAATAGATTCAAGAGTCGAGTGATGAAGGAACCTCTACCGCTGGCGATCAACCCGAGGAGGAAACTCCGGTTGAACCGATTGACGAGTCATTACCTCTTAGACGTTCCGAAAGAGTTAGAGTTCAACCCCAGTTTTATGGTTTTCATATTACTACTGAAGGAGACACGTATATTAGTGATGGTACACTAATAAATCTAGATGAACCTAATTACTATAAGGAAGCCATGGCAGGCCCGGAGTCTGCAAAATGGAAGGAGGCGATGGAAAGCGAGATTCAGTCCATGTATGACAACCAAGTTTGGAATTTGGTTGACAATGTGCCCGGACGTAAGACGGTTTGGTGCAAATGGATCTTCAAGAAGAAGACCGACGTGGATGGGAATGTGCACACGTATAAAGCACGATTGGTGGCGAAGGGCTTTACTCAAACTCCCGGAGTTGACTATGATGAGACCTTCTCACCAGTTGCTAAGATAAAATCTATTAGGGTAATGCTTGCCATTGCTGGATTTCATGATTATGAGATATGGCAAATGGATGTCAAGACTGCTTTCCTTAATGGAAAGTTGGCTGAGGATGTTTACATGGCTCAGCCAGAGGGTTTTGTCGATCCGAAGCATCCAAATAGAGTGTGCAAGCTTGAGAAGTCCATTTATGGACTTAAGCAAGCATATCGCAGATAGAATCTTTGCTTTGATGAGAAAGTCAAAGAGTTTGGATTTGTACGAAGCGAAGATGAATCATGTGTATATGTCAAGGCCAGTGGGAGCATAGTTAGTTTTCTCATTTTGTATGTCGATGACATACTTCTCATAGGAAACGACGTCCCGACTCTGCAGGAGGTCAAGTACTGGCTCAGGAAATGTTTCGTTATGAAGGACCACTGAAAGGCTTCCTATATTTTGGGAATAAGGATAGTGAGAGAAAGAAGTAAGAGACTAATAGGACTTAGTCAGGATACTTACTTAGATAAGGTACTAAAACATTTTAGTAAGGAAAACTCAAAGAAGGGAGAACTACCGATACAAAGTAATACCAAGTTGAGTAAGACTCAGAGTCCGAGTACCGAAGCTGAGATAGCTGAGATGAGCTGAGTACCTTACGCTTCCGTAGTTGGCTCGATCATGTATGCTATGACTTGTACTCGTCCTGATTTGGCCTTTGCTTTGAGCGTGGTCAGTAGATATCAAGGGAATCCTAGTAGAGCGCATTGGATAGTGGTCAAGAACATCCTTAAGTACCTTCAGAGGACCAAGGAATGATTTCTAGTCCTCGGGGGGAGTGATGACTTGAAGGTGCGAGGGTATAGTGACGCCAGTTTCCAGACCGACAGGGACAACTACCGTTCGCAGTCGGGATGAGTCTTTACTCTTAATGGAGGAGCAGTAACTTGGAAAAGTTCCAAAAAGGAAACTGTAGCTGATTCAACGTGCGAATCAGAGTATATTGCAGCAAGCGAAGCGTCAAAGGAGGCGATGTGGTTGAAGAACTTCATTGGTGATCTTGGAGTTGTGCCTGCCATAAAGGAGCCTATGGAAATTTTCTGTGATAATGAGGGAGCGGTTGCCTTAACCAAGGAACCGAGGGATCATGGTAGATCTTGGCATATCGACAGAAAATATCACTTTATTAGACATCGAGTAGAAGAAGGACACCTCGTAGTGAAGAGGGTATCGTCAGAGGATAATCCAGCAGATCTGCTTGTGAAGGGACTGGGTAGGGTTAAGCATTTGCAGCACGCTAGGAGCATTGGGTTGAAAGACGATATTAGTTTAGATTAGATAGTTTTGAAACATGTAATAGATAAATGTAATTGACATTTGATGATTAAATAAAAGAGTATTATTTATAAGTAAAGCTACTGTCTTATGTTGATTGTTTAAACTATTGTTTCACTTTGCATGTTTTGACTTCCTGAATAATTAAGTTATTAAGAATAATTGAATTATTCGAATGGTCCACAATAGTTCATATGTTGGAAGTAGGTATGAATGAAGATTGTCGTAAATTGGTGTGTAGATTGTCTAAATGGTATTAGACATAGCAAAGGTTTGCTGCAACGTTCATGAGTGCTTATGAACAAGTTTTGAGCATTGGAATAAACCTGCGCTTGCTGGAATCACTTTATGGAATGTGACACGAGTGATCGCAAGACGATAATATCATATGGTCTTAAAACCTAGATATATGGTTTATTATTTACTAATTGGTTGTACATTGATAATGCGAAACCGCATCAGTAAATTGATGTCATAAAACGCATTGTTGTGTATAGTTGGTTAGTCGATAAGTAAATGCATATAAGTCGAAGTTTATCTGTTACTTTTATTCTGAGAGGATAAAAGCGATATCACGGCCGCTCGATGATTTGATTTGACTTATGTGCCGGGCCCGGTCAGGACTAAATTGATGTGTTCAATTAAGTTCTATGTCGAATGAATATGAGATCGAGAAACCAAAATGCTGGACAATAAGTTCCATAAGATTGTCAGCATAATATCTAAACAGAGGACTGTACGATCCCTTATCTAAAGGACAAGAGATTGATAAGATCAGAGTTGACAGCGTCTTTGAGAGCTACGATTGCTAAATTGGTTTGTGTTTGCATGTATAGTTACTAGACTTATCCAAGTGGGAGGCTGTTGGATTAGTGTCTAAGGCTGTAACTATATTTGGTAAGTACTTGACCCGGTTATGCAGGGTCCTTTTGGGTTGCCTTCACCATAGCAACTTGACAGGATGATTTGTTAAGAGAGAAGAGATATTATTGTTAATATATTATGAGAATAATATATTAAAAGAATAATATTGTTATTTAATTAATATAATTCATATATTAATTAAGAATTAATTTGGTGACTTAAAGAGGTTAATTGAATAAAGGGGCATAAACTGTCGAATGTGTGATAGTTGTGTTTTGGGCTATGTATCCTTATAGGTAATGGGGTGGACGAAATTTAGGGTTAGGGAACCTTAAATTCGTCCATGCCTAGAATCTAGAAGGATCTTGGATTGCTTAGGGCCTAAGTTATTCAATTAGGGTTAAAGGTGAAACCATAGTATCCCATAGTATAAATAGATCCTTAGGGTGAGGGAAATCAGCACTCATGCAAGGCAAGAAACCCTAGGGCCGATTTCTCACCCTCTCCCCTCTCTCTCAAGATCATCTTCTTTCTAGTTGGTGTTTGTAATCCATTAGAGGAGTGACAATTGTGACTCTAAGCTCCAAGAAGAAGAAGTATCAAGCAAGGAATCCAAGGTATTGTTCCAGATCCAATTTCATATGATTTGATTCAATTGTTTACATTAGATCTAGTATTGTAAGTCTTGGATTCAATGCATGTTCAACTAGAGAAACCTAGATCCAAGCATTAGGGTTTGCATGTACCCATAGGAAAGTTCTTATGGCTCAAACCCATCACTAAGTACGTCGCACGTACGCATGCAGTGGGCCAAAGGTGGTTTTTGGGGCTGGAATTATTGGGCCTCAAGCCCACCTATAGATTAAGGCCTCTGGGCCTAGGCCTAGGATTTACGGTATTGGGCCTTAAAGCTTAGTTGGATGGACTTGGACATTTTAATTTGAAAGCTGGGCCTTGGAAGGAAGAGGCCCAATAAGATTAGGGAACTTTTGCCTTATGTCATGAATCAGGGTTTGGGCCTTGGGGATAGGTTTAGATCCAATTTCTAATTAGGAAGTTTGTTGTGATATTGGGAGAGGAGTTCTGATTCGTCCGAGGAGTACGATTTGACATTCACAGTTGAGTTGAGTCTCCCTTCGTGAATGCTACGGGTCGAAGGCACCAAGTCTGACCCTTCGTTCATTGTATAGTATGATGGTTGTATATGTGATAATTATCATTGTTCGCATAATGCTTGATGATCATATGATTTATATGTGTTTTTATATACTAGTGGTAGGGGTGAAATAGAGTAATAGACCAAAGGGGCCAGCTTGATCACGTTGCATCACACTATGATATTCCGCAGTTGAGATTTTGGGACTTATGCTCTGATAATGTTTTTCCATGAATTGTCTTGATCATACACTATAACTATCTTGTGTTTCGTGATTTTGAAATCAATGATGTCTTATGTTTGTGTTTTTGGTAAACTTAAAAATGAAAATTTTGAGTCGTATTTTTGGGATGTTACTGTTGGAATAGTGTCTAAGGCTGCAACTATATTAGACAAGTATTTGACCCGGTTGTGCATGGTCCTTTTGGGTTGCCTTCACCATAGCAACTTGATAGGATGATTTATTAAGAGAGAGTAAATATTATTAATATATTATGAGAATAATATAATGAATAATATATTTGTTATTTGATTAATATAAGTCATAGAATTAATTAGAATTAATTTGGTGACTTAAAGAGATTAATTAAATAAAGGGGTATAAACTGTCAATTGTTTGATAGTTAAACTTTAGACTGTAAATCCATTGGGATATGCTTTGGACGAATTCTATGAGATATAGGATAGCTAAAATCGTCAAAAGGCTTATCTATGGAATGGATTTGGATAGCCTTAAGAGAAGATTATCCAATTAGGGTTTAGGTTGTAACCCTTAAGGAGTCTACAAGTATAAATAGACCCCGTGGCATAGGGAATTCGATACCTCTCCTAAAGTAAGAGAACCTTGGCCGAATTCCTCCCCTCTCCTCTCTCCTAAATCATTCTTCTTGCTATTGGTGTTTGTAAGCCATTAGAGGAGTGACATTTGTGACTCTAAAAGCTCCAAGACCTCAAGATCAACAAGGAACTCAAAGGTATGATTCTAGATCTGTTTCAATGTTGTTATTTAACCTAATTAGTCATTAGAAGACTTGGATTCAAAGCATGTTTATTAGAAATCCTAGATCCAAGCATTAGGGTTTTGCATGCGCACATAGGAAAGTTCTTATGGCTAAAACCCATCAGTGGTATCAGAGCCTAGCTTGGTTTTCTTTAAATTGTTGCTTGATTAACTGAAAAAAACCTGCAAAATTCGATTTTTAGGTTTCTGGGTCACTGACTCGGCGAGTCCCCTTGTGCACTCGGCGAGTCCAGGCGTTAGGAATGGCCAGATTCAGGATTTTTTCATGATATCTTATGGAAACTTACCTTAATCATAATAGATCAATCTAAATCCGATTTTTTGATATATATGACTATTATCTTGATCTAATTAAAGGTATTTATCAACAAATAAAATATTTAATTTCCTTATATGATAATTAATTAATTATTTTAATTATTTTGGTAATTATCTTGAATAAAGTCAAATATAGATAATTAGGATATTAATTGTTAATTGGAATTATTTGTTATTTGGTCCTCCATGTTTTAAATGTTTATAACCTACCCTAAAGTTTTGAAATTTATATTTGTGATTAAAAGTTTTTTAATTTAGACAACTTAAATTTCAAACCCTAGATTTTAAAAGTTTTAAAATACAACCCTATACTAATATGATATTACTAGAATAATATATATATATGTATAACTAAATGCTAGTCATACCGTTAGTAGGCCTCATTCACGAAGCCGATCTATAAGGTGGGTATAAGGTTGCGGCCTATAAAATGACGCTTAATGGGTGTACACTCACACCCACCGCTTGCTTGATTGGTGGAGGGTCGTTAGCCGAACGGGTAGGATAGGGCAACCTCATCCTCTCATTAAAAGTATAATAAGAAATATAAAGTAACTACACATATTTTTAAAATTTCCCAATCCTAGTTACTTTAGGAAAAGTGAATTGATGCAATCCCATGAAATTACACTTTGCACCTTGCTAAGAAGTTAGTGGAGCGTGTGTGGTTTACCGGCACACTAATTGGTTCTAAGCGAAGGTGGCAAGGGGTGATTCATTGTTTATCATAGTTCGATGGAGCGTGTGTGGTTTACCGGCACATCGAATAAGTGATCGTTACAATGAAGGCACCATGTGAATTTGCATGGTAATTCACACCCGCTTTGTGATCCTCGGCATCCCAGTCACAAACGAGAGGGGCATATCGAGATTTAAACATGCCATTGAATAGTTTCAAAAATCTCATCCGAACCTAGGAATTCTCAAAAACACTTAGGACTAATAGTTTAAGTTTTGTGATGGAGAATTAGTGAATCGTCATTCACTTACCTTCAATTTATTTGCATGTTAGATTACGGCATCCCTTTTCTAGTATGTAAGTGTTATTGTTGGATCCTAGCCCTAATTTTTCTTATTGGGTGATAATTAGGGATTCTTATTCTAATCTATCTTTGTCCTTTTCTAATTGTAGATGTCGAACGCAAACAACGCTGCTGCTAGTTCTTTCACGTTGATGAGCCTTTGCCAAAAGGTCACCTTCGATGGAACGAACTTTAGCGAATGGATAAGATACATTCGCACCATTGCTCGCTATGAGGATAAGGAGTATGTCCTCGATGAGAAGCTCGAGAAAATCAACCCCGAAGTTGCAACTCCCGCCGAAATCACCGCCTTTGAAACTCATGAGCGAGATGCAACGAAGGTACATTGCATCATGATCGCCACCATGAACTCCAAATTCCAAAAGTCCTACGAGGACATGTACCCGTACGAAATGCACCAAGACTTATTGGAGAGATACCATCAAAACGCGAGACAAGAGCGTTATGAGATTTTCACCAACATGATTTCCGCGAAGATGGGTCATGGAGAATCTCTTACCGTGCACTTGCAAAAGATGCAAAGGTATGTCGACCGCCTTCGCAAGTTAAATGTTGACTTCGGTGGAGACTTGGCAATCGACATGGTGCTTCACTCTTTGCCTCCGATGTACAACCAATTTAGGATGACCTACCACATGAACAAAGAAGAGGTCACCCTAAGCAAACTCCAAGGTCTCTTGAGGGTCGCTGAGAGCAACTTCAAGGACAAGTCTATTGCACCTACTCCCAATCCGTCCGCTGCTCCTGTGTTGGCTATTGGTCAAGGGAAGGGAAAGAAGAGGAAAGCTTCATCGAAGAACTATCGCAAGGTGAAAGCCCGAGATGGTGCCTCTTCTAGTGGGACCAAAGTTGATCCCGCTAAGCCCTGCTCTAACGCAAAGGAGGCAGAGTGCCACCACTGCCACAAGATAGGACATTGGAAGAGAAGCTGCCCGGATTACCTGCAAGCGATCAAAGAAGGAAAGATCAAGCCATCTTTCACAGGTATATACACAATCAAATCTAAAGATTCTAATCATGCTATTTCTTGGGTTCTTGATACCGGTTGTGGTTATCACATTTGTTCTAATGTGCAGGGACTAAGAAGAAGTAGGGATGTGGATCAAGGAAGGATCAATCTAATCATGGGGAACAGAAGATCGTCGCCTGTGACCAAGATTGGAGTGTATTCTTTAGTGCTTAGGAATAGTTTGGTTTTAGATTTGAACAATTGTTGCTATTCGCCAGAAATGGCTAGAAACATCATTTCATTTCATGGTTTATATAGACAAGGATTTAGATTTTCTTTTAATAATGAGAATGGTTCTATTTTGGCTTATCTAAATGGTGTCTTTTACTTTGAAGCTATACCATGTAATGGAATATATGAAACCGTTATGATTGTTGATAACTTAGGAAATGATGTTTTGAATATTGATTCTTCCACTAGTATGAATAAAGCATCCTTGTGGCATTGTCGTCTTGGACATGTCAACAAGAAACGCATAGCGCAACTCCAAAAGGATGGAGTGTTGGAGTCATTCGACCTTAGGGAAGATGACACATGCGAGTCTTGTTTGCTTGGAAAGATGACTAAGTCACCTTTCACGAGTACATGTGAAAGGGGCGAGGGTCTATTGGACCTAATACATACCGATGTATGTGGACCGTTTAGATCAACCACGAAGGATGGGAACCGCTTCTATGTGACTTTTACCGATGACTATAGTAGATATGGGTATATCTACTTAATCAAGCAAAAGTCAGACACCTTTGAAAAGTTCAAAGAGTTCAAGAATGAAGTGGAGAATCAATTGGGCAGGAAAATCAAGATGCTTCGATCCGATCGAGGAGGAGAGTACCTAAGTCTTGAATTCCACGATTATCTAAAGGAGTGTGGAATAGTTTCACAATTGACGCCTCCTAGGACACCGCAGTTGAATGGTGTAGCAGAAAGGCGTAATCGAACCTTTTTGGATATGGTTCGCTCTATGATGATTCGTGCTTCACTACCTATCTCTTTTTGGGGGTATGCCTTAGAGACTGCCGCCCATGTCCTTAACCGAGTCCCTACTAAGAAGGTTGCCAAAACACCTCACGAGATGTGGACAGGGAAAGCTCCCTCGTTGGCACATATCAAGGTTTGGGGTTGCGAGGCTTTCGTAAGACGAGATACTCACGACAAGCTTGAACCTCGAAGTGAGCGATGTATTTTCATCGGCTACCCACAGACATCCTTTGGATATCTCTTCTATAGACCGAAGGACAATGTTGTCTTCGTTGCGAGGAGAGGAGCTTTCCGAGAGCGAGAACTCATGAGCCAAGGAGACAGTGGGAGGCAAATCGAACTTGAAGAGATTCAAGAGTCGATAGATGAAGGAACCTCTACCGCTGGCATTCAACCCGAGGAGGAAACTCCGGTTGAACCGATTGACGAGTCATTACCTCTTAGACGTTCCGAAAGAGTTAGAGTTCAACCCCAGTTTTATGGCTTTCATATTACTACCGAAGGGGACACGTATATTAGTGATGGTACACTAGTAAACCTTGATGAACCTAATAGCTATAAGGAAGCCATGGCAGGCCCAATGTCTGCAAAGTGGAAAGAGGCAATGGATAGCGAGACTCAATCCATGTGTGATAACCAAGTTTGGAATTTAGTTGATTACGTGCCTGAACGTAAGACCGTTGGGTGCAAATGGATCTTCAAGAAGAAGACCGACGTGGATGGGAACGTACACACATATAAAGCGCGATTGGTCGCGAAGGGCTTTACTCAAACTCCCGGAGTTGACTATGATGAGACCTTCTCACCAGTTGCGAAGATTAAATCTATTAGAGTGATGCTAGCAATTGCCGCATTTCATGATTATGAGATTTGGCAAATGGATGTCAAGACCGCTTTCCTTAACGGAAAGTTAGCTGAGGATGTTTACATGGCTCAGCCAGAAGGGTTTTTTTTTTTTGAAGCATCCGAATAGAGTGTGTAAGCTTGAGAAGTCCATTTATGGACTTAAGCAAGCGTCTTGCAGATGGAATCTTTGCTTCGATGAGAAAGTCAAAGAGTTTGGATTTGTACGAAGCGAAGACGAATCTTGTGTATATGTCAAAGCCAGTGGGAGTATAGTAAGCTTCCTCGTTCTATATGTCGATGACATATTACTCATAGGAAACGACATCCCGACTCTGCAGGAGGTTAAGTCCTGGCTCGGGAAGTGCTTCGCTATGAAGGACCTCGGAGAGGCTTCTTACATTTTGGGAATAAGGATAGTAAGAGAAAGAAGTAAGAGACTAATTGGACTTAGTCAGAATACTTACTTAGAGAAGGTACTAAAACGTTTTAGTATGGAAAACTCAAAGAAGGGATAACTACCGATACAAAGTAATGCCAAATTGAGTAAGACTCAAAGTCCGAGTACCGAAGCTGAGATAGCGGAAATGAGTCGAGTACCATACGCTTCCGCAGTTGGCTCAATCATGTACGCTATGACTTGTACTCGCCCTGATGTAGCCTTCGCTTTGAGCATGGTTAGTAGATATCAAGGGAATCCTGGCAAGGCACATTGGATTGCGGTGAAAAACATCCTTAAGTACCTTCGGAGGACGAAGGAATGGTTCTTAGTCCTCGGAGGGAGTGATGACTTGAAAGTGCGAGGGTATAGTGACGCCAGCTTTCAGACCGACAGGGACAACTACCGTTCGCAGTCGGGCTGGGTCTTTACCCTAAATGGAGGAGCAGTGACATGGAAGAGTTCCAAGCAGGAAACCGTAGCTGATTCAACGTGTGAATCAGAGTACATTGCAGCGAGCGAAGCGTCGAAGGAGGCAATATGGCTAAAGAACTTCATCGGTGATCTTGGAGTTGTACTTGCCATAAAGGAGCCAATGGAGATTTTCTGTGATAACGAAGGTGCGGTTGCCTTGACCAAGGAACCGAGGGATCATGGTAGATCAAGACACATCGACAGAAAGTATCACTTCATTAGACATCGTGTAGAAGAAGGACAACTCGTAGTGAAGAGGATATCATTAGAAGATAACCCAGCAGATCCGCTTACGAAGGGACTGAGTAGGGTTAAGCACTTGCAGCATGCTAGGAGTATTGGGCTGAAGGATGATATTAGCATAGATTAGATAGTATTAGAAACGTGTAATAGATAAATGTAATTGACATTTGATGATTAAATAAAGGAGTTTTATTTATGAGTAATGTTACTATCTTATGTTAATTGTTTAGCTACTGTTTCACTTTGCATGTTTTGACTTCCAGAATAATTGAGTTTATTAGGAATAATCGAATTGTTCAAATGGTCCACAATCGTTCATATGTTGGGAGTAGATATGAATGAAGATTGTCATGAATTGGTGTGTAGAATGTCTAAATGGTGTTAGACATAGCAAAGGATTGCTGCAACATTCATGAGTGCTTATGAACTAGTTTTGAGCATTGGAATAAACCCGCGCTTGCTGGAATCACCTTATGGAATACGATATAAAAGGTGGTCGCAAGACGATAATATCATATAGTCTTAAAACCTAGATATATGATTTATTATTTGTTAATTGATTGTACATGGATAATACGAAAACGCATCAGTGACTTGGTGTTATAAAACCTATTGTTGTGTATAGTTGGTTAATGAGTAAGTAAATGCATATAAGTCGAAGTTTATCTGTAACTTTTATCTAAGAAGGTAAAAGCGATATCTCGGCCGCTCGATGATTTGATTTGACTTATGTGTCGGGCCCGGTCAGAACTAAATTGATGTGTTCGATTAAGTTCTATGTCAAATAAATCAGAGATCGAGAAACCTAAATGCTTGACTAACCATTCCATAGGATTGTCAGCATGATATCTAACAGAGGACTGTACGTTCCCTTATTTAAAGGACAAGATTGATTAGATCAGAGTTGACATCGTCTTTGAGAGCTACGATTGCAAACCGAATTGTACTTGTGCATATAGTTACTAGACTTATCCAAGTGGGAGACTGTTGGAATAGTGTCTAAGGCTGCAACTATATTAGACAAGTATTTGACCCGGTTGTGCATGGTCCTTTTGGGTTGCCTTCACCATAGCAACTTGATAGGATGATTTATTAAGAGAGAGTAAATATTATTAATATATTATGAGAATAATATAATGAATAATATATTTGTTATTTGATTAATATAAGTCATAGAATTAATTAGAATTAATTTGGTGACTTAAAGAGATTAATTAAATAAAGGGGTATAAACTGTCAATTGTTTGATAGTTAAACTTTAGACTGTAAATCCATTGGGATATGCTTTGGACGAATTCTATGAGATATAGGATAGCTAAAATCGTCCAAAGGCTTATCTATGGAATGAATTTGGATAGCCTTAAGAGAAGATTATCCAATTAGGGTTTAGGTTGTAACCCTTAAGGAGTCTACAAGTATAAATAGACCCCATGGCATAGGGAATTCGATACCTCTCCTAAAGTAAGAGAACCCTGGCCGAATTCCTCCCCTCTCCTCTCTCCTAAAACATTCTTCTTGCTATTGGTGTTTGTAAGCCATTAGAGGAGTGACATTTGTGACTCTAAAAGCTCCAAGACCTCAAGATCAACAAGGAACTCAAAGTTATGATTCTAGATCTGTTTCAATGTTGTTATTTAACCTAATTAGTCATTAGAAGACTTGGATTCAAAGCATGTTTATTAGAAAGCCTAGATCCAAGCATTAGGGTTTTGCATGCGCACATAGGAAAGTTCTTATGGCTAAAACCCATCAGTTACAAGTTAGTATCAGAGCCTTGGTTTGAGGGATTCAGACACACTCTCGGGTGATGCATGCAATCAATGATTTGAAAGATTTTCATAAGAAAAACATTTTTTTTTTCAAAATTAAGAACTTAAATAAAAGACAAGATGTGTGATGCATGCAATCAACTAGGATCAAGTATGTTTTTCCCCAAGATAGCCATACCTATTATCTGCTATAAAATGATTATGAATAAATGGATTGCATGCTAGTTAGGGTTAAGGATCCGCTAAAAATTTTCATGGTAGAATGCTAGGAGAGATGCCTTGAATGCCTACTGTATGAGCTTATAGGCTTGCATGTTAGTGCTTACCTTCCAGTAATAGGATGGCCTGATTAAGGTATGTTTACTTGTTACCCGAAGCCCGAATACTGTTTGCTTTGTGCTTCTAGGGATTCTAACTAACTTCAGCTAACTAGTGGATGAATACTCCAAGTTACCTGTTAGGCGAACCACATAATTTTAGAAGGTTAGGTTTGGCTCTACTGTGCAACTATTTTTTGAGTCCAACAATTGTAAATATGACCTCTCATTCGAAGAATTATCTGGTTCTTGTAATAGGTAACTATATTCGTGCGCCAGTCGGAGGAAGTTCGTGGGAGTCCTTTCGGCAGCTGAGGGCAGTGAGTGTAACGCCTGTGTTTCCGGGCTTGCCATTTTTAGCAATGTAATAGTCTAGGTTAACCTTTGTAACCCGTTTTGAAATAATAAGAATGTATTATTTGGGTATTATGTGTTTTGTGCTTAATTGCTTAATTATGTGGTTTGATTAATTAAGAATAAAAATAAGCGTCAAAATTTAAGTGTAAAATAAACTTAATATCTTTGGTTAATGTTGTAGTAGTTGAAACGAGGTTTCCGAATATATATAGAACGCCCAAATCTGACTTCGTATGAGGAAGTTATGATTTATCGAAGTTTCGACTTAGCGGTATGCAGCCTGAAATACTCGATTTGAGATTGAGCGGCTTTTAGCCGAAGCAATCTAAACGAGGATCGAATGTCTCGTTGTTGGCATCGAAGCGATAAAAAGTTAGGCGAGAACGGATGTCAAACAAAGAAGTTATGAACTTATAACGAAGTTTTTCTGTCGCGGCCTATTAAAAATAAATAATAAAAATAAAGTCAAAATCAGCCGACGGAGTCTAAACAAAAGTTGTAGAGCGTAGTTTCACCTACGCGTGGATATAAAGAACATCGAAAACGGATTTCGTATGAAGAAGATATGAATTTCCGAAGTTTATTAAATAATTTGTGTTTATTTTAATTGGAAAATCTGGTGTTATCCGAAGGGGAGTCAGCAATCCGATCCGAAGTACTCCCCGTGTACTCGTGTATGCCCCGCATACTCCGAAGAGTGTCGACACTTCGGATGACGCATGCAGTGACGATTTCGGAGACCTGTACGCCCCGCGTACAGGCGTACGCCCCGCGTACTCCGAGGCTCCAGCCTCCTATAAATAGGATGCGAGGGCAGCCGACTCTTTTGCCAATTTTCTCTCTTCTCTCTCCAGTTTTGCATCGTTTTGCATGCCAGAAATACCCCGAAGCCCCGATATTATTCTCGAGCCCCGAGGCAAGTCCCGAGATCCCGAAGATCCCGAGAAGTGCGGTTCCCGAGCCAAAGCTCTGCCCGCGAGAAGTTCGATTTTTGTGGAGATCTTCCAAATCTGCTGAGGATTACTACTTCTGCAAGTCGTAGTGCTGTCCGATCATCTTCTGATCAAGTGAGTGTATACTACCTTTCATAAACATGATAATAATACAAGTACGGTTTGAGTGTATTAAGTAAATTGTGGTTTATATGTGTGAGGGTGTAGTTACTTTCTTCTAACGCGTAACTATGAAGTATTTTATACGATATACTTGTTATGTGTATATTTTGTGGTTATATGCGTGAATGGATATTCACTTTATTCTATCTCATAGATCTGAATTGTTTTCTATGGAATACGTGTTATGTGGTATGCCTCATCTGTTATGTGGAATATCTATTGAATGAAAATGATATACAGGTTTTAAACTATGTATGAAAATATATATTTTTATCTACTAATATGTTGGGTAGAACATGGGTAGATAGTTGGTGTGTAATAAACAGATGAGAGGCCTCGATGTTGTTGTTGTTGTTGATCTAGTTATTCAGCGGAGTATGGATAACGACCACAGACTCTTTCTAGACAGTCCAGTGGAACGCTAGCAGGTTCATAACCTGTAGGTGTTGTGAACGATGTGTTCACCGGTGTACTCTATCCCCCTCATGGTTGCCTTTAGGATATCAATTGTTGAGGAAACCCCTTAGCAGTGATGTCCGTCCCGATGAAAATCCTCGATTAGGTCCCTTGAGATAGATGTTGTTTTAGGGACGTAAAGTGAGGATAACGGGAATGGGTAATCGGGATAGTGATTGGTTGGTGAAATTAAATTTAACTTATTTATTGTGGGTTGAAATCCCTATATGCTCACCAGGCTCCCAAGCCTGACCCAGTCAGTTTTAATTGTATTACAGGTAGTGGCGCGAGGGCATAAGATAGTTGAATCATCAAGTTGTTTTGTTTACAAGTCTGTATATGTATATATTTTTTGAATGACTTGTAATGTTATCGTTTATGCTTTATGGTCTGTATCGGAACATGACATCCCGAGTTTTGATTATATAATGAATATGCATCTCTTGATGAGATGCTTTGATAAATATTATTTTATCATGTTTTGTTTTGGGAACAAATTCCGCAACTCTTTCAAATCAAAAGGATTTACTCTGAAATTATTTAAAAGCAAAAATGAAAATCGGTCTTTTCTGGCCGTGATTTTGGGGATGTCACAGTTGGTATCAGAGCATTAGTTTAAGCGAACTAGGAATTTGTAGGATTTGTAGACTTAAACTTAGAATGGTAAGTGGAATGTTGAGATGTGTGTCTGTTGGATTTTAGACACGAGCACTAGTTTATTTTAGGAAAGTTGCCTAAAATGCTTTTATGTGCTAAATGTTATATGTTGCCATATATGATATTAATTGTTCGGATCTACGGTCTGTTGCCGACCGGATCTGGAAACCTTATGTGTGTAGGATTCTAAGAGTATGCCTACGTTATTAGAACTAGCATGTAAACGTTTTGGAGTGATAAGGATGATTTGAATATCTACCATGATTGAGGATCTAATTTCACCTTATTCGGTGTGTAGATAAAAAATGGTGAGAACAAGGAGTGGCGTTGGAAACGCGGATGAAAACAGGAATCAACCACCAGTGATTGAGCAAATACCTGTTGTAGCGGTAGCACCAGAACCAATAACAATGGCTGCGGTGCAAGCCATGATTCGGGCTATGCTAGCCGAACAAAGGGAGGAGATGCGACAGACGTTGCATAAAAATAGGGATGAACCTATCATACCTATTGAGGAACCCGAATTAATTCCCGAGCAATCGGAGGAAGGGAACAATAGTCGCATGATGAGTCAAGATGGGACTCAAGGGGAACGAAGGAACGATCCGGAAAGGAGAAACAACAAGGATGGGCGAATGTACAAGAACTTCTTGGGCGCCAAGCCGCCAAGTCTTTCTGGAAGCCCAAAGCCTGTTGAGATAATGGATTGGATCACCGAAATGGAGATGGTATTTGAAAGTTGCGACTGTAGCAACAAACAGAAGATCGTCTTTGCGGTTAGGCAACTGAAGACTGGAGTCTTGAGTTGGTGGAAGTTGTTGGCAGACACTATGCCACGAGGAGAAGCCCTGGAAATGTCATGGGAGGAGTTCTTGGAGCAACTAAGGGTGCAATATTGTTCAGAGATAGATCTGATTGATCTGAACAATGAGTTCCAAAACTTAAAGAAGGGGAAGATGAGCATAGATGACTATGCTACTATATTTACTGAGAAAATGAAGTTGTTTCCGTACCTAGTGCCAACGGAACTATCCAAGGTTGAGAGGTTTGCTAATGGACTGCCTGCCGACTTTGGTCCGACAGTCAAGATGGCAACTACTCTGAAAACGGTTGTTCGTGCAGCTAAGAATGTGGAGGCCCAGCAGAAGGAAAATGATCTGGAAAGGATAGATGTTGGTGAAAAGAGGAAGTTCGATGGAACTTCAGGGTCCAACAAGAAAAACAAGTTCTCGAAGTCCGGTTCGAGGGGAAGTGGAGGTGAAGCGAAATGGTGCGACAAATGTAAGAAGAAGCATCATGGAAAATGTGAGGTGGCGAACACATGTTACAAGTGTGGAAAGCCAGGGCACTATGCCAATGAATGTACCCTCACTAAGAAGGTTTGCTATGGTTGTGGTGAGGAGGGACACATGTCGAGGGACTGCCCGGAAAAGAAGGAGGCAGCTAGACCCAACATTCCGCCAAAGCCAAAGGCGAGAGCATTCCAGATGACACTGGAAGGTGCTAAAGATGAAGCTGATGTTGCTTCATGTACCTTTCTCGTTAACAAATTGCCTGCCCAAATTTTATTTGATTCTGGAGCCAACTACTCCTTTATATCGCATGAATTTGGTAGGAAGCTAGCTTTGCCTGTTGTTAGACTAGATAATGCCTTATTAGTCGAAGTTGCTAGTGGCAAGTTTGTACCTGTTAGCCATCGTATGAAAAACATCTTAATTGATCTGAATGGGAATAAGTTCCACGAGGAATTATTGCCTATCGAACTTAATGGTTTCAACATCGTATTGGGAATGGATTGGCTTAGCGCCAATGACGCCGAGATTTTGTGCAAGAAGAAGATAGTGAAAGTGAACCCGCCCGAAAAAGATTCGTTTATGGTGTATGGAGATAAACGCAGAGTGAATTCTGGAATCATTTCCTTGATGAAAGCCAGAAAATGTTTGACCAAAGGGTGTACATCATACTTAGCATTCGTGATCGATGCTAAGAAGGAAAAGAAGGTGATGCAGAATATTCCAGTTGTGTGTGATTATCCGGAAGTCTTTCCCGAAGATCTTCCCGGATTGCCGCCTGATCGACAAGTGGAATTCTGTATTGACTTGTTGCCAGGAACAACGCCGATTGCAAAAGCACCTTATCGATTAGCACCGATGGAGATGAAGGAGCTAATGATGCAACTTCAGGAGTTATTGGACAAGGGTTTCATTAGACCTAGTTCATCACCCTGGGGAGCTCCGGTGTTATTTGTAAAGAAAAAAGATGGAAGTACGAGAATGTGCATTGATTACCGAGAGCTGAACATGGCAACAATAAAGAATAGATATCCGTTGCCAAGGATTGATGACCTGTTTGATCAATTGCAAGGTTCGAGCTATTTCTCGAAGATCGATCTAAGGTCAGGATATCATCAGTTGAAAGTAAGGGAGCAGGATATTGAGAAGACTGCATTCAGAACACGATATGGACACTACGAGTTTTTGGTTATGTCGTTTGGACTAACCAATGCCCCAACAACATTCATGGATTTAATGAACAGGGTTTGTAATCCTTTCCTTGATAAATCCGTGATAGTGTTCATAGACGACATTCTAATTTACTCGAAAAGCCAGGAGGAGCATGGCAGACACTTGCGAAGTGTTGGAAGTTTTGAAGAAGGAGAAGCTGTATGCAAAGTTCTCCAAATGTGATTTTTGGATTCGTGAAGTCCAATTCTTGGGTCACATGGTCAACCAAGAAGGGATAATGGTTGATCCAGCAAAGATTGAAGCTGTGATGAAGTGGGAACAACCGAAAAGTCCCACGGAGATCCGAAGCTTTTTAGGATTAGCCGGATATTACCGAAGGTTTATCCAAGGCTTTTCTTCGATCGCTAATCCGTTAACAGCTTTGACCCACAAAGGAGCTATTTATGCTTGGAGTGAGAAGCATAAAGAAGCATTCGAGAAGCTAAAGAAGAAACTATGCGAGGCACCAATAGTTTCTCTACCCGATGGGGTTGAAGACTTCGCTGTCTATAGCGATGCGTCTGGGGTTAGATTGGGTTGTGTTTTGACCCAAAGAGAAAAGGTGATAGCATATGCGTCTCGACAGCTGAAAGAGCATGAAAAGAACTACCCGACTCATGATTTGGAGTTGGCAGCGGTAGTTTTCGCTCTGAAAATATGGAGGCATTACCTCTATGGCACGAAGTGCAAACTTTTCACAGATCATAAGAGTCTCCAATATCTCTTTAATCAGAAAGAATTGAATATGAGGCAACGACGCTGGCTAGAATTACTTAAAGACTCCGACTGCGAGATACTTTACCACCCCGGTAAGGCTAATGTTGTTGCTGATGCTCTCAGTCGGAAAGTCAATCTTGAAAGGAAAAGGCCAAGAGCGTTGAGGATTGAAGTTTTCTAGACTATTGTGGAAAGTATAAAGAAAGCTCAAAGTGAAGCTACTGAGAAGAATGACCGAAACGAGGAACGTTTGGGAAAAACATTGGTGTTCGGTGTAAACAGTCACGGACTGAAGGTGTTCCAAGATTGGATTTGGGTACCTAAGTCCGGAGGAATTAGAGATCTTCTGATGGAAGAAGCTCACAAGACCATGTACTCGATTCATCCGGGTAGCACTAAAATGTATAGGGACCCGAAACCCTACTACTGGTGGCCGACGATGAAGCTTGATGTTGCAAAGTATGTGGCTGAGTGTGTGACTTGCGCGAGAGTCAAGACACAACATCAGAAACCGTACGGGAGTTTAGAACCTTTGCCTGTGCCTATGGGTAAGTGGGAAGACATTGCTATGGATTTTGTCACTAAACTGCCCAGAACAAAGAATGGTCACGACATGATTTGGGTGGTCGTTGATCGATTCACTAAGAGTACACATTTCATAGCGGCCAAGGAGAAATGGTCTATGGAGAAGCTTGCGAATTCTTACGTGAAGGAAATTGTGAGGCTTCACGGTGTTCCGTTAACGATTGTGTCGGATCGTGATAGCCGTTTCACCTCGAGGTTTTGGAAACGTCTACAAGAGGAATTGGGTACCAAGTTATGTTTAAGTACAGCTTACCATCCGCATACTGATGGTCAGAGTGAAAGAACGATACAAACACTTGAAGATATGCTGAGAGCCTGTACCTTGGAATTCCTAGGTAATTGGGATGAACATTTACCTTTGGTAGAATTTTCCTACAATAATAGTTTCCACTCGAGCATTAAGATGGCACCTTACCAAGCTTTGTATGGACAGAAGTGTCGTATGCCGTCTTGTTGGCTTGAGGCTGGGGAAAAGCAGTTTATGGGACCGGAGATGGTTCATCAAACTGCTGAAAAGTTGAAAATAACTAGGGAAAGAATGTTAGCAGCTCAGGATCGTCAAAAGAGCTATGCTGAAAAGAAGCGAAGACCGATGACTTTTGAGGTTGGGGATTCGGTTTTGCTTAAAGTCTTGCCGTGGAAGGGACTTATAAGATTTGGAAAAAGGGGAAAGTTGAGTCCAAGGTTCATTGGACCGTTTAAAGTTCTTCAGAGGATTGGGAACCAAGCTTACAAGCTCGAACTACCAGAAGAACTGAATGGAATTTATAACACTTTTCATGTGTGTTATTTGAGGAAGTTCACGGGAGAAGTTCCCGACATGATTCCACTTTCGAAGTTGAGAATCGATGAGAACAAAAGGTTGATTGAAGAACTAGAGGCAATTGTTGACTGAAAGACTAAGAAATTGCGACGCAAGATGGTTGGGTTAGTGCTTGTCCGATGGAAACACACGAATGGGCCGAATCTCACCTGGGAGATGGAGAGTGACATGATGGGTCGCTATCCGCATTTGTTTGTTGATGTGTGATTCCGGGGACGGAATCATTCTAAGGTGGAGAGAATTGTAACGCCTGTGTTTCCGGGCTTGCCATTTTTAGCAATGTAATAGTCCAGGTTAACCTTTGTAACCCGTTTTGAAATAATAAGAATGTATTATTTGGGTATTATGTGTTTGTGCTTAATTGCTTAATTATGTGGTTTGATTAATTAAGAATAAAAATAAGCGTAAAAATTTAAGTGTAAAATAAACTTAATATCTTTGGTTAATGTTGTAGTAGTTGAAACGAGGTTTCCGAATATATATAGAACGCCCAAATCTGACTTCGTATGAGGAAGTTATGATTTATCGAAGTTTCGACTTAGCGATATGCAGCCTGAAATACTCGATTTGAGATCGAGCGGTTTTTAGCCGAAGCAATCTAAACGAGGATCGAAGGTATCGTTGTTGGTATCGAAGCGATAAAAAGTTAGGCGAGAATGGACGTCAAACGAAGAAGTTACGAATTTATAACGAAGTTTTTCTGTCGCGGCCTATTAAAAATAAATAATAAAAATAAAGTCAAAATTAGCCGACGGAGTCTAAATGAAAGTTGTAGAGCGTAGTCTCACCTACGCGTGGATATAAAGAACGTCGAAAACGGAATTCGTATGAAGAAGATATGAATTTCTGAAGTTTATTAAATAATTTGTGTTTATTTTAATTGGAAAATCCAGCCTTATCTGAAGGGGAGTCAGCAATCCGATCCGAAGTACGCCCCGTGTACTCGTGTATGCCCCGCGTACTCCGAAGAGTGTCGACACTTCGGATGACGCATGCAGTGACGATTTCGGAGACCTGTACGCCCCGCGTACAGGCGTACGCCCCGCGTACTCCGAGGCTCCAGCCTCCTATAAATAGGATGTGAGGGCAGCCGACTCTTTTGCCAATTTTCTCTCTTCTCTCTCCCGTTCTGCATCATTTTGCATGCCAGAAATACCCCGAAGCCCCAGTATTATTCTCGAGCCCCGAGGCAAGTCCCGAGATCCCGAAGATCCCGAGAAGTGCGGTTCCCGAGCCGAAGCTCTGCCCGCGAGAAGTTCGATTTTTGTGGAGATCTTCCAGATCTGCTGAGGATTACTACTTCTGCAAGTCGTAGTGCTGTCCAATCATCTTCTGATCAAGTGAGTGTATACTACCTTTCATAAACACGATAATAATACAAGTACAGTTTGAGTGTATTAAGTAAATTGTGGTTTATATGTGTGAGGGTGTAGTTACTTTCTTCTAACGCGTAACTATGAAGTATTTTATACGATATACTTGTTATGTGTATATTTTGTGGTTATATGCGTGAATGGATATTCACTTTATTCTATCTCATAGATCTGAATTGTTTTCTATGGAATACGTGTTATGTGGTATGCCTCATCTGTTATGTGGAATATATATTGAATGAAAATGATATACAGGTTTTAATCTATGTATGAAAATATATATTTTTATCTACTAATATGTTGGGTAGAACATGGGTAGATAGTTGGTGTGTAATAAACAGATGAGAGGCCTCGATGTTGTTGTTGTTGTTGATCTAGTTATTCAGCGGAGTATGGATAACAACCACAGACTCTTTCTAGACAGTCCAGTGGAACGCTAGCAGGTTCATAACCTGTAGGTGTTGTGAACGATGTGTTCACCGGTGTACTCTATCCCCCTCATGGTTGCCTTTAGGATATCAATTGTTGAGGAAACCCCTTAGCAGTGATGTCCGTCCCGATGAAAATCCTCGATTAGGTCCCTTGAGATAGATGTTGTTTTAGGGACGTAAAGTGAGGATAACGGGAATGGGTAATCGGGATAGTGATTGGTTGGTGAAATTAAATATAACTTATTTATTGTGGGTTGAAAACCCTATATGCTCACCAGGCTCCCAAGCCTGACCCACTCAGTTTTAATTGTATTACAGGTAGTGGCGCGAGGGCATAAGATGGTTGAATCATCAAATTGTTTTGTTTACAAGTCTGTATATGTATATATTTGTTGAATGACTTGTAATGTTATCGTTTATGCTTTATGGTCTGTATCGGAACATGACATCCCGAGTTTTGATTATATAATGAATATGCATCTCTTGATGAAATGCTTTGATAAATATTATTTTATCATGTTTTGTTTTGGGAACAAATTCCGCAACTCTTTCAAATCAAAAGGATTTACTCTGAAATTATTTAAAAGCATAAATGAAAATCGGTCTTTTCTGGCCGTGATTTTGGGGATGTCACAGTGAGTGAGAGAGTTGTGTCCTAGGGAGGTGTCTAGGAAGAGATTAGTGCTAGGAGCCTTACTTGGTTTCAACTGTATGTTTGTATAGGAAGTGACCTGGAAGATTCAAAGCAATCCTTGAGGAATGTACTGATAGATATGGAAGGTAGTATGGGCCCGTACTACCGGAAGCAGAGGATCCGTACTCGATTTGGGGAGTGCCGCGAGGAAGCCAGGAGAGCTTGTATAATGTGAAATCTCGCAATTTGTATTCATGATCCTGATGGTTGTATGGTTTGTTTCAAAATGGCGACGACACGTTAGGGAGCGAGAGGTTCTGGACATGGGTCTGGTTTTGGTACGGGTTCCGAGCCGTTTGATGATGGCCTGCGGGAGTTCATCGCATCTAAGATTATGTGACATCCCCATTTTCACGGCCAGAAAAGACCGATTTTGTTTATGCTTTATGAAAATCAGAGTACCTCTTTTAATAAAAATGTTGCGGAATTTGTTCCCAGAAAAACACGATAAATACGTTATTAAAGCATTTCCGAAGAAACGTATTTTATTCATTTTAAAACATTTGGGATGTCATCGTTAATACAAAAACATAAGCATAAACAGAACTTACATTCATTTACACTAGTGATATGTATCTCCTTAATCTCTCAGTGTAATGTAACTTGATATCGACACCTGTGATACAAATAATCTGAGTGGGTCAGGTTGGGAAACCTGGTAAGTACTTAGGGTTTTCAACCCACAATAATATTATTAAGTTTAATCATCAAACAGTTTACCCAATTACCCATCCCCATTATCTTCTTTATTCTTAAGGATCTACCCTAAGAATCAACTATTTCTCGTTCATTCATTCCTAGAGATTATCCTAAGGAATAGGTACGAATTCCATCGTTGTCAATGACACATCTGTCAAGCACAACTGCTAGCTCTGTCACTTAGGCGCAACTGCCAAAATTGTGACATTCTGTACGAGGAGCATCTGTCGGTATAGTCCTTTTGGCGCATCTGCCGGGGTTATGAGGTTCTCTATTAGGCGCTTCTGCCTGTAGAGTCCTTTAGGCGCATCTTCCTGGATTATCTCGTTTATTGACATTATCATTTCTGAGAATCCACTCGCAATACTTGTCAATGGGTTTTTAGAGTACACCGGTGAACACATCGTTCATAACACCTACAGGTTGCGAGCCTGCTAGTGTTCCACTAGACTGTCTAGAATAGTCGGTGGTTGTCATCCATACTCTGCTGAATGACGGGGCCATCATTTGCAAAAGGCTTCTCACATCGTCCACCTCTCACCCTTACCTCGTGGTCTATATCACCTCTCAACTCATCATCCAACTCATATTTCATCTACCAGCGGGTTTTATAGAAAACCGGGCTTTATAGAAAACCGGGCTTTGCTTATTATGGTGATTCCGAACTCAGACAGCGCTTCGCTTCTTAAAAAAATAATTTCCTTCGATGAAACATCGGGTTTTATAGAAAACCGGGCTTTGCTTAGAGCAGTGTTCCCAAGCCGAAAAATTCTTCTTCTCGGAGCCTTCGAGCACTCCGGGGCTTCCGTCTCGTGCTAGGGAGGTTCCCTAGGCTTTTCGGGGGGTTTCGGGGCTAGAGAGAGGTTCTAGAGAGAGAGTAAAGAGAAGAAAGAATGGAAAATGTGTGAAGAAAATGAGGGTGGGAGAGGTTCTTTTTATAGGGTGCAAAATGGCTGGACTTGGTGCCACATGTCACCATCTAGTGGCAAGACTTGGGGAGAAAGCATTGGCCAAGATTGTGCCACATCACCCGTTTTCGCACAGCACACTTCTGACTTCTAAAATCCATAACTTTCACATACGAGCTCCATTTTTGACGTTCCTTATATCCACGCGTAGGTAAAAATAAGATCTACAACTTTCATCTTGATTCTGTCGGCTAATTCTCGACCAATCTTAAATTTAACAGTACGAGGAGATTATACTGTTAAATGTCCGCGTAAAATTCATAACTTCTACATACAGACTCTGTTTTCGTCTGTATTTTTACCGTTGAGTTCCTATTAATGAGATCTTCAATTCTCATTTAAGTCGCATAGACAAAAAACCGCTCGATCTAAAATTCGAGTTTCGGGCTGTGCACTGCTAAGCCAAATCTTAGAAAATTCATAACTTCGTCATACGAAGTCAGATTTGGGCGTTCTTTTTTTGTATGTTCTCGGTTTAATGTATTCTATGACTTTTGTATAGATCGCTAAGGCTAAAAGTCACTCTACCGTAAATTCACTATTTACGCTTCCTGGTATCGTGCCGGTTCCGTCGTGAAACTTTGACGGGTCATAACTTCTTCGTTATAACTCGGATTTTGGCGTTTTTTATATGTACGGAATCCTTGAGACATATTCTACAACTTGGTTAAGATTATTTATTCTAAATAATCTTTTGTCGAAAAGTTGTTTTCGACCCCTATTATCTCTAAATTGACTAGCCCGGATCTACGGGCGTTACAGATTACTAGAAGCGTCCTTGACGTGACCTCGATGATTTTAGGTCGATCAAGGAGGGTATTATCGAGTTGATGGAGGATCTCTTTAGGGCTTTCAGGAGTGATATGGCACCTAGCCAGTCTAGGGCTCACACACTCTCCTTCAAGGATTTCAGGGGGGTGTGGAGCACCAAACTTCTTCGGGGTGAAAGACCCCATTGCAACTAGATGGTGGATAGCAAACATTGAGTCTGCTCAGTTGACCAACTTCTGCCATGAGGGGTCGAAGGTCAGATTTGATGCGGGTTGTTTGAGGTAGCAAGCCAGGGACTGGTGGGAGGAGGTTGGTTATGCTTTGGGAGGTCCGACAATTGAGACCATGACCTGGATGGATTTCGTGACCAAGTTTTGGGCAGAGTTCACACCAACAGTGGAGATTCAGTAGCTGGCCAGGGAGTTTTTGGACATGAGATAGACGACTGAGACTATGGCGGAGATTACTGCCAAGTTCAGGGAGAGGGCCTTGTTGGTTCCCCAATATGAAACTGATGAGGAGATGAAGAAAACCCGGTATTACGACATGTTGAGAGTAGACATTAGGGAGCACTACTAGAAAATAGACCTTTAATGACGCGCAATTTATGACACGCGGTGATTTATGATACGCAAAAGCACGTGACCTAAAAATAATGTCAGCTCTCTAGAAATTTTAAGGATTTAGAACGCGCAATTTTGCGTGCCCTAGAATAAGTGTTAGAAAAAAAAAACACGGAGGGAACTAATTATAAAACATGCGTCATCTAAACATGTCGCTTTATATTTTTTAATGAAACGCGCTCTTTAGTAATAAGCGGGAAAAAGAAAAACCCAAAAATTAGAAAAGCCCGCTTTCACTTCCCTCTTTACCTTAGCCCGCTTTCACTTCCCTCTTTACCCTAATCGGCGATACTTCTTTCCCCTTCCCACATCGACCGCTAACTACTTCCCTAATCGTTGACATCGATCAAGGCTCACTTACTTCTACCCACTGGAACCACCATATCTTCCACTCGATGTTGAAATTTTCAGAAAAAGCCCTAATTCAGTATTATAGTCACAAGTCTCAATATTAGGAATTCAAATCTTGATTCTCGTTTGTTTTTTATTCCCCATAGATAAATAGAAAAACACACAGACGAAGAACCATAACTTTGCTCCATTAGCTTCCCGATTGTCATCACCTTTGAAACTTTTGTGTCAGAGATCCAGGTAATCAATTTATTGTTCATTTCTTCACATACTTTTTTTTCTAGTTTTGAAGGATTTGGTGGTTCCTATGTAAAAATTGGGACCGTATCCTACAAAAAAATTGAACATGTTTGAATAGAAAGCGAATCAAAATCGCTTATTACTGCTTCTAAATTTGACTTCATGGATGTTTTCAAAACGAAATCATGGATGTTTTCAAAATGAAATCAATCTATCTCATGAATTCGTCGATTTCTATTTGGAGGATAGATTTCATTAATTTTCCCCCTTTTGATTCTCTGTTGCAAACCATAATTCAATTTAACAATCGGGAATCTCCGTTGTCGATCTTAAGAGTTTTGAGCAGCAATTGGGAATCTCGTTAATTTTCCCCCTAACACGAAGACTTCTCTTCCCGTTCAGAGTTCTGCTTCTTCTTTGTGGAGTCGCTTACAAGAATCCATCTCCAAAAACTCATTTGACACTCCTCTCTATAGGGTATAACAATCATCGCTATCAATTTCGTTCAATTTTACTAAGTATCTTATTCAATTTGAGTAATTTTGCAGTTTAATATCCCAAATCTTCGTGTTGGCACTTTGGATTCGCTTTTAACCCTAAACAATGACTTACTCAAGGTTAATATTATAATATTTATTGAAAGCTTTATCCTTTACTTGAAATTGTATTCAGTTTGAAGCAACTTCAATTAAATAAGAATAACATAGAGCGTATTTGGTACCCCTCAGCTACAGATGAACCTGATATGCCTTTCCAAAATTTGCATTGCCTACTTATTGGTAGTTAATTGTATTTTTTTGGGATTATATTATATTACTTGAACAATTCCAAGTTATTGAAAATTTATGGTGTGTGTCCAGGAGGTAATAAAATCCAGGAGACATCTTCCATTGATGCCCTAAACTCTTATCCTGGCTTAATGGTAGGTAAGCTTATTTATCTTTATTTTTGCTTACAAATCTGATAACTATGGTTGCAGAAAGCAGTCAAACAATAACATTAACACTTAGGTAACAGGAATAATAACATTAACAAAAACAAAAACAGTGAAGGTAGAGTAACAATAGCAATAACAATAAACATAAATTATTACTGTATAATCATATGTAGCAGTCTCTGTATCCTGTAAGAACTCTGGTTTATTTATTTATTTTTCCTTATTTTTTTGCAGTCATCTGGCCCATGTTGTTTAACCATTCAACTGATGGATGTTGGGAATGCAAAGACTGATGTGGTTGCGGTTTCTGTGGATCATAATTTTTCAACTCATCTTCACAATGGTTTTCTTTCTGTTGTGCCTGGAAAAAAGGATTCTGGTATTATGTTGCAGAGGTAATAACTAATATATATTAATACTTCTTATGACATTGAGTAAATAAGTATCTATTTATGTTCATATTTAATTTGTTTCCTAATTACATGCAGAAATAAATGCCAATTCTCAGGTATTGATGAATCTTCTGCTATATCAGCTGTCATGGAAGGCGTACATGTGGTGAATGGTTTGGAGTATAAGATGTATTGCAGCTCATCAAAGGTAATTATTATCGTATGCGATTTATTTTGCATATGATTAAACTGATGGGTTTTAGCCATAAGAACTTTCCTATGTGCACATGCAAAACCCTAATGCTTGGATCTAGGCTTTCTAATAAACATGCTTTGAATCCAAGTCTTCTAATGACTAATTAGGTTAAATAACAACATTGAAACAGATCTAGAATCATACCTTTGAGTTCCTTGTTGATCTTGAGGTCTTGGAGCTTTTAGAGTCACAAATGTCACTCCTCTAATGGCTTACAAACACCAATAGCAAGAAGAATGATTTAGGAGAGAGGAGAGGGGAGGAATTCGGCCAGGGTTCTCTTACTTTAGTAGAGGTATCGAATTCCCTATGCCATGGGGTCTATTTATACTTGTAGACTCCTTAAGGGTTACAACCTAAACCCTAATTGGATAATCTTCTCTTAAGGCTATCCAAATCCATTCCATAGATAAGACTTTGGACGATTTTAGCTATCCTATATCTCATAGAATTCGTCCAAAGCATATCCCAATGGATTTACAATCTAAAGTTTAACTATCAAACAATTGACAGTTTATACCCCTTTATTTAATTAATCTCTTTAAGTCACCAAATTAATTCTAATTAATTCTATGACTTATATTAATCAAATAACAAATATATTATTCATTATATTATTCTCATAATATATTAATAATATTTACTCTCTCTTAATAAATCATCCTATCAAGTTGCTATGGTGAAGGCAACCCAAAAGGACCATGCACAACCGGGTCAAATACTTGTCTAATATAGTTGCAGCCTTAGACACTATTCCAACAGTCTCCCACTTGGATAAGTCTAGTAACTATATGCACAAGTACAATTCGGTTTGCAATCGTAGCTCTCAAAGACGCTGTCAACTCTGATCTAATCAATCTTGTCCTTTAGATAAGGGAACGTACAGTCCTCTGTTAGATATCATGCTGACAATCCTATGGAATGGTTAGTCAAGCATTTAGGTTTCTCAATCTCTGATTTATTTGACATAGAACTTAATCGAACACATCAATTTAGTTCTGACCGGGCCCGGCACATAAGTCAAATCAAATCATCGAGCGGCCGAGATATCGCTTTTACCTTCTTAGATAAAAGTTACAGATAAACTTCGACTTATATGCATTTACTTACTCATTAACCAACTATACACAACAATACGTTTTATAACACCAAGTTACTGATGCGTTTTCGTATTATCAATGTACAATCAATTAACAAATAATAAATCATATATCTAGGTTTTAAGACTGTATGATATTATCGTCTTGCGACCACCTTTTGTATCGTATTCCATAAGGTGATTCCAGCAAGCGCGGGTTTATTCCAATGCTCAAAACTAGTTCATAAGCACTCATGAACGTTGCAGCAATCCTTTGCTATGTCTAACACCATTTAGACATTCTACACACCAATTCATGACAATCTTCATTCATATCTACTCCCAACATATGAATGATTGTGGACCATTTGAACAATTCGATTATTCCTAATAAACTCAATTATTCTGGAAGTCAAAACATGCAAAGTGAAACAATAGCTAAACAATTAACATAAGATAGTAACATTACTCATAAATAAAACTCCTTTATTTAATCTTCAAATGTCAATTACATTTATCTATTACACGTTTCTAATACTATCTAATCTATGCTAATATCATCCTTGAACCCAATATTCCTAGCATGCTGCAAGTGCTTAACCCTACTGAGTCCCTTCGTAAGCGGATCTGCTGGGTTATCTTCTGATGATATCCTCTTCACTACGAGTTGTCCTTCTTCTACACGATGTCTAATGAAGTGATACTTTCTGTCGATGTGTCTTGATCTACCATGATCCCTCGGTTCCTTGGTCAAGGCAACCGCACCTTCGTTATCACAGAAAATCTCCATTGGCTCCTTTATGGCAAGTACAACTCCAAGATCACCGATGAAGTTCTTTAGCCATATTGCCTCCTTCGACGCTTCGCTCGCTGCAATGTACTCTGATTCGCACGTTGAATCAGCTACGGTTTCCTGCTTGGAACTCTTCCATGTCACTGCTCCTCCATTTAGGGTAAAGACCCAGCCCGACTGTGAACGGTAGTTGTCCCTGTCGGTCTGAAAGCTGGCGTCACTATACCCTCGCACCTTCAAGTCATCACTCCCTCCGAGGACTAAGAACCATTCCTTCGTCCTCCGAAGGTACTTAAGGATGTTTTTCACCACAATCCAATGTGCTTTGCCAGGATTCCCTTGATATCTGCTAACCATGCTCAAAGCGAAGGCTACATCAGGGCGAGTAAAAGTCATAGCGTACATGATTGAGCCAACTGCGGAAGCGTATGGTACTCGGCTCATCTCTGCTATCTCAACTTCGGTACTCGGACTTTGAGTCTTACTCAATTTGGCATTACTTTGTATCGGTAGTTCTCCCTTCTTTGAGTTTTCCATACTAAAACGTTTTAGTACCTTCTCTAAGTAAGTATTCTGACTAAGTCCAATTAGTCTCTTACTTCTTTCTCTTACTATCCTTATTCCCAAAATGTAAGAAGCCTCTCCGAGGTCCTTCATAGCGAAGCACTTCCCGAGCCAGGACTTAACCTCCTGCAGAGTCGGGATGTCGTTTCCTATGAGTAATATGTCATCGACATATAGAACGAGGAAGCTTACTATACTCCCACTGGCTTTGACATATACACAAGATTCGTCTTCGCTTCGTACAAATCCAAACTCTTTGACTTTCTCATCGAAGCAAAGATTCCATCTGCGAGACGCTTGCTTAAGTCCATAAATGGAGTTCTCAAGCTTACACACTCTATTCGGATGCTTCGGATCCACAAACTCCTCTGGCTGAGCCATGTAAACATCCTCAGCCAACTTTCCGTTAAGGAAAGCGGTCTTGACATCCATTTGCCAAATCTCATAATCATGAAATGCGACAATTGCTAGCATCACTCTAATAGTTTTAATCTTCGCAACTGGTGAGAAGGTCTCATCATAGTCAACTCCGGGAGTTTGAGTAAAGCCCTTCGCGACCAATCGCGCTTTATATGTGTGTACGTTCCCATCCACTTCGGTCTTCTTCTTGAAGATCCATTTGCACCCAACGGTCTTACGTTCGGGCACGTAATCAACCAAATTCCAAACTTGGTTATCACACATGGATTGAATCTCGCTATCCATTGCCTCTTTTCACTTTGCAGACTCCGGGCCTGCCATAAATTCCTTATAGCTATTAGGTTCATCAAGGTTTACTAGTGTACCATCACTAATATACGTGTCCCCTTCGGTAGTAATATGAAAGCCATAAAACTGGGGATGAACTCTAACTCTATCGGAACGTCTAAGAGGTAAGGATTCGTCAATCGGTTCAACCGGAGTTTCCTCCTCGGGTTGAATGCCAGCGGTAGAGGTTCCTTCATCTATCGACTCTTGAATCTCTTCAAGTTCGATTTGCCTCCCACTGTCTCCTTGGCTCATGAGTTCTCGCTCTCGGAAAACTCCTCTCCTCGCAACGAAGACAACATTGTCCTTCGGTCTATAGAAGAGATATCCAAAGGATGTCTGTGGGTAGCCGATGAAAATACATCGCTCACTTCGAGGTTCAAGCTTTTCGTGAGTATCTCGTCTTACGAAAGCCTCGCAACCCCAAACCTTGATATGTGCCAACGAGGGAGCTTTCCCTGTCCACATCTCGTGAGGTGTTTTGGCAACCTTCTTAGTAGGGACTCGGTTAAGGACATGGGCGGCAGTCTCTAAGGCATACCCCCAAAAAGAGATAGGTAGTGAAGCACGAATCATCATAGAGCGAACCATATCCAAAAAGGTTCGATTACGCCTTTCTGCCACACCATTCAACTGCAGTGTCCTAGGAGGCGTCAATTGTGAAACTATTCCACACTCCTTTAGATAATCGTGGAATTCAAGACTTAGGTACTCTCCTCCTCGATCGGATCGAAGCATCTTGATTTTCCTGCCCAATTGATTCTCCACTTCATTCTTGAACTCTTTGAACTTTTCAAAGGTGTCTGACTTTTGCTTGATTAAGTAGATATACCCATATCTACTATAGTCATCGGTAAAATTCACATAGAAGCGGTTCCCATCCTTCGTGGTTGATCTAAACGGTCCACATACATCGGTATGTATTAGGTCCAATAGACCCTCGCCCCTTTCACATGTACTCGTGAAGGGTGACTTAGTCATCTTTCCAAGCAAACAAGACTCGCATGTGTCATCTTCCCTAAGGTCGAATGACTCCAACACTCCATCCTTTTGGAGTTGCGCTATGCGTTTCTTGTTGACATGTCCAAGAGGACAATGCCACAAGGATGCTTTATCCATACTAGTGGAAGAATCAATATTCAAAACATCATTTCCTAAGTTATCAACAATCATAACAGTTTCATATATTCCATTACATGGTATAGCTTCAAAGTAAAAGACACCATTTAGATAAGCCAAAATAGAACCATTCTCATTATTAAAAGAAAATCTAAATCCTTGTCTATATAAACCATGAAATGAAATGATGTTTCTAGCCATTTCTGGCGAATAGCAACAATTGTTCAAATCTAAAACCAAACTATTCCTAAGCACTAAAGAATACACTCCAATCTTGGTCACAGACGACGATCTGATGTTCCCCATGATTAGATTGATCCTTCCTTGCTCCACATCCCTACTTCTTCTTAGTCCCTGCACATTAGAACAAATGTGATAACCACAACCGGTATCAAGAACCCAAGAAATAGCATGATTAGAATCGTTATATTTGATTGTGTATATACCTGCGAAAGATGGCTTGATCTTTCCTTCTTTGATCGCTTGCAGGTAATCCGGGCAGCTTCTCTTCCAATGTCCTATCTTGTGGCAGTGGTGGCACTCTGCCTCCTTTGGTTTAGAGTAGGGCTTAGCGGGATCAACTTTGGTCCCACTAGAAGAGGCACCATCTCGGGCTTTCACCTTGCGATAGTTCTTCGATGAAGCTTTCCTCTTCTTTCCCTTCCCTTGACCAATAGCCAAGACAGGAGCAGCGGACGGATTGGGAGTAGGTGCAACAGACTTGTCCTTGAAGTTGCTCTCAGCGACCCTCAAGAGACCTTGGAGTTTGCTTAGGGTGACCTCTTCTTTGTTCATGTGGTAGGTCATCCTAAATTGATTGTACATCGGAGGCAAAGAGTGAAGCACCATATCGATCGCCAAGTCTTCACCGAAGTCAACATTTAACTTGCGAAGGCGGTCGACATACCTTTGCATCTTTTGCAGGTGCACGGTAAGAGATTCTCCATGACCCATCTTAGCGGAAATCATGTTGGTGAAAATCTCATAACGCTCTTGTCTCGCGTTTTGGTGGTATCTCTCCAATAAGTTTTGGTGCATCTCGTACGGGTACATGTCCTCGTAGGACTTTTGGAATTCGGAGTTCATGGTAGCGATCATGATGCAATGTACCTTCGTTGCATCTCGCTCATGAGTCTCAAAAGCGGTGATTTCGGCGGGAGTAGCAATTTCGGGGTTGATTTTCTCGAGCTTCTCATCGAGGACATACTCCTTATCCTCATAGCGAGCAATGGTGCGAATGTATCTTATCCATTCGCTAAAGTTCGTTCCATCGAAGGTGACCTTTTGGCAAAGGCTCATCAACGTGAAAGAACTAGCAGCAGCGTTGTTTGCGTTCGACATCTACAATTAGAAAGGACAAAGATAGATTAGAATAAGAATCCCTAATTATCACCCAATAAGAAAAATTAGGGCTAGGATCCAACAATAACATTTACATACTAGAAAAGGGATGCCGTAATCTAACATGAAAATAAATTGAAGGTAAGTGAATGACGATTCACTAATTCTCCATCACAAAACTTAAACTATTAGTCCTAAGTGTTTTTGAGAATTCCTAGGTTCGGATGAGATTCATTGAAACTATTCAATGGCATGTTTAAATCTCGATATGCCCCTCTCGTTTGTGACTGGGATGCCGAGGATCACAAAGCGGGTGTGAATTACCATGCAAATTCACATGGTGACTTCATTGTAACGATCACCTATTCGATGTGCCGGTAAACCATACACGCTCCATCGAACTATGATAAACAATGAATCACCCCTTGCCACCTTCGCTTAGAACCAATTAGTGTGCCGGTAAACCACACACGCTCCACTAACTTCTTAGCAAGGTGCAAAGTGTAATTTCATGGGATTGCATCAATTCACTTTTCCTAAAGTAACTAGGATTGGGAAATTTTAAAAATATGTGTAGTTACTTTATATTTCTTATTATACTTTTAATGAGAGGATGAGGTTGCCCTATCCTACCCGTTCGGCTAACGACCCTCCACCAATCAAGCAAGCGGTGGGTGTGAGTGTACACCCATTGAGCGCCATTTTATAGGCCGCAACCTTATACCCACCTTATAGATCGGCTTCGTGAATGAGGCCTACTAACGGTAAGACTAGCATTTAGTTATACATATATATATATATATATATATATATATATATATATATATATATATATATATATTATTCTATTAATATCATATTAGTATAGGGTTGTATTTTAAAACTTTTAAAATCTAGGGTTTGAAATTTAAGTTGTCTAAATTAAAAAACTTTTAATCACAAATATAAATTTCAAAACATTAGGGTAGGTTTTAAACATTTAAAACATGGAGGATCAAATAACAAATAATTCCAATTAACAATTAATATCCTAATTATCTATATTTGATTTTATTTAAGATAATTACCAAAATAACTAAAATAATTAATTAATTATCATATAAGGAAATTAAATATTTTATTAGTTGATAAATACCTTTAATTAGATCAAGATAATAGTCATATATATAAAAAAAAACGGATTTAGATTGATCTATTATGATTAAGGTAAGTTTCCATAAGATAATCATGAAAAAATCCCGAATCTGGCCATTCCTGACGCCTGGACTCGCCGAGTGCACAAGGGGACTCGCCGAGTCAGGCCTACTCACCGAGTCCACCTTGGGACTCGCCGAGTCAGTGACCCAGAAACCTAAAAATCGAATTTTGCAGGTTTGTTTCAGTTAATCAAGCAACAATTTAAAGAAAACCAAGCTAGGCTCTAATACCACTGATGGGTTTTAGCCATAAGAACTTTCCTATGTGCGCATGCAAAACCCTAATGCTTGGATCTAGGCTTTCTAATAAACATGCTTTGAATCCAAGTCTTCTAATGACTAATTAGGTTAAATAACAACATTGAAACAGATCTAGAATCATACCTTTGAGTTCCTTGTTGATCTTGAGGTCTTGGAGCTTTTATTAGAACCGGGTCAAATACTTGTCTAATATAGTTGCAGCCTTAGACACTATTCCAACATAAACTGCACAAGTGCACCACTCTATGGAGGAAGTGACGACCTGCTTTCTGATGCCCCTTCATTTGACCTACCAGTTACATCAGATGTGAGTTTCTTTACAATTCTTGCCTTTTTCTCTTTTCCTTTCTGCTAGATATTAAGTGAATGTATATATTGCTAAAACACTACATCAAATCCTTTGCTTCAGTTTGATGGATTTCAGAAGAATTCTATCCAAATGGTAAAACCAGCAAAGGGAACAACAACTTTGGCTTTTATTTTTAAGGAAGGTGTGATGGTTGTTGCAGATTCCCGAGCTAGCATGGGAGGCTATATATGTATGCATTTCTCCTTCTAAATTATAATATATCTTTACTTGATTAATAATTAATTATGAATCGAAAGCAACATGATTTGAAAGCATTAAATAGTCTTCAAAAACACTCGTTTAATTTTGTTTTGTTTTTTTTTTTTGCAGCATCTCAATCTGTGAAAAAAAAATCATTGAAATTAATCTGTATATGTTGGGCACAATGGCTGGAGGAGCTGCAGATTGTTAAAAATGGGAGTTCTATCGCCAAGATGTCCAGTACATTGTTAAAAATGGGAAAGCTCTTATAATAAACGAGGTATTAAAAACATCGTATTTTTATTTTAGGAGAAAAAACTAATGATATTGCTGTAAATTAATGTTCATTTGAAGTTGACGGGGAGAGTGGAAGAAAAAAGACGATGGTCAGAGGGGATTCACCTGGCTGTGGAGGCAAAAGAAGGGTTACCAATCCAGGTATATATTGCGATTGCCTGCTACATCATCATTCTTTTTGACAACTCTTGTTTAAAGCTATTACCTTGTATTCCTCTTGGGCTTTGCAGGCTGATTCAGTTGTAGTGGCACAAATCACATACCAATCAATGTTTAAGCTTTATCCAAAGCTTTCAGGGATGACAGGAACTGCAAAAACTGAAGTAAGTATTCACTTTCTATATGGGCTAAAAATATAACAAGTAACAATAACTACTTGTTTTCATCTATTTGTGTGTTATAGCATCCTACTTTCATTGCTTTCTACCATACTAGCATACTCTTTAAAAAAGATATCTTTCATAAGGCACTGTACTTTGAAAACTATACCACTTATGGTTATAGCTGTATACTTTCATTTTTTTTTTCTTTTTAGGATGTTGTACTTTAAAAATTCTATCAAATTATAGCCGTGAAAAGTGCTGTTCATTTTGAAAGACATTGCTATTATTGTTTACATTTTTCAAATCCATTGTTGTAATATGAAAAGGATGAAAGTAGGATTCTATTGTAAACAGATATATGAAAGTATGTTGTTATTTATTTCATTTATCCTCGAATTACATATTGTTCTCGAGCTGAATCAACTACATGATATCTTTCTCGACTTATGATGCATTGTCAATATTTACAGGAAAAGGACTTCTTGAAAATGTTCCAGATGCCTGTTATTGAAGTTCCCACAAATATGGCAAATATTCGTCATGATTTACCTATCCAAGCTTTTGCAGTAAGAAATTATTATTCTGTTCAATAACCATTCTACCCTTTTATCATCTTTAACAGTGCTTCTAATTGTTTTGCAAATAGAATGCTCGTGGTAAATGGGAATATGTTCGTGCAGAAGTTGAAAGCATGTTCAGAGTTGGTCGTCCTGTTTTAGTGGGGACCACGAGGTACTACTACTTCAATGAAATTCATTCTTCACTTGCGATTTTGTGGTATTCATTATGCATCTTTATGCATGCAACCAAGTGTGAAGATATTTTCTTATCTTTATTTATTTATTTATTGGTGCAGTGTCGAGAACTCAGAATATCTGTCTGCTTTGCTGAGGGCTAGCAAGATTCCCCACAATGTCCTCAATGCACGACCAAAGGTTTGTTGTCTACTTTTTGTAGGATTTATCAATGAAAATAGATAGGATTTTGGGTTAACCATGTATGTAACATGGCGACTTGATTATTGTTTTCAGTACAATGTCTTGATACGAAAAAAAAACTAAGAGTAGGATGCTGGTAATTAGAACTAGGTAGCTATTCTTTCATTTGGCCCTAATGCTAATGTGAATGATATATGGTTTTGGGTAAATAACGCAGCTAAATACGTGGGCAAAAGTGAGAACAAGAGTTGGACATATGAGAAGGCAAAATCTATAATTTCAGAGTCAATTGAAATGAGCCAGTCAATGGGTTTAGATGAACTGCAAAGGCTTGTGGAAGAACAGGCAGAGATGTACCCTCTTGGTCCTTGCATTGCAATTGCCTATTTATCGGTTCTAAAGGACTGTGAGATTCATTGCTTTCATGAAGGATTGGAAGTCAAACGACTTGGTGGTCTCCATGTCATTGGGACATCTTTGCATGAGTCCCGAAGAATTGATAATCATGTAACTTTGCATCAGTATTGTGTTTTAAGGTTTTACATAAATTTAGCATATACTTTCAGACTCACTTTTTTAATTTATTTCTTGCTTTACAAAGCTTCGTGACAGAGCAGGAAGGCAAGGAGATCCTGGATCAACACGCTTCATGGTCAGGTAAGTTCTGTTAAATGATTTTTATAAAGTTTAAAGTCAATCCTTTCATCTGGACAAAATTCTTCATGTTAAATTACGTAATAGTCCTTGGAGTAGTTGACATGAACAGTTTTTTTTTGTTAGAATGATTCCATATATATGTGCAAGCAAGCACATGCCTTGTGAAAAAGGGAAATCTATTCTAGTCATTCTCTTTAACAAGGCAACCTTAAAGTTGATTTTTTAAACCTGATGTTTAAAACTACATTGAGTGTGAGATAGAAGTTTATGCAGAGAAGTAAAAAGATAGAAGTTTTTGAGGATGTTGCTGATGAAAAAGATAGAAGTTCTTTAGGATGCTGCTAATGAAGTTTATGCAGAGAAGGAAAAAGATAGAAGTTGTTGGCACATAGTAAGCTAGATAATGCAATTGTATATAAATGAGTTCATTTTTTTATAACATTTACTCACTATTGGAATAATTATTTGTATTTGACATATTAGTGAAATGAATTATCTTTGTTATTTATGGTATTTTATTTATTATTATGAGATTTCTAATGTATTATTTAATATGAAAAATTAGTAAATCTATAAATAATATTTTTTTTTAAACATTTAAAATTATGATACGCAAAAATGTGTGTCATCTTTATTTATGACATGGCCTTTCTTGACAGGGGCTTCCTTGATACGCATTGCGTGTCATAAACACGCGCGTCGTAAGGTTACGACACACAAATGCGTGTCGTCTTCCTTTATGACAGGGCCTTCCTTGATACGCATTGCGTGTCATAACCGCGCGTCGTAAATGCGCGTCATAAATGCGCGTCGTAAATGCGCGTCGTCTCTCTTTATGACAGGGCCTTCCTTGACATGCATTTGTGCGTCGTTTGAGCGTTTTACGACGCGCAATGAGCGTCGTAAAAGGCCTTTTTTCTAGTAGTGGAGTTTGTTAGTTATTCGGCGTGCCCAACTCTGGATGACATGATTGCTAGGGCGCGGTAGCGAGAGATCGATATAGAGCACATTGGGAAGAGGAAGGCAGAGCCTACTTCGACTATTGGGATTTTCATCAAAGAAACCTAAGGGATTTGACCCGAGGTCGAAGGGCCAGCAGGGTCGGGGCCGCCGTGGGAATTACAGCAAGTCACATGAGGGAGCTTGTAGGTCAGGGGGCTTAGGCTACTATAAGTGCGGCAAGACTGGACATTTTAGCAGGGATTCTACTGCCCCTACTCCCACCCTTTAGACATTAGACCTAATTTGCTTTCATTGCAATCAGAGGGTCCACAAGAAGGCCTTCTGCCTAAGTCTAGCCTCAGGAGCACCAATGATGGTGCCAACTCCAACGACCCTACGAATCACAGATGGTCGTCAGGGCAAGACATATGCTCCAGTGGTGAGGAGTCGAGCCTTTCATTTGGCCGCTGAGGAGGCACGGGCTGCACCAGATATGGTGACGGGTATGTTTCTTTCCCTTAACTTTTATTTTATGTCGATTCCAATGCTTATATTTTATGTGTTTTGTTATATGATCATACCATGTGAACGATATTCTTGTTTTGTTGTTGTTCGACTCGGGGGCCACTCGATCTTTCGTATCTCTTGCACTCAACAAGAGGTTTTTTGGATCTCTGAGTGTGTTAGACTACCCGTTAGAGGTTGAGATTGCTGATGAGCGGTCTTTCCGAGCATTGAGGGTCTATCGATATTATGTTTTGAGGATGTGTGACGAGTGTTACTCTATTGACTTGGTTCCCATCCCTCTGCATGGGAACAAGGTCATAGTAGGGATGGCTTGGTTGAGCCCCAATGGAGCGGTGATTGATTGCAAGCACCAGCTAGTGCGTACGCAGACCCCAAGTAGGGAAGAGTTGGTAGTCCAGGGAGAGGGGGATCTGCACGGCCCCGTTTTATGTTCAGCTCTTAGGGTCACTCACTATCTCCATCAAGGTTACTCTAGGTTTGTCGCTTACGTTATGGATACTCAGGAGCAGGATAGAGCGACGATTGATGGAGCGTCAGCTATTCGAGAGTACCCAAACGTGTTTCTAGAGGAATTACCTTGAGTGCCTCCGGAGAGGCAGGTGGAGTTCTGGATCGATATGGTTCTTGGAGCAACCCCAATAGCCAAGGCACCTTACCGATTAGCCCCACCAGAGATATAGGAGTTGTCTACGTAGCTGCAAGAGCAGTTAGACATGGGATTTATCCGGCCGAATAGCTCGCTGTGGGGTACATTAATCTTGTTTGTGAAGAAGAAGGATGGGTCGCATCGGATGTGTATTGACTACCAGGAGATGAACAAGCTAACGGCCAAGAACACTTATCCACTCCCAAGGATCGATGATTTATTTGACCAACTCCATGGGGCGTCTTGGTTTTCCAAGATTGATCCGCGCTCGGGATACCACCAGATGAGGGTCAGGGAGGAAGATGTGTAGAAGAAAGCCTTTCGGACTCGTTATGGACATTAAGAGTTCGTAGTGATGCCTTTTAGATTTACCAATGCCCTAGCCGCGTTCATGGAGCTCATGAACCACGTGCGCCGACCGATGTTGGATCGATCGGTGATAGTATTTATTGATGATATCGTGATCTATTCCAAGACCTAGGAGCAGCATGAGGAGCATCTGTGAGAGGTGTTGGATACCCTTAGGAGGGAAAGGTTGTACACGAAGTTCTCCAAGTGCGAGTTCTGGTTGCACGAGGTGCAGTTTCTAGGGCACCTTGTCAACCAGGACGATATTCTGGTCAATCCGGCCAAAGTGGAGGTCGCGATGAGATTGGAGGTCCCGAAGTCTCTATCTAAGATTCAGAGCTTCCTTGGGCTAACTGGATACTATCGAACATTTATCCAGAACTTCTCCAAGATAGCAGTACCCCTGACCCGATTGACAAAGAAGACTTTTGTTTTCCACTAGGGGCCTGAGCAACAGGCGGCATTTGAGACTTTTGATGGGTTTTAAGCAAAACATCAATCTTATAATGTACATGCAAACCCTAATAGCTTTTGGATCTAGTTGCCTAATGAACATGCAATTGAATATCTAAAGCTATAAACCCTAGATCTATCAAAAAAGAACTGAAATAAGGGTTTAGTAATTACCTTTGATTGTTATATTGCAATAACAATCAATTCCTTGCTTTGATTGGCTTCAGAAAGCTTAGTGCCTCAAGTGTTGCACCTCTAATGGAGTCACAAACACCACTAAGCAACTTGGACGAGGAGGAGAAGAGAGGAGGCTGTCCAAATTGTCTAGAAACCCTAAAGGAACTCTTGTCCACGTTTTTGGGGCATAGGGGCCCTTTATATACAAGTAGGCTATTAGGGTTTTCAAGTAGGAAACCCTAATCTGGCTGCTTAAGCCCTAAGCAGCCCATAGACTCCTTTAACATATCCCTTGGACAATTTCTAATGGGCTTCCCATAGAATTCGTCCAACCTATATATTATTAGGTGATCTATAGCCCGATTATAATTATCTTATAATTATAACTTTAGTCCCCTAATTTAAATAATCTCTTTTAGCCACAAAATTAATTCTTAATTAATTCTTGACAAATATTAATTAAACAATATGATTTCTCTTTTAATATATTATTCTCATGATATATTAATAAATCGTATTTAAACCTTTCTCTCCTTAACTCATCCTACATATTGCTATGGTGAAGGCAACCCAAAAGGACCATGCTCATAATCGGGTCAAGTACATACCAAAATAGTTATGGACTTAGACACTAATCCAACAACTTTGAGGTAGAAGTTATGCGAGACACCGATTTTGACTCTGCCTGGGGTGTCGAGGATTTCATAGTTTATTGTGACGAGTCTACTTCGGTATTGAGCGCGGTCTTGATGTAGAGGGGGCACGTCATTGTATACGCTTCGAGGCAGTTGAAGCCTCACGAGGCGAATTACCCGACACATGATTAAGATTTGGCGGCAGTGGTTTTCACCCTCAAGATTTGGAGATATTACATTTATGAGGTCCATTGTACTATTTACACGGATCACAAAAGTCTAAGGTACCTGATGGATCAGCCAAATATGAACATTAGGCGGCGGCGGCGGTTGGGTGTGGTGAATGACTATGATTGCGTGATCCTTTACCACCCAAGGAAGGGCAATGTGGTGGTTGGTGCTCTTAGCCGCAAGGCAGTCACGGCTTCGATCAAGGATATCTGTCTGAGGATGATAGTGGTGCTCCGCTTATGGAGCGGATTTAGGAGGCTCATTAGGAGGCTATGAAGAAAGAGCACTGGAAGAGTGAGCGCATTGTGGGTCAGATTTCCTCCTTTGATTATGATAGTTGTGGGTTATTGAAACTTCATCTTAGAGTGTGGGTTCCATACTCAGGCAGATTGTGCACCAAATCCTGATGGAGGAGGCGTACAAACCCATATTTTCCATCCATCTTCGTCCTGATTACTGGCGACCCTACATGAAGCGGAATGTAGCCTGGTCTGTCGAGAGGTGCTTGACGTGCAGGAAGGTCAAGGCCGAGAACCAAAGGCCTCACGACAAGATGCAGCCGTTGGACAACCCCATGTGGAAGTGGGAGGAGATTACCATGGATTTCATCACTAAGTTGGCGCGGACAGCACGAGGAGTCAATGTGATATGAGTCATCATGGATCAATTGACCAAGAGCGCCCATTTCATTCCGATCTAGGAGAGTATTTATGCCGAGAAGCAGGAAGATATCTATATCCACTAGGTTGTGGCTTGGCACGGGGTGCCGATTTTGGTGATTTCCGATAGAGATGTACGGTTCACTTCTAGATTCTAGAAGAAATTTCATGATGAGTTGGGTACTCGTCTGCACTTCAGTACGACCTTCCACCCGCAGACAGATGGTCAAAGCGAGTGGACCATCCAGACATTGGAGGATATGTTGCAGGCATACGATCTTGATATAGGTTGTAGTTGGGATACATATCTCCTGTTGGTTGAGTTCTCTTATAACAATAGGTACCACACAAACATCGAACGACCTGGTGGATTAGGTGTCTAAGCCCGTAACTATAACTGATATGTACTTGAATTGATATGTAACAACCCGAAATTCAAACCAATTTTTCACTTTTTAATAGCACAATTTCATTCATAAAAAGATTCTAATTCTCAAAGTGTCGCATAACAAATTCATAAAATCATATCCCTAGATCAAACATATAAAACTCCAATAGTGTGTACTGGTCATGCCGGCGCCTACCCGCGATCCTCACTGGTACCTGAAACACATCACACAAACACTGTAAGCACAAGGCTTAGTGAGTTCCCCAAAATACCACATACAACACATATGCCTCTCGAGGCTACAGTTTGACCCTCCGGTCGATGTGTCTCAGCGGGACCCTCCAGTCCTGTAGCTCGTTGGACCCTCTGGTCCGGTCATAGCTCGTTGGGCCCTTCGACCCGGTCTGTATCGTTGGACCCTTCGGTCCGGTCTATATCGTTGGACCCTCCAGTCCGGTCTATACAATCACATAGCATACATATATCACATTGCACATAATCTCATACATACACATAGCACACAAGACCCCCCCACCGGTCTACACAAATATACCACTATAGGTAATGTATAGTGAGAAGACTCACCTCGGGTATCTCGGATAATCTCGCACTCGAACACACTAGTCTAAACCCCGCCTAAACACATAACAACATTCTCAAATAAGTAATGGCTCCCAAAGGCTAGATTAGATCCCCTCTACAATTCCACAGAAGGGCAAAAGACCATTTTACCCTTCCCTGACCCTGAAATTCCAAAGGTTGACCAAAACCCTAAAAGTCAACGGATGTCAATAGAAGTCAGTAAGCGGCGCATACTCTCTCTGTACGTGGGGCGTATTTCGACGAGTTACAAATGGGGTCTCAACCCATTACGTTGCACGTACTGAGAGTTACGCCCAACGTAAGTCTCAGTTTCAGCCTTTCCTTGATTTTTGGTCTTAAACGGTTAAGACACTCATTCCACTTTCAGATCTGACTCATTCTAGACCTTTTATCCCATAAAGTCGGAACATTTAAACCTTTTCATGGCTGTAAAGGTCCTTACACCCTCTAACACTTTTCCTTTCTCCTCAAATGGTCTAGATCTCATGCATGGCTCAATATCCACGTCCAAGATTGCATTTTTATGATCATACAACCCTTAAAGTCCTAAAATATGATAGATCTAGGCCAATACAATTTGCTCATAAAGTCTCCATCTTGGGACCAAAAACCCTAAATATTGGTCCAAGAAGCACACAACACAAATGACAAGCCAAGATTTGAGCTTTTTACCTCAGGAAAAAGCTCCAACCTTTGAAAAGCTCAAATCTACTCTTGCTCACCACTTCTAGTCTCCAAAATGGCCTCTACTTCTCTTCCACCACCTTGAAATGACACTTAGAAGCTTAGAACACCAACATACTAGCTAGAAATGAAGGAGGACTCTCTATTAGGGTTTCACTATCTGGAATGGGGGCTGAGGTCCAGGCCATAGCATTCCTTTTATAGTGCACAAGCCCCAAATTAGGGGTTTCACCTGGACTTGTTATGCCCAGCGTAACCCTGGGTACGCCCAGCGTACCCAGGCGAGTCCGTGTCCAAAATAAGTGCGCGAGTACGCGCAGCGTACTCTTCTATACGCCCAGCGTACTCACAAGCTTAACAATTCCTTTAAGGGATTAACTTGACAACTTGGGAAAAGAATAAGGGTTTAAGAAACACACCTGAATTCGGGATGTTACATGATATTTGCATGGTCCTTTTGTGTTGCCTTCACACGTGCAACTAGATAGGATGATTAATTGAGGAAGAAGAAGAATTTACTAATAGATTAATAAATTGGAATAAATTATTTATTAATATGTTATGGAAATAATATGTTAATTAGTGATCATGTTATTAGTTAACATTTAATCAGAATTTTATTTGGAATTAATTTTGGGATTAAAGGAATTAATTAAAAGCACAGAGACTAAAAGTGTAATTGTTCAATAGTTGAAAAAAGGGTCTAGAACCTTCCTAGGGGAAGGGTGGACGATTTTTGATTGTATATGTAAGATTATTCTAGAGTTTTTAGAATATCTTATCATATATGGATAATCAAAGGAGGTGGATAATTACCATATTTGAGATTAGGGTTATCTATAGCATCCTTGGTGCACTATAAATAGAACCCTTAAGGCTATAATTTTTGGCCACTCTTTGGAAGAAGCAATAGCCAAAAATATGATATCCTTCTCTCTCATATCATTCTCTTGCATTGTATGTTTGTGAGCCATTATAGGTATTACACTTGTGACACTAAGTTCTCAAGCTTCAAGATATACAAGGGAATCATTGTTATTATAATATAATAATAAAGGTATGTAACCTAACCCTAGTTGTATATGAATTTCGAAAATAGTAGACACTTCCTAGGGTTTCTCCTTTTGTGCTCAAGTTTGCATGTTCAAATAGTGAAAACCTAGATCCAAAACATTAGGGTTGCATGCACACTTAGGAATTGTTGTTAGACTCAAAACCCATCAGTGGTATCAGAGCCTATGATTAGTTTTCTGTTAAATATGATGCAACTGTGAATTGTTCAAAGGAGAAGGGAACATAATCGTCATTCTGTTCATCGAACTTGTCGAGTTGGTCTTTGAACTCGACGAGTTGGCATGCAACTCGACGGGGTCATTGCCCAACTCGACGAGTTGCACTGTCAGATCCTAAATTTTTGGTTTTGATAATTGTCTCAATGATTGATTTGGATAATTACCTTAAATTCGTTTTAATTGTTTAAAATGACATATTTTAATCAGTAATTTTGTATCCTTATCATGAATTCATGATTGGGTTAAATTTTTGATAAAGGTAAAATTAATTTGTTAATTTAGTTATTAAAAATTTAACCTAGTATTTTTGAAAGGTTTTAAAAATACTCCCTCGGTTATAATATTTAAAATTTAAATTAAATAGTTTAATTTTAAAATATTAAAATTTAGAACCCTAGTATTTTAAATGTTTAAAATACACCGTTATATATTGTATAATTAAAAGTTAATATTTATATATATGTATAAGAAAAGTTAGTCTTACCGTTAGTAGGCCTCATTCACGAAACCAATCTATAAAGGGGGTATAAGGAAACTGCCTATAAAATGGCGGTTGAGTGGGTGACCACTCTCACCCACCGCTTCCTTGATTGGTGGAGGGTCGTTAGTCGAATGGGTTTGATAGGACACTTAATTCTCATTAATAAGTATAATGAAATATATATGTAGTAACTAAATGTTTTCATAAAATTCCCAATCTTAGTTACTTTAGGAAAATGTGAATTTGATGCTAATCCATGAAATTACACATTGCACTTTATAAAAGTCGTTAATGGAGCGTGTGTGGTTAACCGGCACACTAATATGGACTAATAAAGGGTGGGAATGGGTAGCTCGTAAATGATTGTTGATTAGTGGAGCGTGTGTGGTTAACCAACACATTAATTAGATGATAAATGACATCGAGGGTACCAAGCTAATTTGCATGGTTATTCACACCTTGTTTGTGATCCTCGGTATCCCAGTCACAAATGGAAAGGGAATAATCGAGATTAAACATGCCATTGAATAGTTCAATGAATCTCAAAAGATCTAGGAATTTCAGTTAATACTTAATTTACTATTTCGTTTTTGTGGTGGTGAAATTGGTAAATCGTCAATTACCTACCTTTAAATAATTTACAAATAGATTACGACATCCCTCTTCTGAATTATGAATTATTTAGTTGTGTGCTAGCCTTAGTATTTCATTTGGGTGTTATATTAAGGATTTTCTTAGCTAATCAAATCTTATCCTTTTTCATTTTAGATGTTAACTTCAAACAATGCTTCTGGCTCCAACAATAATAACTCCAACCACTTCTCGCTCTTGAGCATATGCTCAAAGGTCACTTTTGATGGTTCCAATTTCAATGATTGGATCCGCAACATCATATTGGACTTGAGGTTCGAGGACAAGGAATACGTTCTTGAAAAGGATCTAAACGAGATTGATGAAACTAAATATACTCCTGAAGAAATTGTTGAATATACGAGACACTGCAATGATGCTACCAAAGTGTCATGCATCATGGTGTCTACTATGACTCCCAAACTGCAAAGGTTCTATGATGACTATTGATCTTATGAGATGTTTAAGGACTTGATGGAGAAGTACCATCAACGAGCCCGTCAAGAAAGGTATGTAATAGTCAAGTCACTCATAACGAGCAAGATGAAGGATGGAGAGTCCGTCACGATCCACTTGAAATGCATTAACGTTATGTGGATCGTCTGTTGAAGCTTAATGTTAACTTTGATGAGGAATTGGCTATTGACATAGTCTTTCAATCATTGCCTAACTGTTATGATCAGTTTGTTATGACTTATCAATTGAACAGGGAGGAAAGTGTATTGCTTCCACACCTACTGCTGCCGCTATTCCTATCTTGGCATAGGCAAGGGAAAGGGAAGAAGAGGAAAGTTCCCTCGAAAATGGAAGGGAAAGTCATAATCTGGGTCGTTAAGTTTAAAGGCAAATCTAGTTCTGAAGCTCCCCTTCCTCTAATCCAAAGGAAGCTACTTGCTTTTACTGCCATGAAAAGGGGCGTTGGAAGAGAAGGTTCCCCAAGTAGTTGTAAGACATAAAGGATGGCAAGGTTAAGCCAACCTCTGCAGGTATTTTCACTATTCTATTTAAAAACTCATCACATTCTTGGGTTCTTGATACAGGGTGTGGTTTTCATATTTTCTCTGACTTGTAGGGACTAAGAAGAAGTGAAGATGTGGAGCATGGGAAGATGAACCTAATTATGGGCAATAGGAGATCGTCGCTTGTTACCAAGATTGGCGTTTATTCTTTAGTGCTTAGTAGTGGGTTATGTTTAGATTTAAATAATTGTTGCTAATCGTCTGAAATGACAAGAAATATTATTTCATTTCATGGTTTATATAGACAAGGTTTTAGATATTCTTTTGATAATGAGAATGGTTCTATTCATGCTTATTATAATGGTGTATTTTATTTTGAAGCATTACCTTGTGATGGTGTGTATGAAACTGTGATAGTTATAGACAATTTAGGAAATAGTGTGTTACATATTGATTCGTCTAATGGTTTAGACAAGGCATGCTTGTGGCATTATCGTCTTGGACATATCAACAAGAAACGTATTACCCAACTCCAAAAGGATGGAGTGTTGGAATCATTTGACTTAAGGTCAGATGATACATGCGAGTCTTGTTTGCTTGTAAAGATGACTAAATCACCTTTCACGGGTTCGTGTGAAAGAGGTGAGGGATTGTCGGATCTCATACACACGGATGTGTGTGGGACCTTCAAATCCACCACAAGGGATGCAAATCGATTTTATGTGACTTTTAATGATGATTATAACAGATATAGATATATCTACTTAATCAAGCATAAGTCAGAAACCTTTGAAAAGTTAAAAGAATTCAAACATGAAGTCGGAATCAATTGGGCGGGAAGATCAATATGCTCAGATCTGATAGAGGTGGTGAGTATCTTAGTATCAAATTCTATGACTATCTCAAGGGAATTGTTTCACAACTGAAACATCCTAGGACACCACAACTTAATGGTGTGGTTGATAGGTGTAATCGAACCTTGTTGGATATGGTTTGTTCCATGATGAGTCGAGCTTCCCTACCAATCTCATCATACGGGTAGGCCTTAGAGACTTCGCCCACATTTTAAATCTTGTTCCGACAAAGAAGGTTGCCAAAACACCTCACGAAATATGGACATGGAAGGTTCCCTTGTTAGAACATATCAAGGTTTAGGGTTGTGAAGCTTTTGTTAAACGAGAGACTCACATTGTCAACCAAGTTCCAAACTTGATTTTCATACCAGGTCGTAAGACAGTTGGGTGGAAATGGATCTTCAAGAAGAAGACTGACACGGATGGAAAGGTGCACACCTTTAAGGCACGACTGGTTGCGAAGGGCTTTACTTAAACCCAGGGGGTTGACTATGATGAGACCTTTTCACCGGTGGTTAAAATTAAATCTATTAGGTTTATGTTAGCCATAACTGCATTTCATGACTATGAAATTTGGCAGATGGATGTCAAAACTGCTTTCCTTAATGTAAAGTTGGTTGAGGATGTTTACATGAATCGGCTAGAGGGTTTTGTAGATGATAAAGAAAAACAAGAGAATAAATTGTTGGTAGATTCTGGCTATGATTGCAACTACTGCCATGGCAAAAATCATTTTGCTAAAAGTGTATGCTGAGAAGGATGAGTGAAAATAAGGAAGAAGAGAAGGATGAAGCTTACTATCTTCAAAAGATAGAAGAGCTAAGGAAGAAAAAGAGTGTTGATAATGTGAAGCCTGCTTTGATTGTGCGGGAAGGTGATGATGAGTTTCGACATGTTGAAGTTTGGTCAACATATTCTGAGGATGAGTAAGTTCGGAAGCCCACACATGGTAGATGTTTTGTGGTTAAGTATGGAGCACCAGAGTACGAAGGAAGATGTTTGATGGTTCAGAGTGTTGTCTCAGAACAGAGGGGATATGTAACTGATGACGACCGTCCCACTGAAAGCTATTTCGTAGCGAGGCTTGTTTCTGAACAGGTGAATGAATGCGAGAAGGTCATCAATAAGGTACACTCTATACTCCAGTGTCTTAATATTAATGTTAGTCATTGCGAATCTGAATTAGATGATTTAAATTATACCGTCTCTAATTTTAGTGGTAGTTTAAAACGAACACGTCTAAGTAATTCTAACCTAAATGATCAAATCAACAGGGTAAAAAATAAAAGTGAAGAGAGGATAATTGTAACACGCGACTCCCATGTATAATTTTAAAAGCTTTATATTCATTTTATTGAAGGAACTCGACGAGTTGGAGGCCCCAACTTGTCGTCTCGAATCTAGTCAGCCCGCGTGATTTATGACTTCTACTCGACGACTCGGAGGACCCCGACTCGACGAGTAGAGGCTGTGCATGGAAACCCTAAATTTTAGGATTTGTACCCTATTTAAAGAACTTATGGGTCGTTTCTAGCCTCCCTCATCATCATTACAGCCAGAGGAAACCCTAGATCGAGTCCTAAACCCCCATTGTGTGTGTTGAGAGCTTGAAAGGTGTTATTTGTTGATTTTGGAAGGGAAACTTGAAAAGTGAGGAGCTTGGATCGAAAAGGAGGAAGCGTATTTGTCATCTACTTTGTTTTTGGCAACCAATATGAGGTATAAAGCTAATACCTTGAACCTTTCATGCTTAGATCTTCTTCTATGGACATTTATGGTCATTTTTTGGGGGGTTAATGGAGCCAATCTTGGGTTTGAGCTTGTCACAAGGACATAGTATTAGATCTAGACTCCTCTAGGCCCAAAATTCATAAAGTTATCAACTTTATCTTGTATTGGCCTTTCTCCATGCGCTAAACCTCATCCTAGACTTGGTTTTGGTGTTTTAAGCCTTTAAGACCTTGCATACACGTATAGTTTGGAACTTTACGTGGTAGCTATGCCTTAGGAAGCTAGATCTACAATTTGGAGCACTGAGATAGCTTAAAAACGTCTTAATGAGAAATGGAGTGAAAGGACTCGACGAGTTTCATGGTTAACTCGATGAGTCAGATGAAGATTGGCCGTTTTTGGTTCTGCATGTACTCGGCGAGTCGGTGAGATGACTCGACGAGTCAGTTAGGGTTTTCCCGACATTTAGACACCACATGGACACGACGAGTTGTCTGGAAACTCAGCGAGTTGACTAGGGTTTTAACGACTTCTTGAGTTCTAATGGAACTCGACGAGTCAGTTAGCTACACTCGATGAGTTGGGTCAACATGGACTGTTGACCTTGACCATTGACTTTGACTTTGACCAAGGGTTGACCAGTTTGACTTCTGGGGGTATATTAGTAATTCTTAAATTTATGGAAGTGGAATATTGGTGGATATAGGTGATTGAGTGTGGAGCTATATTTAGAGAGTTGACATTATCATCCCAAGCTACTTTTGAGGTGAGTTTTCCTCACTATACTCAAGGGTTATATGTTAGATCAATATCCTGGTAGATAGGATGCTATTATGTTGTTATTATCTGTTAGATCAGTATCCTGGTAGATAGGATGATATTATGCTATTATGATCTGTTAGATCGGTATCCTGGTAGATAGGATGTTATTATGTTGTTATGATCTGTTAGATCGGTTTGTCTATATATAGAATATTATGTGATATATGATATATGTGCACACGTTTGACTGGTGGTTGAGGCTTATCTACTTTGTGCGAGAGCCAACAGACCTGGGCATTCCAACCCGATGGTTGTGGGCCGTGAGTATTCGATCCCAATGATGATTGGACTTGTAGTATGTGGGCATTCCAATCCGATGGTTGTGGGCCATGAGTATTCCATCCCGAGGATGATTGGCTCATAGTATGTGGGCATTCCAACCCAATGGTTGTGGGCCGAGGGTATACCATCTCGAGGATGACTGGACTCATAGTATGTTGGCATTCCAACCCGATGGTTGATTAGGCCCATAGTTTGCTGTTATTATATGCGTGTTACTTACTGTGCGAGTATTTTGGGGGAACTCACTAAGCTTCGGGCTTACAATTTTGGATTTCGTTTCAGGTACTTTAGATGATCGCGGGATGGCGAAGGCGTGATCGTGTACCTCCTCATATTTTTATGATGTTGATTTCTGGGATACTCTGATGTCTAACCTATTTTGAAAACACTTTGTAATGACTTAATGGTTTTGAATGGTTGAAAAAGTTTTAAATTGGCTTGATTTTTTATGGGTGTTACAAGTTGGTATTATAGCATTACTTTGAGTGAATTGGAGGAACACTCGTGTGAATCCGGTCTCAAACTAAGGAAAAGAATTTCAAAATGGTTTTCAAAATAAGTGAAGGAGGATGCAGAATGTACGATCAGCCGGAGCCAGTAAGTAGACCCCAAAATACCATGCAGTTATTTGATATTGGGATGTGTTAAAACAGCATGCTAGTGATAGGCTAAGGATCTTCAGGAATTGCATGAAAGAATTGCTTGATTATATGATGCCTGATAGCCTTGGATTTCTTTATATCAAATTGACATTTTTACTATAGTTACTTAGTGTATGCATCATAGTTATACATAATTAAGATCTTATTGCCTGAGAATGTTTGGTTTGGCCTTATTTCCTGTTCTTGCTTGATGAAGGGCTTAGGGTACGATCACGTATTCAAAAGTATATAGGGTCCAACGTTATATAAGACTAGCATACACTAGTGCTGCAGGGAGGGTGGAAGTTTCATGGGTGAGTTGTGTGGGGTTAGTCGGTCAGTTATGAGATACTTAGCCTTCCTCTAGGAGTGAGGATTGAGCGCTCACCATGCGTATGTATATTGTTAGGGCGTTGTGATGATACTTGAGACAAATATGCATAGGTGTGGAAGGTAGTATGGGCCCGTACTACTGAAACCATAGGACCCATACGTGTAGCAAGGAAGTCACAACCCCTAGGGTTTAGTTAGGAGTTGATTCCCTATTCTTTATGGGGATTATTTGATATCTTCCTCGTGTACTTTCAGTATGGTGGTTACGAGGCGATTTGTGACTAGATCTGGATCGGGATCAGGGCAGGGCTGTCAGGGTGCCTCGACAATGCCCGAGACTATCGGCCAGGATAGGCCAACATTGACCGAGGATCGTGTCAGAGAGATCATCCGTGAGAAGGTGGTCGAGATTGTCCGGGGTCAGGTTTCGGGGATGTTTGGGTCTATCAAGACCGCCATGAATGGAGTATTTTAATGACAGGTACACAATAATTGTTGAGACTCTGGCTGCTGCAGCCATGGCGGCTGCGAGTACAAGGACAGGGTGAGGTTTTTAGTAGCAGGACTTCGATAACACAAAGCCTCTAGCCTGCGATGGGACTTAGGATCCAATCATAGCCATGAGGTGGCTGTCTGACGTGGAACTATGTTTCTTCACGTGCTCATGTCCTGCTGACCAGAAGGTCAAATGTGCCCTGAAATTGTTGAGATTCGTGGAAAAGGACTGTTGGAGGTTGATGACTGGGTCATATACTGATGATCAGAGGGATGCGGTTACTTGGGAGCAGTTCAGCGAGATGTTCCGTGCTCGCTAAATTCCATGGGTCGAGCACGAGTGGCTGTCACATGAGTTTTTTGATCTGAGACATGGTACGGATATGGTGACAGAGATCACTCGTATGTTCACTGAGAGGGCGATGTTTTTCCCGAAGTTTGATTCTGTGCTGGCTCAGATGACACGTTATCTGAGCATGATCAAGACCGATATCCGTCATTTTGTTGCTACCCAACGTTGTGATACATTGCTGGAGTTACAAGAGGCCACTAGGCGGCGTGAGCTTGAGATCGAGTTACAATTATGGGAGCAGAGGCAGGCGCCGACGTAGTCACAACCGGCACCAAAGCGGTCCATGATCGCTGATTCCCGGTCTGGATGTCAGTCGGGCTATACATGTGGGATGTGAGTGAAGGCTCATTCGGGGGTTTTCCGATCGGGGAGCGGGTGCCACAAATATGGAAAGCAGGGCCACCTTGACAAGGATTGCAGGCAGCAGAATCCAGGTTTCGGGGCATACTTTGTTACCATTGTTAGCAAGTGGGCCATATGAAGGCCCAGTGTCCCCTACTAGCCACCAAGCCGGCGCAGGCTCCTGCTCCAGCTACATTGAGGATTACTGACAGGAGTTAGGGTAGAGCAGCACCCCCGAGGGCTCAGGAACGCGCCTTCCAACTTCCGACAGAGGTGGCCAGGGCAGCACCGGATGTGGTTGCTGGTATGTTTCTACCCTTTATCTTAATGATTATATCTATTTTATGCTAATATGTTGTACCTATGATTAGGTACGTTCTTAGTGAACTCTTTACCTGATTTGGTATTATTTGACTCGGGGGCAAGTCAGTCATTTGTTTCTCAGTCATTCAGTAGGGAGTTCGGGTTGCCAGTAGGAGAGCTAGACTGTCCGTTGCGAGTCTCTATCGCCAACGAACATGATATTTTCTCTTCTTCAGTCTATCGGAGCTGCGTGTTGGAGATCTTTGGGGTATCTTTCCCAATAAACTTGATTCCGATTCCCAAGAGGGAGGTATGTGTTATTGTAGGTATGGACTGGCGTAGTCGATTCAGTGCCATGATCGACTGCTAGGGTCAACGGGTGGTAGTTCAAACCCCAAGTGGGGGAGAGCTGATTATCTACGGTGAGGGCACCAGATTAGGATCAGGGTTTTGTTCAGCTGCCAGAACTCGGTAGTACCTTCAGCACGGGTGTACGGGTTATCTAAAGTATGTGGTGGATACGTGGGTCAGGGATCAGACCACGATTTCAGAGGTTCCAGTAGTCAGGGAGTTCGTTAACGTGTTTCCGCTGGAGTAACCCGTAGTGCCTCCGGAGAGACAGGTCGAGTTTCAGATTAAACTAGTGCCAGGTGCAACCCCTATTGCCAAGGCGTCATATCGATTGGAACCACCAGAGATGCATGAGATGTCATCACAACTGCAGGAACTGCTGGGTAAGTAGTTCATTCGTCTATGCAGTTCTCTGTGGCGAGCGTCGATTCTCTTCATCAGGAGGAAGGATGGTTGACACCGTATGTGCATTGACAACCGGGAGTTGAAAAAGTTGACGGTGAAGAACCGTTATCCACTCCCAAGGATAAATGATATTTTCGATCAGTTGCAGGGGGCATCTTGGTTCTCCAAGATAGACTTGAGGTCCGAGTACCATCAGGTCAGGGTTAGGGAGGAGGACGTGGAGAAGACCGCGTTTTAGACTCGTTATGGACGTTATGAGTTTGTAGTGATGGCTTTTGGGCTCACCAACGCGCCGACGGTGTTCATGGACCTGAAGTAATTGGGTCTGCAAACCTATGCTCGATCGCTCGGTCATCGTGTTTATAGACGATATCTTGGTGTAATCTAAGACCCGAGAACAACATGGGGAGCATCTTTGGGAGATATTGGGAGTTTTGAAGTGAGAATGGCTTTATGCCAAGTTCTCGAAGTGCGAGTTTTGGTTACAGGAGGTTCAGTTCCTTGGACATCTCGTTAACCAGGAGGGGATTTTGGTCAATCCGGCCAAAATCGAGGCGGTTATGAAGTAAGAGATTCCGAAATCTCCCTCAGATATAAGGAGTTTCTTGGGATTGGTAGGGTACTACCGGAGATTCATACATGATTTCTCCAAGATTACAGTGCCCCTCACTCGTCTGACGAGGAAGGGGTGGATTTTCGGTGGGGCCCTGAGCTGCAGAGGGCATTTGAGACCCTCAGACAACAACTTTTTGACTCTCCCAGAAGGAGTTGATGATTTTGTAGTGTTCTGTGATCCATCCCTCACGAGGCTGGGGGCAGTCCTCATGCAGAGAGGACGAGTGATAGCCTACTCGTTACGGTATTTGAAGCTGCACGAGACGAGATACCCTACTTATGATCTAGAGTTGGGAACAGTGGTATTTGCTCTCAAGATTTGGAGACATTACCTCTATGGGGTCTTTTGTACCATATACACGAACCACAAGAGTGTGAGGCACAACATGGATCAGCCGAACCTAAACATGAGACAATGCAGGCGACTTGACGTGGTCAAGGATTATGACTGTGAGATCCTTTACCGTCCTGGTAAAGCGAACGTGGTTGCAGACACTCTGAGCCGCAAGTCAGCTGGATCTTCTACCCCAACGACATGTATGAGGATATCAGTGGATTCTCCACTTTTGAACTTGATCAGGGAAGCTCAGGATGAGGGTATGCGACAGGAGAATTGAAAGCTTGAGAGGATTAGGGGTGAGAACACCCAGTTTGTGCAGGATAGCCGGGGGTTGTTGACCCGTTGTGGCAGATCTGGCTTCCGATTTCTGGTGGGGTCGGACAAATTGTTCTGGAGGAGGCTTATAAGTCTCGTTTCTCTATTCACCCGGGGGCCACTAAGATGTACCGGGATTTGCTATTAAGTTACCGGTGGCCATGCATGAAGAGGGAGATTGCATGGTATGTTGAGAGGTGTTTGACCTACCAGATGGTCAAATCCGAGCATTAGAGGCCACACATTTAGCTGCAGCCTCTGGAGATTCCTATGTGGAAATGGGAATAGATCACGATGAATTTCATCACCAAGCTACCGAGGGCGGCTAGGGGCTTCGATGCTATTTGGGTCATCGTGTATTGATTGACCAACAACCCACTTTTTAGCGATACGGGAGAGTTCATCGGCCGAGAAGCTGGCCGACTTGTATATCCGTGAGATCGTTGCTCACCATGGGGTACCGGTTTCTATTGTCTCACACCGTGATGTTTGGTTTACCTCTCGTTTTTGGAAGAAGTTCCACGAGGAACTGGGCACACGGCTGCACTTCGGTACAACCTATCATCCGCAGGAAGAAGACCAGAGTGAGCAGACCATATAGACTCTCGAGGATATGCTGAGAGCATGCGTTATTCACTTCGGTGGGAGTTGGGACTCCTACCTACCCCTTGTAGAGTTCTCCTACAACAACAACTTGCATTCTAGTATTGGTGCTCCACTATATGAGCTGTTGTATGGACAGAGATGTCACACCCCAATTTGTTGGGTTGAGATCGGTCACAGGGTGATGGGACGGATAGAGGTAGTTCTGCAGACTACCAAAATGATTCAATAGATCAGACAGCGGCTGCACACCGCTCAGAGTCAGCAGACGAGTTACGCTGAAAGACGCCGATCTGAGATGGAGTTCCAGGTAGGTGACTTGGTACTCCTGAAGGTCTCACCTTGGAAGGGTGTGATTTGATTCAGGAAGAGGGGAAAATTGGGACCCCGATACATCGAGCCATTTAGGATCATTGCCAGGGTTGGCAAAGTGGCGTATAAACCGGATCTCCCGAAGGAGCTTAGTCAGATCCACACCACATTCCATGTGTCACACTTGCGTAAGTGCATATTAGTGTTGGAATAGTGTCTAAGGCTGCAACTATATTAGACAAGTATTTGACCCGGTTGTGCATGGTCCTTTTGGGTTGCCTTCACCATAGCAACTTGATAGGATGATTTATTAAGAGAGAGTAAATATTATTAATATATTATGAGAATAATATAATGAATAATATATTTGTTATTTGATTAATATAAGTCATAGAATTAATTAGAATTAATTTGGTGACTTAAAGAGATTAATTAAATAAAGGGGTATAAACTGTCAATTGTTTGATAGTTAAACTTTAGACTGTAAATCCATTGGGATATGCTTTGGACGAATTCTATGAGATATAGGATAGCTAAAATCGTCCAAAGGCTTATCTATGGAATGGATTTGGATAGCCTTAAGAGAAGATTATCCAATTAGGGTTTAGGTTGTAACCCTTAAGGAGTCTACAAGTATAAATAGACCCCATGGCATAGGGAATTCGATACCTCTCCTAAAGTAAGAGAACCCTGGCCGAATTCCTCCCCTCTCCTCTCTCCTAAATCATTCTTCTTGCTATTGGTGTTTGTAAGCCATTAGAGGAGTGACATTTGTGACTCTAAAAGCTCCAAGACCTCAAGATCAACAAGGAACTCAAAGGTATGATTCTAGATCTGTTTCAATGTTGTTATTTAACCTAATTAGTCATTAGAAGACTTGGATTCAAAGCATGTTTATTAGAAAGCCTAGATCCAAGCATTAGGGTTTTGCATGCGCACATAGGAAAGTTCTTATGGCTAAAACCCATCAGTGGTATTAGAGCCTAGCTTGGTTTTCTTTAAATTGTTGCTTGATTAACTGAAACAAACCTGCAAAATTCGATTTTTAGGTTTCTGGGTCACTGACTCGGCGAGTCCCAAGGTGGACTCGGTGAGTAGGCCTGACTCGGCGAGTCCCCTTGTGCACTCGGCGAGTCCAGGCGTCAGGAATGGCCAGATTCGGGATTTTTTCATGATTATCTTATGGAAACTTACCTTAATCATAATAGATCAATCTAAATCCGTTTTTTTTTTATATATATGACTATTATCTTGATCTAATTAAAGGTATTTATCAACTAATAAAATATTTAATTTCCTTATATGATAATTAATTAATTATTTTAGTTATTTTGGTAATTATCTTAAATAAAATCAAATATAGATAATTAGGATATTAATTGTTAATTGGAATTATTTGTTATTTGATCCTCCATGTTTTAAATGTTTAAAACCTACCCTAATGTTTTGAAATTTATATTTGTGATTAAAAGTTTTTTAATTTAGACAACTTAAATTTCAAACCCTAGATTTTAAAAGTTTTAAAATACAACCCTATACTAATATGATATTAATAGAATAATATATATATATATATATATATATATATATATATATATATATATATATATATATATATATATATATATATATGTATATATATGTATAACTAAATGCTAGTCTTACCGTTAGTAGGCCTCATTCACGAAGCCGATCTATAAGGTGGGTATAAGGTTGCGGCCTATAAAATGGCGCTCAATGGGTGTACACTCACACCCACCGCTTGCTTGATTGGTGGAGGGTCGTTAGCCGAACGGGTAGGATAGGGCAACCTCATCCTCTCATTAAAAGTATAATAAGAAATATAAAGTAACTACACATATTTTTAAAATTTCCCAATCCTAGTTACTTTAGGAAAAGTGAATTGATGCAATCCCATGAAATTACACTTTGCACCTTGCTAAGAAGTTAGTGGAGCGTGTGTGGTTTACCGGCACACTAATTGGTTCTAAGCGAAGGTGGCAAGGGGTGATTCATTGTTTATCATAGTTCGATGGAGCGTGTATGGTTTACCGGCACATCGAATAGGTGATCGTTACAATGAAGTCACCATGTGAATTTGCATGGTAATTCACACCCGCTTTGTGATCCTCGGCATCCCAGTCACAAACGAGAGGGGCATATCGAGATTTAAACATGCCATTGAATAGTTTCAATGAATCTCATCCGAACCTAGGAATTCTCAAAAACACTTAGGACTAATAGTTTAAGTTTTGTGATGGAGAATTAGTGAATCGTCATTCACTTACCTTCAATTTATTTGCATGTTAGATTACGGCATCCCTTTTCTAGTATGTAAGTGTTATTGTTGGATCCTAGCCCTAATTTTTCTTATTGGGTGATAATTAGGGATTCTTATTCTAATCTATCTTTGTCCTTTCTAATTGTAGATGTCGAACGCAAACAACGCTGCTGCTAGTTCTTTCACGTTGATGAGCCTTTGCCAAAAGGTCACCTTCGATGGAACGAACTTTAGCGAATGGATAAGATACATTCGCACCATTGCTCGCTATGAGGATAAGGAGTATGTCCTCGATGAGAAGCTCGAGAAAATCAACCCCGAAATTGCTACTCCCGCCGAAATCACCGCTTTTGAGACTCATGAGCGAGATGCAACGAAGGTACATTGCATCATGATCGCTACCATGAACTCCGAATTCCAAAAGTCCTACGAGGACATGTACCCGTACGAGATGCACCAAAACTTATTGGAGAGATACCACCAAAACGCGAGACAAGAGCGTTATGAGATTTTCACCAACATGATTTCCGCTAAGATGGGTCATGGAGAATCTCTTACCGTGCACCTGCAAAAGATGCAAAGGTATGTCGACCGCCTTCGCAAGTTAAATGTTGACTTCGGTGAAGACTTGGCGATCGATATGGTGCTTCACTCTTTGCCTCCGATGTACAATCAATTTAGGATGACCTACTGTAACAACTCAAATTTTTCAAACAAATTTTTCATTTTTAAAAACATAATTGTTTCCATTTTAAACAAGGCATAAATAGATTAATCATTCTGTCAAATACAAATATTCAAAATCCCAAGATCATAAAGACAATCTTCAGTGTGTATCGATCATGCCGGCGCCTTCCCACGGTCCTCGCTAGTACCTGAAATACATGCACAACAACTGTAAGCATAAATGCTTAGTGAGTTCCCCAATATACACTTACGTACATACGCCTTTCCAGGCCCTGACCTTCCGGTCCTCATTACAACGCCTTCCGGCCCATAACATAATCGCCTTCCGGCCCATAACATACATAGCACACATAACAAATAACTTACCACATATAGCATACATATCACATATCATATCCGACCTTCCGGTCACACAGTCAAACCCTTCCGGGTACAGTATAGTGAGAAGACTCACCTCGTGAATGCTGAAAGCTAGCAACTCCTGAAATCACTCGTGCACAATCCGACGAGCTACAACCTTCCTATAGCATTTCATATCTCATTAATACTTATATCTTCTAAGTGTGACTATCCCTAAGAAGTCAGACTTAGGTCATCTCTGGTCAACGGTCAACTGTCAACTCGACCGGACTCGGCGAGTACCATGACGACTCGGCGAGTCTGGACGTCTTCCCACTTTCTGAGATTCCTTATCTACTCGTCGAGTACCCTCCTCGACCCGACGAGTTACTCCTGGAAGAATCGCGGGGCCACCCCGACTCCACTCGCCGAGTCTGAAGAACAACTCGGCGAGTCCCAGTAAATCTTCAAGCTACTCGCCGAGTCTGAAGAACAACTCGGCGAGTCCATGCCATGCAGACGAGCAACTGCTTCCTGAATTACGTGTGGTCCCGAGATATACAACCATGGGACTTTCTGGACTTCTAAACATCTCATTACTGGGGTATAAACGTTTGGGTAATAACATAATAACCCATCTAATCACTAAATGGGTTTCATAAACCCTAACTCCATAAACACAGCAAACAACAGAAGGGAATCCGAAATATTACCTGGAATATGCCCTCTCTGTGTTTCCAAACCGCAGAACTCGAATCCTTTGCTGTTCCTTTAGCCAAAACCTTTCTCCTCTTTGCCCCACAACCTCTTCAAGCCCTAATATCCTCCAATCTTGCTCTAGATGCCCACAACCGTTTAGGGTTCCTCTCAGTCGACTAAAAACGAACAATGACGGCATATAAGGGCATTATATACGATCCAAAACCGAACGGTTAGGGTTTCTGCTGAATAGCGTCGACTCGCCGAGTCCATATCTGGACTCGTCGAGTCCAGTCGCGGACCCGCGACTAGGTCTGCGATCCTACTCGGCGAGTCTAGGCTCCAACTCGCCGAGTCCCCTCTCAACTCACCCCAAAAACATAATTAACAATACCTGAGATTTCGGGCTATTACAACTCTCCCCCACTTGGGTTAGACTTCGCCCTCGAAGTCTCATTCTGCAAATAGTTCCGGATGCTGCTCCCGCATCCCACGTTCCGGCTCCCAAGTCATTTCTGATCCCCTACGGTGTTGCCATTGAACCAAAACCAGAGGTACTTCCTTGTTCCTCAGAACCTTGATCTTCCGATCCCTGATCGCCACTGGTCTCTCCGCGTAATTCAGGCTCGCATCCACCTGAATATCCTCCAATGGAACCACTGCCGACTCATCGGCTATGCACTTCCTCAACTGCGACACATGAAAAGTGTCATGGATCTGACCCAACTCCGCTGGTAACTCCAAGCGATAGGCTACCCGACCTATCCTTGCAATCACACGAAATGGCCCAATATACCGGGGCCCCAACTTGCCTCTCTTCCTGAACCGAATCACTCCTTTCCAAGGAGAGACCTTCAGGAGAACGAAGTCGCCGACCTGAAATTCAAGCTCGGATCGGCGCCTGTCTGCATAACTCTTCTGTCGGCTCTGGGCAGTCAATAACCTTTGTCTCACTCGCTGAATCTGCTCTGTCGTCTGGAGCACGATCTCCGTGCTGCCCATCACTCTCTGTCCCACCTCTCCCCAGCAAATGGGAGTCCGACACCTCCTACCGTACAATAGCTCGAAGGGTGGCATACCAATGCTCGAATGATGGCTGTTGTTGTAGGAGAACTCTGCCAATGGTAAATACGCATCCCAACTACCCCCGAAGTCTAACACACACGCTCGGAGCATGTCCTCCAGTGTCTGAATCGTCCGCTCGCTCTGACCGTCTGTCTGGGGATGGTATGCGGTACTAAAATGCAATTTAGTACCCAGCTCCTCATGGAATTTCTTCCAGAACCTGGAAGTGAAGCGCACATCGCGGTCTGACACAATCGAGATCGGCACCCCGTGCCGAGACACCACCTCTTTCACGTATATCTCCGCCAACTTTTCCGCTGAAGAATTCTCACTGATGGCAAGGAAGTGTGCACTCTTCGTCAACCTATCCACAATCACCCAAATTGCGTCAACTCCCCTAGCAGTCCTTGGCAATTTGGTGATAAAATCCATAGTGATCTGTTCCCACTTCCACTCGGGGATCTCCAATGGCTGCAACTTGCCATGCGGTCTCTGGTGTTCGGCCTTAACCCTACGGCAGGTCAAACACCTCTCAACGAACCATGCTACGTCCCTCTTCATACAGGGCCACCAATATTCCTTCCTTAAATCCAAATACATCTTTGTAGCACCGGGATGGATCGAGAATTTCGATTTATGAGCCTCTTCCATCAACGTAATACGCGTACCGCCCATGAACGGTACCCAAATCCGACCCTGAAACGTCATAAGGCCTCGACTATCCTTGACAAACTCTGAGATTAACCCCACAACCCGCTCTTTTCTCCGCATTCCTGGTCGCACAGCCTCTGCCTGGGCTCCACGAATAGCGTCCAATACTGGAGTCATCACAGTCAGTCTCAAGCATACATCTCGCAATGGAGTGCTCTCCGCCCTGCGGCTCAATGCATCGGCTACCACATTAGCCTTGCCTGGGTGGTACAGGATCTCACAATCATAATCCTTGACCACATCCAACCACCTCCTCTGACGCATATTTAGGTTGGGCTGATCCATCAAATACTTCAAACTCTTATGGTCCGTGTAAATCGTACATCGAACTCCATACAAGTAGTGACGCCAAATTTTGAGAGCGAACACTACTGCCCCCAACTCTAAATCATGCGTGGGATATCTCGTCTCATGAGGCTTCAACTGCCTCGACGCATAAGCTATCACATGACCCCTCTGCATCAATACTGCACCCAATCCCGAAATCGATGCGTCGCAATATACCACGAAATCTTCCATCCCTTCTGGGAGAGCTAATACCGGGGCTTCGCACAATCTCTGGCGAAGTGTCTCAAAGGAGGTCTGCTGCTCGGGTCCCCATGAGAATGTAACACCCTTCCGGGTCAATCTGGTGAGTGGCACTGCGATCTTGGAGAAATCCTTGATAAATCTCCGATAATACCCTGCCAACCCAAGGAAACTTCTGATCTCAGAGGGTGACTTCGGCACCTCCCAACTCATCACCGCCTCAACCTTGGTTGGATCGACCAATATCCCTTTCTGATTAACCACATGTCCTAGAAACTGGACCTCCCGCAACCAGAAGTCACATTTGGAGAACTTTGCATAAAGCTTCTCCGTCCTCAATACCTCCAGGACCTCCCTCAAATGCTCCTCATGCTGCTCTCTAGATCTCGAATACACCAGAATGTCGTCGATAAATACGATCACTGACCGATCCAACATCGGCCTGCAAACCCTGTTCATGAGATCCATGAACACAGCCGGGGCATTGGTGAGTCCAAAAGGCATCACCACAAACTCATAATGCCCATATCGCGTCCTAAACGCTGTCTTCTGGACGTCTTCATCCCGTACTCTCACCTGATGGTATCCTGACCTCAGATCGATCTTGGAAAACCAAGATGCTCCCTGCAACTGATCGAATAAATCATCGATCCTCGGCAACGGGTAACGATTCTTGACCGTTAACTTGTTCAACTCCCGGTAATCAATGCACATCCGGTGTGAACCATCCTTCTTTTTGACGAACAGAATAGGTGCTCCCCATGGCGAGCTGCTCGGCCGAATGAATCCCTTCCCCAGCAACTCCTGGAGTTGCGAGGACAACTCTTGCATCTCTGGAGGTGCAAGACGATAGGGCACTTTAGCAATAGGCGCGGCCCCCGGAACCAGATCGATACTAAACTCTACTTGCCTCACAGGAGGTACTCCCGGCAACTCCTCGGGAAAAACATCTGAAAACTCGTACACCACAGGAACTTCCTCAACTGTCTTCGGTCTCTCGGCGATCTCCCGCGTATCCAACACATACGCCACAAAACCCTTACAGCCCTGTTGTAGACACTGCCTCGCCCTAGCGGCCGAACAAAAAGCTGATCCTGAACGGGTACCCTCACCGTACACCGAAAGAACTCCCCCACTGTGGTCTCGTATGGTCACCAACTGACGCTCGCAGTCGATGACAGCGCCGAATCGGCTCAACCAGTCCATGCCCACGATAACACAGACATCCCCCATCGCAATAGGAATCAGGTCAATCGGGAATTCAACCCCGAAAATCTCTAGTACACATCCCCGAAGAACCTCCGTAGCACGAATCACTTTCTCGTCAGCTATAGAAACTCGCAAAGGTCGAATCAACGACTCACGACTAACGCCGATCTGCTGACTAAAGGCTAAGGACACAAAGGACCTACTCGCACCCGAGTCAAATAACACTAAGGCAGGCACAGAGTTCACAAGGAAAGTACCTACGCGCATAATAACATAAGCATAACATATCGACATTAAAATAATTACACGAATTACAACATACCTGCCACAACATCGGGCGCAGCGCGGACCTCCTCCGCAGTCAGCTGAAAGGCTCTCCCACGAGCCCTCGGGGCCTCGACCTTCACCGGTCGAGTCTCAGTAGTCCTGGCAACAGGTGCAGGTCCCTGACGAAGCTGCGGACACTCGGCCTTCCGATGGCCGGTCTGGTTGCAATGGAAGCAAACCATAAATCCCTTGGGGCACTTCCTAGCAATGTGCCCCTCCTTGCCGCACTTGTAGCAGGCACCGGCTCGACACGCCCCATCGTGACCCTTGCCGCACTTTACGCAAGTGCGGTTCTTCGAACCTCCCGTCCTCGAATCGGCGGACTTGATCCGCTTGGCTGCCGGCTGAGACTGAGCCGGCCGCCGGTCTGCCTGCTGAGACTCGGCCTCCTCCCTGGCCTGAGTCTCTAACTCGATCTCACGCTTCCTGGCATTCGCCTGAAGCTCAGTAAAAGTATGGTAAGTGGAGTTTGACACAAACTCCCGGATCTCCCTCCTCAGAACACCCAAGTACCGGCTCATCCGAGCCTGCTCTGTGGCCACCAGCTCGGGGCAAAACATCGCCCTCTCATGGAACTTTCGCGTGATCGCCGCCACCGAATCAGTACCCTGCTTGAGGGTTAAGAACTCCTGAACCAATCGTTCCCGCTCCACCGGGGGAACGTACTCCTCCCTGAACATGGAAGTGAACCCCTCCCATGTCACTGCCGCAGTCTCTGCCAAAGTGAAGTTCGCCGTCACGAACTTCCACCAGTCCTTTGCTCCCAGACGGAGCTGGTTCAAAGCGAACCGTACCCTCAGGTGCTCCGGGCATGAACAAGTGTAGAAGCACCCCTCTATATCTGCGATCCACCTCATCGCAGCAATCGGATCCTGCGTCCCATCGAACTCTGGTGGCTTCGTGTTGCTGAACTCTCGGAACAGCAATGAATCACTTCCCTGTGGCCTAGCAGCGGCCACAGCTGCGGTAGCTGCAGCGGTTGCAGCCTCAGTCAATGCGGCGTACCGCTCGTCGAACGTCTCCATCAGGGTGGTCTTGATAGACCCAAACATCTCCGGGATCTCAGCCCGGATCGCCGCCGCCACCTCCTCGTGGATCATCTGACGAATATCCTCGTCACTCACACCGCTCGTACTTGCTCCGTGACGCGGTCTAACCATGATATCTCTGAAATACAACATAAAACTATCAGAGATTCTACCGAGTATAATCGTACTCGATACGCAACCTTACTCAGTCCCAGATATCCAGGGATTCTTACTTGGGCCTCCCACTGACCCGGTGTCCTCGGTAGTACGGGCCCAATACTACCGACCACACCGCATCAATGTTCATCCCAAGTCCTCCTCCCCAAACTCCGGATAGTGAGTACTCTACTTCTGATACGCTCTATCTACCCGCATACTAGCAAAGCATCTCATATAGGCAACTTCCCTAGACTAAGGCATCACAAACCAGGCCACTCTAGTCCTATCATGAATACCTAGTCTTCTAGCATGCATAACAATTCATATCATATAATATTGTAAGGTATTTTGGGGATCTTTACCGTTCGGGCGCTGACTGATCGTACACACTGCTTCTTTCTTGCTTACCACAAAACCATTTACAAAAGTTTATGTCTTTATTTGAAAAGCTTCCTCAAATCCTCGGTTTGAGTTCAGTTACCCCCTAAGGTGCACCCGAATCCCTCAAACCAAGGCTCTGATACCAATTGTAACAACTCAAATTTTTCAAACAAATTTTTCATTTTTAAAAACATAATTGTTTCCATTTTAAACAAGGCATAAATAGATTAATCATTCTGTCAAATACAAATATTCAAAATCCCAAGATCATAAAGACAATCTTCAGTGTGTATCGATCATGCCGGCGCCTTCCCACGGTCCTCGCTAGTACCTGAAATACATGCACAACAACTGTAAGCATAAATGCTTAGTGAGTTCCCCAATATACACTTACGTACATACGCCTTTCCAGGCCCTGACCTTCCGGTCCTCATTACAACGCCTTCCGGCCCATAACATAATCGCCTTCCGGCCCATAACATACATAGCACACATAACAAATAACTTACCACATATAGCATACATATCACATATCATATCCGACCTTCCGGTCACACAGTCAAACCCTTCCGGGTACAGTATAGTGAGAAGACTCACCTCGTGAATGCTGAAAGCTAGCAACTCCTGAAATCACTCGTGCACAATCCGACGAGCTACAACCTTCCTATAGCATTTCATATCTCATTAATACTTATATCTTCTAAGTGTGACTATCCCTAAGAAGTCAGACTTAGGTCATCTCTGGTCAACGGTCAACTGTCAACTCGACCGGACTCGGCGAGTACCATGACGACTCGGCGAGTCTGGACGTCTTCCCACTTTCTGAGATTCCTTATCTACTCGTCGAGTACCCTCCTCGACCCGACGAGTTACTCCTGGAAGAATCGCGGGGCCACCCCGACTCCACTCGCCGAGTCTGAAGAACAACTCGGCGAGTCCCAGTAAATCTTCAAGCTACTCGCCGAGTCTGAAGAACAACTCGGCGAGTCCATGCCATGCAGACGAGCAACTGCTTCCTGAATTACGTGTGGTCCCGAGATATACAACCATGGGACTTTCTGGACTTCTAAACATCTCATTACTGGGGTATAAACGTTTGGGTAATAACATAATAACCCATCTAATCACTAAATGGGTTTCATAAACCCTAACTCCATAAACACAGCAAACAACAGAAGGGAATCCGAAATATTACCTGGAATATGCCCTCTCTGTGTTTCCAAACCGCAGAAATCGAATCCTTTGCTGTTCCTTTAGCCAAAACCTTTCTCCTCTTTGCCCCACAACCTCTTCAAGCCCTAATATCCTCCAATCTTGCTCTAGATGCCTACAACCGTTTAGGGTTCCTCTCAGTCGACTAAAAACGAACAATGACGGCATATAAGGGCATTATATACGATCCAAAACCGAACGGTTAGGGTTTCTGCTGAATAGCGTCGACTCGCCGAGTCCATATCTGGACTCGTCGACTCCAGTCGCGGACCCGCGACTAGGTCTGCGATCCTACTCGGCGAGTCTAGGCTCCAACTCGCCGAGTCCCCTCTCAACTCACCCCAAAAACATAATTAACAATACCTGAGATTTCGGGCTGTTACACCTACCACATGAACAAAGAAGAGGTCACCCTAAGCAAACTCCAAGGTCTCTTGAGGGTCGCTGAGAGCAACTTCAAGGACAAGTTTGTTGCACCTACTCCCAATCCGTCCGCTGCTCCTATCTTGGCTATTGGTCAAGGGAAGGGAAAGAAGAGGAAAGCTTCATCGAAGAACTATCGCAAGGTGAAAGCCCGAGATGGTGCCTCTTCTAGTGGGACCAAAGTTGATCCCGCTAAGCCCTACTCTAACCCAAAGGAGGCAGAGTGCCACCACTGCCACAAGATAGGACATTGGAAGAGAAGCTGCCCGGATTACCTGCAAGCGATCAAAGAAGGAAAGATCAAGCCATCTTTCGCAGGTATATACACAATCAAATATAACGATTCTAATCATGCTATTTCTTGGGTTCTTGATACCGGTTGTGGTTATCACATTTGTTCTAATGTGCAGGGACTAAGAAGAAGTAGGGATGTGGAGCAAGGAAGGATCAATCTAATCATGGGGAACAGAAGATCGTCGCCTGTGACCAAGATTGGAGTGTATTCTTTAGTGCTTAGGAATAGTTTGGTTTTAGATTTGAACAATTGTTGCTATTCGCCAGAAATGGCTAGAAACATCATTTCATTTCATGGTTTATATAGACAAGGATTTAGATTTTCTTTTAATAATGAGAATGGTTCTATTTTGGCTTATCTAAATGGTGTCTTTTACTTTGAAGCTATACCATGTAATGGAATATATGAAACTGTTATGATTGTTGATAACTTAGGAAATGATGTTTTGAATATTGATTCTTCCACTAGTATGGATAAAGCATCCTTGTGGCATTATCGTCTTGGACATGTCAACAAGAAACGCATAGCGCAACTCCAAAAGGATGGAGTGTTGGAGTCATTCGACCTTAGGGAAGATGACACATGTGAGTCTTGTTTGCTTGGAAAGATGACTAAGTCACCCTTCACGAGTACATGTGAAAGGGGCGAGGGTCTATTAGACCTAATACATACCGATGTATGTGGACCGTTTAGATCAACCACGAAGGATGGGAACCGCTTCTATGTGACTTTTGCCGATGACTATAGTAGATATGGGTATATCTACTTAATCAAGCAAAAGTCAGACACCTTTGAAAAGTTCAAAGAGTTCAAGAATGAAGTGGAGAATCAATTGGGCAGGAAAATCAAGATGCTTCGATCCGATCGAGGAGGAGAGTACCTAAGTCTTGAATTCCACGATTATCTAAAGGAGTGTGGAATAGTTTCACAATTGACGCCTCCTAGGACACCGCAGTTGAATGGTGTGGCAGAAAGGCGTAATCGAACCTTTTTGGATATGGTTCGCTCTATGATGATTCGTGCTTCACTTCCTATCTCTTTTTGGGGGTATGCCTTAGAGACTGCCGCCCATGTCCTTAACCGAGTGCCTACTAAGAAGGTTGCCAAAACACCTCACGAGATGTGGACAGGGAAAATCAAGATGTGAGCCGAGTACCATACGCTTCCGCAGTTGGCTCAATCATGTACGCTATGACTTGTACTCGCCCTGATGTAGCCTTCGCTTTGAGCATGGTTAGCAGATATCAAGGGAATCCTGGCAAAGCACATTGGATTGCGGTGAAAAACATCCTTAAGTACCTTCGAAGGACGAAGGAATGGTTCTTAGTCCTCGGAGGGAGTGATGACTTGAAGGTGCGAGGGTATAGTGACGCCAGCTTTCAGACCGACAGGGACAACTACCGTTCGCAGTCGGGCTGGGTCTTTACCCTAAATGGAGGAGCAGTGACATGGAAGAGTTCCAAGCAGGAAACCGTAGCTGATTCAACGTGCGAATCAGAGTACATTGCAGCGAGCAAAGCGTCGAAGGAGGCAATATGGCTAAAGAACTTCATCGGTGATCTTGGAGTTGTACCTGCCATAAAGGATCCAATGGAGATTTTCTGTGATAACGAAGGCGCGGTTGCCTTGACCAAGGAACCGAGGGATCATGGTAGATCAAGACATATCGACAGAAAGTATCACTTCATTAGACATCGTGTAGAAGAAGGACAACTCGTAGTGAAGAGGATATCATCAGAAGATAACCCAGCAGATCCGCTTACGAAGGGACTGAGTAGGGTTAAGCACTTGCAGCATGCTAGGAGTATTGGGCTGAAGGATGATATTAGCATAGATTAGATAGTATTAGAAACGTGTAATAGATAAATGTAATTGACATTTGATGATTAAATAAAGGAGTTTTATTTATGAGTAATGTTACTATCTTATGTTAATTGTTTAGCTATTGTTTCACTTTGCATGTTTTGACTTCCAAAATAATTGAGTTTATTAGGAATAATCGAAATGTTCAAATGGTCCACAATCGTTCATATGTTGGGAGTAGATATGAATGAAGATTGTCATGAATTGGTGTGTAGAATGTCTAAATGGTGTTAGACATAGCAAAGGATTGCTGCAACGTTCATGAGTGCTTATGAACTAGTTTTGAGCATTGGAATAAACCCGCGCTTGCTGGAATCACCTTATGGAATACGATATAAAAGGTGGTCGCAAGACGATAATATCATATAGTCTTAAAACCTAGATATATGATTTATTATTTGTTAATTGATTGTACATTGATAATACGAAAACGCATCAGTAACTTGGTGTTATAAAACGTATTGTTGTGTATAGTTGGTTAATGAATAAGTAAATGCATATAAGTCGAAGTTTATCTGTAACTTTTATCTAAGAAGGTAAAAGCGATATCTCGGCCGCTCGATGATTTGATTTGACTTATGTGCCGGGCCCGGTCAGAACTAAATTGATGTGTTCGATTAAGTTCTATGTCAAATAAATCAGAGATCGAGAAACCTAAATGCTTGACTAACCATTCCATAGGATTGTCAGCATGATATCTAACAGAGGACTGTACGTTCCCTTATCTAAAGGACAAGATTGATTAGATCAGAGTTGACAGCGTCTTTGAGAGCTACGATTGCAAACCGAATTGTACTTGTGCATATAGTTACTAGACTTATCCAAGTGGGAGACTGTTGGAATAGTGTCTAAGGCTGCAACTATATTAGACAAGTATTTGACCCGGTTGTGCATGGTCCTTTTGGGTTGCCTTCACCATAGCAACTTGATAGGATGATTTATTAAGAGAGAGTAAATATTATTAATATATTATGAGAATAATATAATGAATAATATATTTGTTATTTGATTAATATAAGTCATAGAATTAATTAGAATTAATTTGGTGACTTAAAGAGATTAATTAAATAAAGGGGTATAAACTGTCAATTGTTTGATAGTTAAACTTTAGACTGTAAATCCATTGGGATATGCTTTGGACGAATTCTATGAGATATAGGATAGCTAAAATCGTCCAAAGGCTTATCTATGGAATGGATTTGGATAGCCTTAAGAGAAGATTATCCAATTAGGGTTTAGGTTGTAACCCTTAAGGAGTCTACAAGTATAAATAGACCCCATGGCATAGGGAATTCGATACCTCTCCTAAAGTAAGAGAACCCTGGCCGAATTCTTCCCCTCTCCTCTCTCCTAAATCATTCTTCTTGCTATTGGTGTTTGTAAGCCATTAGAGGAGTGACATTTGTGACTCTAAAAGCTCCAAAACCTCAAGATCAACAAGGAACTCAAAGGTATGATTCTAGATCTGTTTCAATGTTGTTATTTAACCTAATTAGTCATTAGAAGACTTGGATTCAAAGCATGTTTATTAGAAAGCCTAGATCCAAGCATTTGGGTTTTGCATGCGCACATAGGAAAGTTCTTATGGCTAAAACCCATCAATTAGATGAAGAGGCGTTGGTATCATTGGATGATATATAGGTTGAAGAGTGCCTGAATTACATGGAGAGGCCAATGTTCGTTCTTGAGAGGAAGGTGAAGCTTCTACAGAACAAGGAAGTACCTTTGGTAAAGGTAAAGTGGCAGCACAGGAGGGGATTCAAGTGGACTTGGAAGCCGGAGGCAGAGATGCGAGAGCATTACCCGAGTTATTTATTGCGGAAAACTTTGAGGACGAAGTCTAGTTCAAGTGGGGGAGAATTGTAACACCCCGACTCCCAGGTACAATTTTAAAAGCTTTATATTTATTTTATTGAAGGAACTCGACGATTTGGAGGCTCCAACTCGTAGTGTCGAACCTAGTTAGCCTGCATGATTTATGACTTCTACTCGACGAGTCAGAGGACCCCGACTCGACGGGTAGAGGTTGTGCATGGAAACCCTAAATTTTAGGGTTTTCACTCTATTTAAAGAACTTATGGGCCATTTCTAGCCTCCCTTATTGTCATTACAGCTAGAGGAAACCCTAGATCGAGTCCTAAACCCCCATTGTGTGTGTTGAGAGCTTGAAAGGTGTTATTTGTTGATTTTACAAGGGAAACTTGAAGAGTGAGGAGCTTGGATCAAAAAGGAGGAAGTCGATCTTCAGCTACTTTGTTTTGGCAACCAATTTGAGGTATAAAGCTAACACCTTGACCCTTTTCATGATTAAATCTTCTTCTATGGAAATTTATGGTAATTTTTTGGATCGAAAAGAAGGAAGTGGATCTGTCATCTACTTCGTTTTGGCAACCAATATGAGGTATAAAGTTAATACCTTGACCCTTTCATGCTGAGATCTTTTTCTATGACCATTTATGATTATTTTTTGGGGTTTAATGGAGCCACACTTGGGTTTGAGCTTTTCAGATCTAGACTCCTATGGCCCCAAATTCATAAAGTTATCAACTTTATCTTGTATTGGCCTTTCTCCATGCCCTAAACCTCATCCTAGAATTGGTTTTGGTGTTTTAAGCCTTTAAGACCTTGCATGCACGTAAAGTTTGCAACTTTACGTGGTAACTATGCCTTAGGAATCTAGATCTACAATTTGGAGCGTTGGGATAACTTAAAAACATCTGAATGAGAAATGGACTGAAGGAACTCGACGAGTTGCATGGTCAACTCGACGAGTCCGATGAAGATTGGTCGTTTTTGGTTCTGCATGGACTCTGCGAGTCGATGAGATGACTTGACGAGTTACTTAGGGTTTTCCCGACATTTGGACACCATATGGACTCGACGAGTTGTCTGGAAACTCGACAAATCGACTAGGATTTTCATTACTTCTTGAGTTCTAAAGGAACTCGACCAGTCATTTATCTACACTCGACGAGTTGGGTCAACATGGACTGTTGACCTTGACCGGTGACTTTGACTTTGACCAAGGGTTGACCAATTTGACTTCTGGGGGTATATTAGTAATTTGGAAATTTATGGAAGTGGATTATTGGTGGATGTAGGTGATTAAGTGTGGAGCTGTATTTGGAGAGTTGACGTTCTCATCCCGAGCTACTTGTGAGGTGAGTTTTCCTCGCTATACTCAAGGGTCTAAAGCATAAAGGCCGGCCCTTTTTGGATTGTTATCCTGATATGTTATATGCTCAAGTATCTTATGATTTGTTAGATCGGTATGTTGGTAGATAGTATGTTATTATGTTGTTATGATCTGTTAGATCAGTTACTACTAGATAGGATGATATTATGCTATTATGATCTGTTAGATCGGTATACTAGTAGATAGGATGTTATTATGTTGTTATGATATGTTAGATCGGTTTGTCTATATTAGACTATTATGTGATATATGATATATGTGCACATGTTTGATTGGTGGTTGAGGCTTATCTGCTTTGTGCGAGAGCCAACAGACCTGGGTATTCCAACCTGATGGTTGGGGGTCATGAGTATTCCATCCCGAGGATGATTGGACTCGTAGTATGTGGGCATTCTACCCCAATGGCTGTGGGCCGTGAGTATTCCATCCCGAGGATGATTGGACTCATAGTATGTAGACATTCCAACCCGATGGTTGTGGGCCGACGGCATTCCAACCCAATGGTTAAGGGCCTGGGGCATTCCAACCCGATGGTTGATTGGGCCCATAGTATGACTTGTTTTGCGGGTATTTTGTGGGAACTCGCTAAGCTTCGAGCTTACAATTTTGGATTTTGTTTCAGGTACTTCAGATGATCGTGGGAAGGCGAGGGCGTGATCGTGCACCTTCTCATATTTTTATGATCTTGATTTCTAGGATACTCTGATGTCTAAACTATTTGGAAAACACTTTTTAATAACTTAATGGTTTTGAATGGTTGAAAAAGTTTTAAATTGGCTTGATTTTTTTATGGGTGTTACAAGAATATGGATAGAGAAGCTGGAGTTAGAGCTTTATAGGTCATAGAATGATGTTTTTTTATCTCAAGAGAGACAATTTAGCACTTTTAAAACAAAGGAATATTTTATGTTTAATTGTGAAGCGGTTATACTTTAATATTACTCAATGGCATGTTGATTATGAAATAGGTAAAAATATACACAAAAGGATTTTGCCCTTTCTTGAACTAAAAGAGAATGAAATTGATGCAGAGTGCTATAAGTGTGAATATATTGTGTCCTCTAATGATGTCTCTGATTCGTATAAAATTGGGCTTGACAAAATAGAAGCATATATTCAATCCAAAGAACACAAGAATATGCTAAAGCAAATGTTGGGTGATAATGATAAAGAACAAATTAAATCTAATACTGTGCAAAAATTTGACTCATTGTGCACAAAATCATGTTGACCTTCGTTACAACCCCAAGTGGCACAAAGAATATCCCCAGTGAAACGTCATCTGAGTAAACAGCCACACCTGTTAGAAAAGAGAAACCTAGATCTAACATTCATAAGTCAGCTGAGGAACTTATTGCTAAGAAACGACAACTGAATGCTAGATACAGGAAGAACGTACAAGAAAGAAAACGTTTCTGGAAAAACAAGAATTCAAATCAAATTCTGTTAATTCAGAAAGATCTTCAGTTCAAAATACGGACTCTTCTCCTATTTAGAAACCAAAATCCAAATCTTTTTCCAAATCACAAGTTTCTAATCCAATTGAAAAATCAAAAACTAAGTTTTCTCCAAAAACAAATGTTTCCAAATTTGTCAACACATCAAAAGATGTTAAGGGAAAAAATAAAGTTGTTTCGGAACCAGAGATTTCTCTCGAGGAATTCAAAGCAAACTTGACAAAGGAGAAAAAGGCTTTTGAGAAGAAGATGGCTGAAAACACAAATATTTTATTAAAAGAAAAACAATTCCTGTTGAGGTAAATCTTTGTGACAATAAAATGAAGGCTTTTAAAATATTCAAAGGAGAGAATAGTGTTTTGCTCAAAGAACCTTCTGGGTTGATACTAATATAACTTTTACAGTTTAAAAGAAAACCTCACAAGGACCCAAGAAAGTTTGGGTTCCTAAATCTCTCTAAATTTTGTAGGTAATCAGTGATGAATAGTACAATTCTGAATGGTACATCGACAATGGCTATTCACGTCACATGACAGGAAGGAGAGAAGAGCTGATGGAATTCCAATCGCTGAAGGATGGTGGCAAAGTAAAGTTTGGAAACAATTCTACAGGAGAGATTAAAGGATATAACATGATTATTAATGGCGTATTCTCCATTCGGAAGGTAGCCTATGTGGAAGGCCTGCAACATAATCTGATAAGTGTTTCTCAATTGGTTGTACGTACAGGGCTGAAAGTTTTTATTCGATGATGAGGGATCATAAATCATTGAGAAGAAAACAAAGGCAGTGCTTCTGAAATCCAAAAGAAAGGGAGAGATATTTCATTTGAACATAAAACCGATCATCGGAAAGCCTTCCATTTGCCTACTTACGAAAGCATCTTCGGATGACAGTTGGCTATGGCACCGAAGGATCTTGCATCTGAATTTTAAGGACATCAACAAACTTGTACTTGGCAATCTTGTGCGAGGACCCCCTCTTTTGAAGTTTGAAAAGGAACATCTGTGTGCTGCATGCGAGCTAGGAAACCAAAGTTGTAAAAGTCACTCGACTGTTATAAACACCAATGTAATCGAGCCGCTAGAACTGTTACACATTGATCTCTGTGGTCCATATGCCATCGAGAGCATTGGTGGTAATAAATATATTATAGTGATAGTTGATGATTTTCAAGATTTACTTGGGTTTATTTTGTTAGACAGAAATCATATGCAACTAGTTTGCGGCCGTAAACTCCTTGTGATGGGGTTTTCGGGTCGATTGCAAACCAATGAACTTAAGCTGTCATAACCCTACACCCAATCCTTAAGTGTACTAGGCTTAGAACACTTAAACAGACCCTTAACAAATGCTAAAAGATAGCAGAAACAAGTCTGACATTTGACTGGATTGATTGACTTTACTGGATTTAAATTTTTGGGTTGTCACACTTTACGTGTAATATGGACCCCAGGAGGTCTGATCTATGTTTTGGATGCATTAAGACCAACTAAAATCGACTTAATAGTTTTGGAGATAGAGGGACTCGACGATTCGTTCATACGAATCGGCGAGCTGGGTCGTAGATTTCCCCAAACCTCTTATGTTAATGGACAATGTGTTGAGTTGGAAGAACACTCAGCCAGCTGGGTTCATTGTTGACCTGAAAATCATGGAAATCAGAGAGTTCAAGAACAAAACTCGGTGAGTTCAAGACTAAGCCCCAACTGCATGAAGGAGAACTCGACAGTTTCATGGAGAACTCGGCGAGTCCAGGACTAGATGTGCCATCCTGCATGATGAAGGACTCGACGAGTTCAAGGATGAACTCGGCGAGTAAGTTGTAGAAGGTCCTGAATTTGTTTAAAGGAGAACTCGGCGAGCTCTTGAAAGACTCGGCAAGTAGGGTCGAAGTTTTAGCGTTCTAAGGTTAATGGAGCACGGCGAGTTGTTCAGTCAACTCGGTGAGTTGAGTCAACCAAATGTTGACTTTGACCAAAAGTTGATTTTGACCAGGGTGTTGACCTTGACTTTGACCTGATTTGACCCTTGAAATGGTTTATGGGTATGAAATGGTAATTAAGGAAGGTTGTTATGTGTAGGAGTTTGAGAGGAGTCGGTTCCAGCATCGAGGCCAGTTCAGCTACTACACAACATTGAGGTGAGTTACCTTCCAATAGGAGTGACTCTAAGGCACCAAGGCCGGCCCACTAGTAAGAGTTATAGTGTAGATAATTGTCTTTGTGATAATTATCTGGTATATTGTTATCTGTTGTGATTATGTGCTAGCCTGATATGATGTATTGTGATAGTAGGGGGATCCGGTCGATATGGCCAAGGGGTAGTTCGGGGCACCCCGGTATACCTGACAGTATGATTATGCTATGTTTTTATGTGGTAGTAGTAGGGGTGAAATAGTCCAGGTAACCTTATGAGATAAACCGGAGGGGTAGGTTGGACACTCCGGTATGTCTTATAGGGGTAGGTTAGGCACCCTGGTATGCCTAGCAGGGGTAGGTCGAGCACCCCGATACGCTCAGCAGGGTAGGTCGGACACCCAGATATGCCTGACATTATGTGTTATGTATGGTATGTGGTATGATGGGGGAACTCACTAAGCTTCGTGCTTACAGTTTTTAGTTTTGTTTTCAGGTACCTCTTCTGCGAAGGGGAAAGGGTTGGCATGGTAGCAGTGCATCACACACACATAGGATTTCTGCATTATGAGATTTTTGGGATTGTACTCTGACATTATTATTACTTTATGGCATGGTTTTGAGACACGTAACTATGGTTTTATGAAACGATGTAAATCAATGATGTTTTTCAGTAAATTGTTTTATAAGTTACTTAATTAAAACAAAATTTTTGGTCTTGAAAATCTGAATGTTACCGAATGATACTTAAACTGTAATAAAAATTAATCATATTTTTTAATAATAAGTGAATAACGAATATACTGTAATAAAAATCTGATGTATTTTTATTTACTTATGAATAACAAGAGCTGAAACTATAAAAAAAAAATATATTTTATCTTAAAACTATATCAGTGTGATTGTTTATTTATAGAGAATAAAAATTTATAAATTGTGATATATTTTAATTCGTTTTTCGAATAAAATTGCTTCTTAAAAATTAGAAAAAAAAACAAAAAAAAAACTATATTTTTTGAATACATTAAGGTAATGATTAGCCTAATTTAAGGAAACATGTTTTGTCCCAAAACACATGTGTGTTCCTTTTCTCTTTTTTTTGGTACGATGGACGGTTTTGCGACAAAAATAAATGATTGGCTGAAATGATTCCTCTATTCTCAATCTTTTTTATTTTCTCAATTGAATTCTCCCTCTCTCTCTCTCTCTCTCTCTCTCTCTCTCTCTATATATATATATATATATATATATATATATATATATATATATATATATATATATATATATATGGTTAGGTTCATGTGAGATCACTATGTTTTGTGAGACGGGGAGCGCAATCCAAGCCACTCATTTTGTAGATAAAAAAAAACATTTTTAAAATGAAAAATAATTGAAAATTCTTGATTTTTTTTAAAATATTGTTTTCGTCACTTTTTTCATCCAAAAAAAATATAAAAATTAAAAAAAAATACGGTTGTTTTGAAATATCTGTGAAATATTCTAGAAGAATATTAAAATATTCTAGTAAAATATTAGAATATTTTATATATCTGACAAATCTACTAGAATATTATAATATTCTAAAAATCATATTGGAATATTTACCGTGTAATATTCTATTAGAAAATGACGAAAATATTAATTAAAAAAGATTATTTTTTATTTTTCCTTTTATTTTCATTTTATAATTATTTTTAGATTGGGTCTAACGGTCTTACAAAAGTAATATGGTTTTAAATAAACCTATATATATATATATATATATATATATATATATATATATATATATATATATATATATATATATATATATATATATATATATAGTAATGCTTAAGCTCCATAGTATGCAAAACGAAAAAATTGCAAGTTTGGTTACTGTGGTATGTGGTATGTATGTTTCGTCCAATATTTTGAAATTGTACTAGTGGTCCAAAACTTTCAATTTGTTCTGAGTTTAGTCTAAAATTTTCAAAACTTTCTTTTTAAAGATAGATTTGCCCTTGTCTTTTCCTTTTTAATTACTTTACCATTTTTCTATTATGTTTCTTTTTTATTGTAGAAAAAAAAAAAAAAAAAAAACAAGCCCCACCCTCTCTCTCTCTCTCCCCCTCTTTTACATATCTTAATATGTGTTTCACAAATAGAAAATACGACCACCACCATCGGCTAGAGTTTTGAACTCCACCATCACCACCAATCAGTACCATCACATGTAGCCTAAAGATGAGATAGAGCACCACCATCCTACCGCCATCTATTTTCAAGCGTAGCACCTTCTCGTTAGATCCAGAAAGATGAAGAAGGGTTCATAAATAGGAGGCTGGTGACGGAGGAGGTCTAACGAAGGAGATATGTTCGAAATTCGCCACCGCTAGCATCGTTGTACAACACATACGCTAATGTCGCTCACTTCGTCGCCACCCCACATATAAGAGGCCCTAGCTCAAGATTTCGCATTTTCAAAAATCCTAACTTCATATTATTCTCTCTTCCAATCTATCGTTCCCTAAAGACGGCTACGAGCTATGAGATACTGAAACCCTAGCGTCACTGCTCATTTAGGGTTTTCCTACATCGTCATATCCTTTGTCTTTCCAGAATTGAAGATGGTGGCGTTGATGTTACACTTTGAGAAGACGATGGGTTTGCTATGAGCAGCGGCTCCGAAGAAGTATATTCAGAACTGTCAAAGGGCCCATACCATATGTTTGTTGTTGGAGCTACACATATGTTCGTTGTTGGAGCTCGGACCACCCTTTTTCGTCTTTCTAGATCCAATTTCGAACTCACATAGACCATCTGGTTTTGTTAGGGTTTGAACGTGCCCATACCATACATTTATTGCTTGTACGTTTACAAATCTTGTTTTTCTTGTGGTTTCAAATCTAGTAATGTGTTGTTATTACAAATCTAATTGTTCTTATGGGTTTAAAAATCTGGTTATTCTTGAGGTTAAAGTTGTAGATCAGGAAAAATAGAATGTTTTATTTTTCAGATAAAAAAGAAAGTGTTTGAATCCAACAGATGATGGTGGTAGGTCTTGAGTTTGAATTTGAAATCGTAGATCTGAAATTATTTTAGTTTTTTGTTATTCAGATATGCAAAATTTGTGTTGCGGTGATGACCGACAGTGGCGGCAGTGACCGACGGTGATGGTGGTGACGGTGACTGACGACAGTGTTGGTGGCGTTTACCGAGGGTGTGATGGTAGTGATATATATATATATATATATATATATATATATATATATATATATATATATATATATATATATATATATATATATATATATATATATATATATATATATATATATATATATATATATGGGTGATGGTGGATTTAGCGGAAGGGTAGTATTTTTTGTTTTTTTTTATAATTTTTGTAATAAAAAAAGTAAACTAAAAAACGAAACTAAAGGGTAAATTTGTCATTTTAAAAAATATCAAATCAAACTTAACCCAACTCTCAACAAAATAAAAGTTTTGGACCACTGATATAACTTCAAAATATTTTGAACCAACCTTTTTTTTTTTGGAACTGACAAATTTTATTAAAAGCAACCCTAACAAGAAGCTAAAGGGTGCCAAATTACAATTCACTTTGAATCTAAGAATTACATAAATAAAAAGGAGTTTTTAGCCATTCCCCCCCAAATAAAATTTCCTTTCCCATAATGATGCTTGATCCAAACGTGAACCACTGATCTAATTCCTTCAAACACCAATTCCGGGGAAGCGAATCTTGTGTTAAGTACTCTCTCATTTCTACCTCTCCAAATACCCCATAATGCACCAGAAATGATTGAATGCAATGTTTTCTTCCGTTTTAGACATTCCCCAAATATTGTCATGTTAGTTAACAACTCCTTTACCCTAGAACATCGTTGAGGTTTGACTCTACACCATTCCCAGATCTGGTTCCAAATTTTTGCAACGAAAGGACATTCCAGTAACAGGTGATCTGCTGACTCCATTCCAAATACACAAGCACTGCATTGTACAGATTGGACCTGAACTCCCCATCTAGAAAGAGCGAGAGCAGTCGGGATTCGGTCCCATCTTGCCCTCCAAATAAAACAACTTACTTTGATGGGTATCCAATTATTCCATTGAAATACTCCATCGGGAATCAGATGGTTTGCCCGGTCAATCCTCCTCCTTAAGGCTGCAATACTAAACTGTCCATCCATTTCAAAATCCGATTCCCATCCTGTTCCCTCTTGGTCTCGCCGAATAACTTCAGAACCTGCAATATTTAATTTCTCCAGTGCAGTTTTGCAATTATCTATGTTTTTCCACACACCACAAATATATCTGGATGACATCCTAGATGGTAGCTGTATATCAATTTTATGAATACCTTTTATAATCCTTGCCCATAATGCACACCTTTCCTTTAAAAATTTCCATCTCCATTTTGATAATAATGCCAAGTTCAGTGACTTAATGGATCCGAGACCTAGTCCGCCCACTTCTTTTGGAGAGAGGATTTTTTCCCATGCCACCCATCGGATTTTTGATGTGTTATTTGATCCTTCCCATATGAAATTCCTCCTTATTCTCTCCATGGTTTCGATAACCCCCACTGGAGCTGCAAAAATTGATAAGTAAAAAAAGGGAAGACTCCCTAGGACTGAAATTGCTAATGTAAGCCTCCCCCCAAAACTCAAAGTCTTTGATTTCCATCCAAAGAGTTTATTGTTAATTTTTTCTATCACTGGCTTCCAGGAGTTTTTGCGGTTCATATTCGCGCCTACTGGAACCTGAGATACGTGAAGGGAATTGAGCTCGACTCACATCCCAAAGGTGACGACCATCTTTCTACCTCATGAGGATCAACACATATACCATAGACTTTCGACTTATTGAAATTAACACTCAACCCAGAGGATACTTGAAAACACTTAAGGATCCTTGCTAAGTTCTTTATATTTTGTTTTGATCATTCACCAATGAAGATGGCATCGTCAGCATAGAATAGGTGAGAGAGATGAATAGTAGAGTTGGGAATAGATATTCCCTGGAAAACTCCTTTTGATATTGCTTCCTTTAACGCAATATTTAATCATTCCATAACCAAAATAAAAAGAAAGGGAGATAGGGGGTCTCCTTGCCTTACGCCTCTTTCTAGTTGGAATTCTGCCGTTGGACAACCGTTCACCAAAACCGATGCCCTAGCTGACTCTAAGCATCCTTTCATCCACATTCTCCATTTTATTCCGAAATTCATTTGTTGCATCATAGGGTCAAGGAAGTTCCAATTCACCGAGTCGAAGGCTTTGTTGAAATCAGCTTTGAAAAGTAACACCTTTTTGTTGGATTTCTTCCCCGATGACCAAATCTCATTTAACCAAACTTTTAATTTTGTCTTTGCAAAAAACTTCTCGGTGTCTTTATTTGGTAGTCCTAAACACTTGTATAGACCTTTTTAAAGGTTGTTAAAATCCCAACGATAAATTAAACACTAGCATAAATGATCATGAAATTCCTTCGATAAATCACACAATGTAAAGTTTCAATTATATTCTATCCATTATTTACTTATAATTAAACTTTATTAATAATATTAATTAATCAAACAAGATAAAAACTCATTAAATCTCTCTCTCTCTCTCTATATATATATATATATATATATATATATATATATATATATATATATATATATATATATAGAGAGAGAGAGAGAGAGAGAGAGAGAGAGAGAGAGAGAGAAAGAGAGATAAGTTCATTTGAGACGGATTTAATTTTGTCAGACCGTGAGACCACTTTTTTCTAATGAAATATTTTAATATTAACTATCACATGGTTAAAAATGGCTTATAATGTAATCTTTGTTACATCTCTTGATAGAATTGAAAATAAACATTTCTAACCAAAGATTATAAATTAACAAAACAAAATAAATCACAAATTTATGTTTTGTGTATGACATGGGTGGGAGTGTGAGATGGTCGTTGGTAGGATTGAGCACAAATCGCACCGCACTTAAAAATAATCGAAAAAATTGTATAAACTAGAACAACAACAAAAACCGATTGTGAGGTTTTTTGCTTTTCAAAAATCGTAAAATTGCTATGAGGTGCAGTTTTTAATTTTCAAAAATCACAAAAACCGTAACGTACCTCATATATTATAATATTATATATATTTTTATTAATTGTTAATATATTGAATATTAAAAATAAATAAATAAGAACTAAAAGTTGAGTCTTTGAGCTGAGCAGGACTTCTCAAAAAAATCTTTTCTATCGTGTTTGCCCTAGTCTCCCTCATGTAGTCATGCTCAAACAATCAATGTTGTCTCCTGCTTAACTCGTATTTTAATATATTTATTGGTAATTATTAATTACATTATGTTTTTTTAAGATATTATTCGTTTGTAATTTAAGTTAATTGTCTTATATTTTATGTTTTTTTAATTATTACAAGTAACATTTTGAGCTATTAAAACCGTTTAAAAAAAGTCTTAATTATTTAAATGAGTCATGAAAAATCATAAATGGTTAACGGTGTCTAAAAACCACACAAAATAATCGTATCAAATCCATGCGGTTAATAATCCGACAACTAATAATAAAATAAAAAACCGCATAACTGTACCGCAAAAATAATTATACCAATCGGTTTTGAAAATAAATTAAACGCATTTACGGTTAGCTGGAAGGTTTTCGCCTATGGATGATTGGCGCTTGCTTCTGTATGAGCTTCTAATAGGCTGATTGTCGAAACGAGACACAAAATGTAAAATGGCGCATGGTTGTGTGTACGGAATATCATTAAACGACATCGTAAAAGGCTTTACCTCATTTTGATGATTCGCATGTCACATGCAAATGTTTGACCCAATTACCATTGAAAAGTTGGCCTGTTGGCCACCGCGCGGTTGTTTTTACGAGAAGCCTAATTCAATTTATGAATACTATATTATAATTTTCGATTGATCTTATTATTTATTATTTTATTTATTTATTTTGAACGGCAACATTATTTAAACAGTATCTATCCTAATAAATGAAAATGTAATTGCCACTTGTCATTCTCTCATTTATTTGGCCACATGTCATTTTGTCATAATTTTGAAATATATTTGTTTTCCACTTGTCAATTACTTCATTATTCATTTCCACTATATCATTAATTTAGTTTCCATAAATTAAACCTACTATAATAACTATTAATTTCAAATTTTAAATTTGAAATTTGAAATTTCAATTTCAAATAAATTTACATTTTAAACATTTGTATTTAACATTTTATTATAATAAATCGTTTAGTACACGGGTCTAACAATTAAACACATAATTTTAATTAATTTATTTTTTGCATTTTTTTTCATAATTTTCACTTATTTCATATTTCAAATTCAAATAAACTTTTCATTTAATTGTTCATGTTTAACATTATGTTTTAATTAACCCGTATAATATACGGGTTTCACAACTAGTATATAATATAACAAACGCATGTAGCCAGGGACTGGTGAGTGAAACAAGTACCCAACGAACTATAATTAAAAAAATATATATATGAAATGAACTCTAACTAGAAACCGACACCACATAGTGCAATAGTAACAAGCTTTGCAAGGAAAACTGAAGTTGGCACCGTCCTTGTATTAAAACCATGAACCAATCTCAATAGTAGCGGAACCATAAATTTTGATACGGGTACAAACATTGTCAAAATATACTTTATGTAATTATCCTTAGGGCCGGTCCAGACGGTGGGCAACCCGGGCGACTGCCCAGGGCCCACGTCTCCAGGGGGTCCAAAAATTTTAGGCTATATAGTTTATATATATAAAAAAAATATTACCTAAATAACTTTTAGTGTCTAAATTTGGTTCAAACTCAAACTAGCTTAAAAGATAAACAATTTGACCTACTTGTTATTGCTAATTGAACGCGTTTATAGTGAAGAATAAATGACTTTTTTTTAATATTTATTATATTTGTCTTTAAGGGCCCCTTTTCTTCTTCTCGCCCCGGGCCCCATATACGTTTGGACCGACCCTGATTATCCTATCCCGGACATTAAAAAACATGGTATAATCTCTTTGGTTGAGTGTACAATAACATATAACATGTGTGTTTGTATGTATGTATATATATATATATATATATATATATATATATATATATATATATATATATATAGAGAGAGAGAGAGAGAGAGAGAGAGAGAGAAATGATCATTTGAGAACTCAAAGTTTCCCGATAACCCGAGAACCAAACCAAGGTCGTTAGATCAAAATAATAAAATTTTAGGATCTTTTGTGGCATTTTTGTAAATACTTGGGGAAAAAACAACACGAGAGCATGATAATTAAATGATTCAGTGGCATCTTAGTGATGAATTACCATGAATCAGGTCAACTCCCACCGTTCTCTCTCTCTCTCTCTCTCTCTCTCTCTCTCTCTCTCTCTCGATATCATCCCACCTCCCACTGTCACATCACCTCCAAAGAATACCCCTTCACTTATGTTTTTCCTCGTCACCGTTATCTTTGGTCGTCGTTGATATGGAAATTGGAATCGATTTCTCGCCTTATGTTCTGATTTGAATGCTCTCGTTGATCTCCTTCCTCAAAATCAATAACGTTTGATGAAATCGGAGATCTGTCGCTTGTAATTCTCTTACAGTCGATCTGCCAATTGGAATCGATTTCTCGCATTTTGTTCCGATTTGAATACTCTTGCTGATCTCTTTCCTCCAAATCAATATAGTTTGATGAAATCAAAAACAAGTCAATCTAGTTTGTTGAAATCGCTATCCATTACAACACTCAGAAGCAACCATAAATCATCTCAGGTTCGTCTTTATCCAAAAACGTTGATGTGTCGTTGTCATACCCTCGGACCAAGGATGGCGGAAACATCCGGGGGTGGAGGACTTCATGTATAGTATCACAACAAATGTATAATAGTGCTCAAAGTAAAACAACCATCATAATTATAATTGAAAAAGTTACACCATAGTATGAGTTTACATGTTTCTTATTCAATTACAAAATGATGACCAAAAACGAAATGTTTGACGATTTAACGTCCCATCCTCAAAAGCTGTAGATTTCCTGTTTCACTGATTTCCTGGGAATACAAGTAATTTTAGAAATGTCAACAATTAAGTTGGTGAGTTCATAAGCTTTTGGATGAAGAGTTTGAAAAATCCTTTGTTTGTGAATGTATTGCATACCAAGAAAACCCCTTATTTTCATTAATAAATGTTATGTAGTCTTAAATCCCAAGACCGAGTGTCTATGTGTTTCGAAATTTTAACGGAGTGTGCAGTTTTAAATAGATAAAACCCTTTTTAAGATAAAAGTTTATGTAAACTTAAAGTTTGTTAAATCCCTATGTGAGTCGCTATAACCATACTATGACTAGATGACCTGCTACAAAGTTTGTCAGGCGTTTAGAATTTGTTATGACATTTGTCACCTGTAGACCTGCATGTCCGGATGTAGCTAGCAGCAAGGTGTGGGGTGTCAATCCCAATATAGATCTATACACAATTATCACGCTCTCCCTACAAAAGACTCTGGTTATAACTTACAGGAATTTTAACCCATACTCTAGGAGTACAATGAAGACGTGTCTCACAATTTACATTAACGAGTTTACGTGTAGTATGTTTTGTAATGCATAACTATGCTTCTTATGTTCCATCATGTATGTTTGTAATGCTAAAGGACTCTTACCATATAGAGAGTACCTTTTGTTATTAAATTGTAACTTAATAGAAAACATATATGAAATATGAAGTCATCAAAGACAAACACTTTGTTCAACATGTTACATAGTGTTATGAAAATTGTAAGCTGCGAACTAGTTTTTAACCTTTCTGCACTGTTTAGAAAAATCATAGAAAAATCATATGAAATCGAAAACCAAATTCGTAAACTCTAAAAGTTTAGGAAATGTGTCTAGTATCTTCACAAATTTTATTATGATTTTTAAAAGTCTCTAACTTATGTGAAAACGTTCCTAATCACAGACTGGTCTAGATTCATTTCTGAAATGATAGACAATTTTGTATAAATCACCATAAATTGTGGAAAATTCGTATGGAGATGTGTAAGTAGTCATTTTAATGGTAAAAACCTAAACTTATTGAATATGAAACAGGTTTGAAAGATATTATGTCTAAGGAAGTCAAAACAGTCCGTGATTAGGACTCAACTTTTCTGTGAAAAGATGATGTATGAGTTTGAGTGATAATAAGGAGTGTTAACTTGTATTCCCCCCCTCCCCCCTAAAACTTGAAGAAAAATTAAAAATGTAGGGGCATGAACTCACCTTGTGTGATTTCTTTGTTGCGGACGATGAAGAAGGTGAAGTTCCAAGTCCATAATACTTGGGGAAAGCTTAGGAGTTCAAGGAATCTATGGACAACATTATGATTTTTGAGTAAGAATCCTGGTTGAGAACTCATTGAGTGATTAATATTCAAGATGATTGATGAAAGACTTACCAAGGTGAATGTGCATGAAATTTCTTCCTGGGGATTGGTCAGCTTCTAGAGAGATGAGTGAAAAAGGAAAAATGTATGTTAGGGGCTGCACTTGGGTTTTATAGTGAAGGTTGGAAATCCAAATGATTAGATTCGAGAAAGATAATCTGATCGCGTGTTGGTACAAAGATATGGATTTGCCTAGGTAAATGGATAAATAATGCCAATAGGTTGTCATAAAGTGGTTATGGGAAATAGGGCGTGTCATAACTTTTTGGGTAAGTCAACCGTCCTTTGAATAAAGTTTTGTACAAAAGATACGGTGTGGTGTTGTGTTTTTCTCTGGTCATGATTTAAGAGGGTGATCCCTCGCTTATTGTGGCGTAACTTGATTCTAGCTAACTACAGAGGTGAGACCGGAGTCGATTGCCCAATCTGGAGTCATATTGCTGCATCTGGAGTCGCATAGCCAGGTCCGGAGTCGATGCGAAAATTCCGAGGTACGTGGAGTCACCTAATTCTGGATTCATCATATTCCGGACTCAAATGGCTTCGGATCATGAAGGCTCTTTTGTTTTACGGGGGTTTTCTCCTAGTTTAGAGTTGTGTGGTTGAGGAAAATTGGACAAGGAGTCTCGATTTGAAAGTGGATCTGGACCGAAAGAGAGCTCCAGACCAAAAGAGAGTTCCGGACCGAAAGAGAGTTCAGGACCGAAAGAGGGTTCCGGACCGAAAGAGAGTTCCGGACCAAAAGAGAGTTTCGGACCGAAAGAGAGTTCCGGTCCTAATAAGGCTGTTCCTTAAGTAACTTTCCGTTTTGAATGGTTTTTGGCTAAGTTAAGGGTTGAGATGCTCTGGTCGATTATCAAGAGTTAAGAGAGGTTTTTGAGAGAGGCCTGGGAGAGATTTCACATACTTGGAGAGATTGAAATAGACCTTGTCGTAGGCCCTTATAAATGTTTTCCTTTGTAGATCGAAGGTTTTAGGCTTAGTTACATCCTATTTTGAGTGTTATGCATCCCCAAAGGGTACATAATAGTGTCTTATAGAGTTGTTATTTCCCTCAAACTGATTAGGGTTTAGAATTTTTTTTTGAACATTGGAAACTTTCAAGTGTTACTTTGCATTAAGATTTCGAGTCATACATTGATAAACATAAAGAAATCCCTACATATTAGCACTAGTTGAGTTAACCAGTTTGACTTTCATTGACTATCTTTTGACTTTGACTTGACCAGAAGGTGACGGTTGTCACAGTTGTCTCCAATGACTGAGAAATATTCATATTGTTGATATTAGCCTCTTAATTTCATCTATTTTGGACCTCGATAAGCTCAAATAAATTGTTAGCTCTTGAGGCTGCTTTTAGGTTTCTCTCTATCTGTATTTCTCTCAATATCACAAATCTTGGGCCTGAACACTTATATGTTGGGTAACTATCTGTTATTGATCGATCGATCGATATTTTATTTCCAACTGTAGGTCTAATTTAATCCACCTGTTGTAAATTTAGATATGATTTTAACATTTAGGCTTTTATCAGGTTGAATGTTACAACTAGTTTCAAATATTCATGTTTATGCTCAAGATGTAGAGGACAAAAAGAAAGGTTTAATGACAGTATGGCGACTTACAAACCAGGAAACTAATCTAGTGAAGAAACATGGTATTGGAAAAGGCTTGATGACAATTTGACGATTAATAAATCTTTCTTCTGCTAACCTTCCAACATGTGTTGACAACGACCATGGAGCTCGTTCTCAGTTTCCACTTTTTACATCACAAAAACCACCCATTCAATTGAAAAAGAAGTTAATAAAACAACATGTCATGGTTTGTTGTAGCACCTGGTTCCTGGTACGTAAAATTTATCTAAGTATTTTGCATTTTAGCCTTGGACTCGGCGAGTAGTAGGCCCGACTCGCCGGGTAGAGCCGGGATATTGAGCACATTTAAGTTGGCGACTCGGCGACTCCCCGCTGTCTGGTGAAATCCTAATTCCAAGGGTTTACACCCTATTTAAACCAACCTTATGCGCCCGAAGCTCGCCCCCTTCACCCTCAGAGCCCCCTATATCGTTCTAACCTCGTTCCTTGTGAGATTGAAGTGCTTTGGTGTGATTTCTTGAAGAATTTGAGAGAAAAAGGAGAGTAAATCAAGACGAGAAGGAGGCCAGACATCTTGGTATTATTTCAGAGATTTCCTTGAGGTATAACTCAGTTTCCCTCTGTTTTCATGCTTATAGTCCCTTAGAGCTCCATTAAAGTCCTTCTTGAGCCATTTCCAAGCTTGGGTTTGAATTAGGGTTTGTGATAAGTTGATTAACCTTTAGATCTAGGCATGATTGAGCTCCAGGAGCTCGGATCCACTGCCTTTATGAAGCCATATTGCATGAAAGCCCTAGATATACTCTTTTAGTGCGTTTTGAGCCCTAAAACCTTCATTGGTGTTTATTTACACGTACAGTTGGAAACTTTACGTGTTAATCAAGCCCTAAGAACCCAGATCTACGTATGGCATGAGCTGGATTCAAGCAAAATCGAGTATATAGTAATTGCATGTGAAAGACTCAGTGGGTCGTTTATCGGACTCAGCGAGTCGAGTCGCAAGTCCCCGAGTTTTCCCCCTTTTCGTGTTTGCTGAGTGGAGTCGTGAGTCATGGGGGGGTGACTCAGTGAGTCGGAAGCCAGACTCACCCATGGAGGAACTCGATGAGTCAATGCCCTGACTCGGCGAGTCCAAGGCAATCTTCTTGCTTCAAGAACAGACTCGGCGAGTTGTTCGTACAACTCGGCGAGTCTCAGCATAGAGTGTTCTTCGGATGAAGATGAACTTGACGAGTTGTTCATACAACTTGACGAGTAGGATGAAGGACTATTGGACATCAGTTTAGAAGGAAAAGTCGTCGAGTCAATGCCTAACTCGACGAGTAGAGACGGGATTATGGTCAATCGAATGGATAGGGACTCAACGAGTTGGCAAGCCAACTCAGCGATTCGGGTCAACTAGAAGTTGACTTTGACTTTGACTCTTGGCTTGGTTAGGGGTAAATGGTCATTTTACCCTGAGGTCGGTTAGCAGTATTTGACTGAGTGTTTTGTGGGAATTATAGCCGGAGGATTTCCGGAGCGGCAGCCGCAGAAGACAGTCAGTTCCCGCACAGATCAACAACTACTTCAAGGTGAGTTACCTTCCAGTAGCGGTGGGTCTACGGCCAAAATTTCGGACCACCGGTAGGAGTTGTATGTTAGATGATTGTATTTGTGATATCATCTAGGTTTGCTACTACCTGATATGTTATATGTTGGCATGATATGTACATGTGATAGTGGTAGAGTTCGGTTGTTAGGATTGAAGGGTAGGTCGGACACCCCATATATGTTTGACTGTATGTGATGATATGTTTATATGCTGACATGATATGTTATATGTGATAGTAGTAGGAGGAGGGGAATAGTCCCCAAGTCCGGTCGTTATGACCGAAGGGTAGATCGGACACCCTAAATATGTCTGATAATATGCTATGTTATGATATATGTGATAGTAGCAGTAGGGGTGAAATAGTCCCTGAGGATCGGTTGTTAGGACCGATGGGTAGTCAGCACCCTAGAATGGCTTGACATGGGTAGTCAGCACCCCAGAATGGCTTGACACGGGTAGGTCAGCACCCCAGAATGGCCGTACCGGGTAGGTCGGGCACCCTAGAATTGCCCGACAGTATGTACGATATGTGATTGTATGGTATGTGGTATGATGGGGGAACTCACTAAGCTTCGTGCTTACAGTTTATAGTTTTGGTTTTAGGTACCTCTTCTTCGAAGGGGAAGGAGCTGGCGCGGTAGCAGCACATCACATACACGCTTTGTATTCCGCACTATGAGATCTTCCTGGGGATTTGTGCTCTGACATTATTATGTTTTATAAAATGGTTTCTAGACACGCGACATCTTTTATGAAATGATATGATCGGTGAATGTTTTATTTCTAATGTTTTGTAAACTATATGTTCTTTATAAAATGAAATTTTTGGCTCGTATTTTGGGACGTTACAAGTTGGTATCAGAGCCCTGGTTTGAGGGATTCGGACACACCTTCGGGGGTGTCTGAACTCAAATTGAGGGATTAAAAGATTTTAAAGAAGAAAATATTTTCTAAAAAGCTAAGTAAAGAATTTTAAGAAAGAACGAAGTGTGTGATGTGCGCGACCGGCCTAGCTCAAGTAAGTATTCCCCAAAGTACCCATACAAGCTTATGTTATGTTGATTAGTTTCAGTAGAACAACATGCTAGAATAGGACTAAGGATCTAGGAGTGATGCCTTATGTGCCTACTTTATGTGCTTCAGTGTATGAAAAACTACAAGCTAGAATTGAGTAGACAGTAGTAGGATAGCCTGTTTAGGTTATGCCTGATAGTATGAAGTTAGCATTGTGTGCTAGTTCAGTTTCCCTCTATGAGGATGAATATGCTTGAGCTTGTTCGCTTTTGTCTGAATGCTGCTTTCTTTGTGCTTCGTGGGACTCTGAGTGATGGGAGTTAGACATTAGGTGATTACGTCAGGTCACATGTGATCAGGGTTGAATAATCTTAGAGTGCTGGATTTGGCCCTATTGTGCAGCTCTTGTCTGAGTCTAACCGTGTAGAGCCAAGTCTGTTACTCGAAGGATTATCTGAGCCTCACCACATGTGATGGTATTCAGGTAATGGCTAATTGGCATTACAAGGAGGCCTTCAGCAGCCGAGGACCGGGTAGAGTGGAGTTAGAGATTTCCCTAGGGCAAGCCTAGGATGAGTATATCAGTGATCAGCGGTAGTGAAAGGGATCTGGTGGAGTCAAGGTAGTCCTTGGAGAAGATACGGATAGATATGGAAGGTAGTATGGGCCCGTACTACTGAAAGCAGAGGATCTGTACCCGAACCGAAGAAGGCCAAGATAAGACCAGGGAACTTGTAGTAGGTGTGATCCCTCCAGAGGTATCAGTATCGCTAACGATTATTATTTATGTGTTTCAGAATGGTGGTACTATGCTCGAGGCCAGCAGTTGGCAGTTTAGGAGAGGGATCGGGTTTGGGATCAGGTTCCGAGCCAGTAGATGAGGGGCTACGCGAGTTCATCGCGTCAGAGATCACCAGAGGCATCCTTGAGTCGACCCCCATTATCTTCGCGTCAGAGATCACCAGAGATCACCAGTGGTACTATCGCTAACGATTATTATTTATGTTTTTTGACGTTATTGGTTTAAAATTTTATATTTTTTTTTATTATAAATGATAAAAGATAGATTGTTATTTCTAAAAACAAACAAGTAAATAATATGTAAGTAAGTGGTTTTTTTTGACATTTTTACGTATGTAACTAGAATTTAGTGAATTAAAAAAAAAACAATTTATATATTTGTTATGTTGTGGTGCTATAAAAGCTAATGTATTTAACTCACAAATGAATCATGCATTTTTTTAGTGTTCTTGCATTTATCAATTTTTTTTTTTTATTTTCTTGTAGATTTGGAAGAATTTGTGCAAAGTATTAAAGAGGTGAAAAGTGATAAATTGAAGAAAATATGTGTAACGTCTGGTTCCTGGTATGCACTTAATTCATTTATTTATTAATTTTGGAAGGGCTGCTCGACGAGTTGGTGGCCCTAACTTGTCGAGTAGAAGGCAGTATATGTGCGGGTTTTAAGTGAGCTACTCGACGAGTTGCAACCCTGACTCGACGAGTAGGACAGGCTGGATGAAACCCTAATCTTTAGGGTTTGCACCCTATTTAAGCATTATATCTGGCCTCCATCCTGGCCTCCATCACCTCCAAACCCTAATCTCGAAGCCCTAATCAACCTTGAGTGATCTTGAGCTATTTCTTTCCGTTTTGAGTATTATTTGTGCCTTTTGAAGCTTGTGGAAGAAGAAGAAGATAGAAGGCTAAAGGGGGAAGAAGTAGATCCAGGAACTACACTCCATTTGCTACATTTTCTGGTAATCAAGTCTCTAACTTGATCATTCTTCTCTTAGATCTATTTGTTTCCATTTTATGAAGGTTTTGGTTCAAGAACCTTGGTCCTTGGGATTGGGACGACCCAAGTGACTTATTTCTCAGATCTGGGGTCTAGGAAGGGTTTCATGGCATAAAGGTGCAAACTTTATGACCATGGAAGCCCCATGCAAGCTTGTATGCAAGAACATGGCCTTTTTATCCCTAAAAGACCATGCATGAAAGGAAAACTTGGGACTTTACGTGTCCAACAGATGATAAGAGCCTAGATCTAGTATATTGTGCCTTGGTTTAGGGTGTTATGGCTTGTGGACCAATATTTATGTCTTAAAGGAGTTAGGGTTTTGGTTAAACCCATTAAGAAGGACTAAGGACGGGTAAATTTGGAAACTTTACCCTTAAGAGTGTATTCCCAGTAAGTAGATGAAGTTTGGAGAATAGATCTGAAAGGTAGGGGCTTAATAGTAGTTAGTATGCTTCCGGATTTCGGTCTAATGTCGGGGCGGTTCCCGAGGAATGTTAGTATGCTTTCGGATTTCCGTCCGATGTCGGGGTAAGCCCGATGAATATCTTGATAGTAGGATACGATAATATGTTTCCGGATCTCGGTCCGATGCCGAGTGGGGCCCGAGGAAGGTTTTCATGTTAGTATATGTGGTATGCTATATGTTAGTTGGTATGTTATATGTATGCCGAGATCTGCTCGAGATCGGGCGGGGCCTAATGCCGAATTGGGTTCGATGTTGGGCGGGGCCCGATGTCGGGAAAGCCGATGTCGAGCTAGACTCGATGTAGCAGGGGCGGGGCCCAAGATATGTTATATGTTATGTGTATAGTATGTGGTAGTTTGGGGACACTCACTAAGCTTCGTGCTTATGGTTTTCAGTTTTGGTTTCAGTTACTTCCACTAGCAAAAGGAAGGGCATGAGATGATTGCATGGCACACACCACAACTTCAGCCTGGGATTGTTTTAGACTTTGATATTTTCTCATATGATTTCGATATAGCAATTGATATGATGTTTTAAGATACATGGTTCTTGATTTTCTTTATGATGATGGATGATTTATGGTTTTTGATAATGATTTAAAACGAAAATTTTGGACTATATTTTTGGGATTTTTCAAGTTGGTATCACCGCTTTGCAAACTCAGACAGACGAACAGAGTGAGAGGACGATATAGACTCTCGAGGACATGCTTCGAGCGTGTGCTTTGGATTTCGGTGGCAGTTGGGATATGTATCTTCCGTTAGCAGAATTTTCGTATAACAACAATTACCACGCCAGTGTAGACCGACCTCCCTTAGAGATGTTATACGAGAGGAAGTGTAGGACCCCAATCTGTTGGGATGAGGTCTGTCATAGGTTCATGGGGAGTATGGAGGTAGTACTCAAGACTACTGAGAGGATCCAACAGGTCTGGAGTAGGCTCCAGACTGCTCATAGTGGGGAGAAGAGCTACGTCGATAAGAGGCGTTCAGACTTAGAGTTCCAGGTGGGTGACATGGTCCTCCTGAAGGTGTCACCCTGGAAGGGTGTCATTTGGTTCTGGAAACGGGTCAAGTTGGACCCCAGATACATCGGTCCGTTTAGGGTTTTTGCCCGGGTGGGTCGGGTTGCTTACCGGTTAGACTTTCCAGCAATGCTCAGTCAGATCCATAGTACTCATAACACAAATAAGTAAGGGTATTTTAGGAAATTACCGTTCGGGCTCTGGCTGATTGTACACACTGCTCCTTCTCGTTTTCTCTTAGAAACCCTTGCTCGCCTTAGAAAAATCATTTCTTTTGAAAATTTTTTCTCAAATCCCCAGTTTGAGTCCAGACATACCCGAAGGTGCATTCGAATCCCTCAAACCAAGGTTCTGATACCAACTTGTAACATCGTAAAATTTCAAACGATTTTTTTCATTTAAAATCACATAATTCTCATAACACATTTCACAAAAATCTAATTTATTTAATTTACAAATCGCAACTCCATAATTGTTTGATTAATAATCCAAGACCCTTAAAACATAACTCTTTCACTGGTGTGTACAATCAAGCCAGTGCCTTCCCGCGATCCTGAGAAAAACTTGAAACACATATCACATAGCACGGTAAGCACGAAGCTTAGTGAGTTTCCCCAAAATACCACACACAACTCATTAGCCACTCGAGGCTATAACACAATAAGACCCTCCGGTCAATGTGTCTCAGTGGGACCCTTCGGTCCCATAACTCGGGTGGACCCTCCGGTCCTAACTCAGATGGACCCTCCGGTCCTAACTCATTAAGCACAGAATAATACATAACATAAATCACATAGACATAAAGTAGGATATCACAGTACTCAATATAAACACATAAGACCCTCCGGTCACACAATAATTACCACTCTAGGTAAAGTATAGTGAGAAGACTCACCTCGGATGATGAACAACCCCTATAAACGCTATTGCTGCGCACCGGCCTCTATCTCTGAGCCAAACCCACAATTAACCCAATTAGGAACTAAGTCCAACTCTCACTCATTAGGTCTAAAGGTAGTCCACTAACTAGCCCGTCAATAACTTAAAACCCATTGGGCCCACCAAGGTCCAATAATAAATGGGCTCTTCCGAGGCCCACCTCTCAAATCTAAATGGCAAGCCCAACGCAAGGGCCCAAAGTACATATATATTCCTCTGGTCCAAAACTCTATTGCAACAAGTCCAAACTCCGGGCCCAACACTCAAGGCCCAAAATGAGACTTAGCCCAAAAAGTCCACAGTGAGGTTACGCGGGGAGTACCTCCCTTGGTACGCTCAACGTACTCACGAATCCAGATTGGCCATCGGGGACACTTGGCCAGTATGCGGGGCGTACTGGAATTACGCTCAGCGTACTTCCTAGATTCACTCTTTCTACTCATTTGGTATTAATCCGTTAAGACCTTGGCTCATATAATAGATCTGGACTCCCTAATAGCTCTTACTCCATAAAGTCAGTGAATTTAAGCCTTGCGATGGCTGATAAGGTCACAAACACACAAAACTATCACACCCCAAAACCAGAATGGCGGAATCGCTTGAGGGTGGATAACTTCATGTAGTATCGTAACAGTTGAATACATAGTAAAGAAAGTAAAACAACCATCATAGTCCATAGATATAATTTAAAAGGTTACATTGTTTCCAAAATACATGTTTCCAAATAAATTACATATGATGTTCAAAATATAGCAAAAGAATCTACGACTTAGCGTCTTGACTTCAGAAATCTTGTGGTTACCTGAATTACTGATTATCTGAGAATACAAGTAGTTTTGAAAAGAGAGTATCAGCATAAAGCTGGTGAGTTTATAAGAAATTTATGAGTGAAGAATGAATATAGTTCCTTTTAGTTGTTACAAGTTTGTTACCAAAAAATCCAATATTTTTAAAAAGGTTTGTTGTAGTCTCAACTGAACCGAGATTTAGTATATGTAAGTAAATCGTCATACTTATATGTAGACTTATATTTAAATAAAACTATTTTGTGCAAAATCTTAGAATTCCCGTGAACCTTATGTTTTGTTAATACTCCATGTGAGATATTATAACCATACTAAAGACTAGAAGGCCTCGTATGCGACGTTCTTCAAGCGTCAGAATGTTATGAAACTTGTCACCACAAACCTGCCAGTCTAGCTGTTGCAAGCAGCTTAGGTGCGGGTTTCTCAGGCCCAGTATAGATCTATACAGAACTATCACGTTCTCCTTCCAGGAGATTCTGATTATAACTACAGGACTTTTCTGTGGTACTTAGGAGTACCCTAAAGGAGAATGTCTCGCAAGTTTATTTATTAACAAGTTCACGTAGTGTGTAATGAAATATCTGTTTTGTAAGTCGATTGAGTTACTATTTCTTTGTCAAACGAGGTGTTCAAACTATACCTATTATAGTTCATCAAAAGTGTTATGTGTGTTTGAATAAAACCTTGTTATGCAAGTCATTGTATTTCCATAAAATGACATTTGAAATAATGAGTGTAAACCGTACACCTTGCTCGACATGTTACAAGGTGTGGATAACTCTTATACATGTAATCGACAATTTTGTAAAAACATCAAGTTTAGGCTGGGCAAAATAGCCTGTAAACAGGGCACAACTTTGCTGTTGTATGCTGTCAAGATAAGTTTCAAATGTATTTTGGTGTTTTAACTTGTATTCTGTGACATCCCCAAAATCTCGGCCAGAAAAGACCGATTTTCATTTATGCTTTTAAAATATTTTCAGTGTAAATCCTTTCGATTTGAAAGAGTTACGGAATTTGTTCCCAAAAACAAAACATGATAAAACAATGTTTACCAAAGCATTTCATAAAAGAAATGTATTTTCATTATAATCAAAACTCGGGGTGTCATGTTCCGATACAGACCAATAAGCATAAACGATAACATTACAAGTCATTCAACAAATATAAACATATGCAGACTTGTAAACAAAACAACTTGATGGTTCATCCATCTCATGCCCTTGCGCCACTTCCTGTAATACAAATAAAACTGAGTGGGTCAGGCTTGGGAGCCTGGTGAGCATATAGGGTTTTCAATCCACAATAAATAATCATATTTAATTTTCACCAACCAACAATAACCCAATTACCCATTCCCGTTATTCTCACTTTAATGTCCCTAAGACAACTAACATAAGGGACCTATTCTAAGAATATTTCATCGGGGCGACAACACATGCTTCGGGGGTACCTCAGCAATATAAGTCAAATAAGGCAACCATGAGGGGGATGGAGTACAGCGAATGAACACCCAAGTTCATTAACACCTACAGGTGGCGAACCTGCTAATGTTTCCACAAGACTATCTAGAAAAGTATGTGGTCGTCATCTAAACTCCGCTAGATGATTAGATCAACCAACAACGAGGCCTCTCATCTGTTTATTACACACCAACTATCTACCCATGTTCTACCCAACATATTAGTAGATAAAAATATATATTTTATACATAGATAAAAACCTGTATAGCATGCTTTAATCAACACATATTTCACATAACAAATGAGGCATACACACACATAACACATATCTCATAGAGAATAAATCATATCTATGAGTTAGAAGAAAGTGAATACACATTCACACACATTCGGCTAAAAACTGCTCGATCTCAAATCGAGTATTTCAGACTGCACACTGCTAAGCCGAAACTTCGATAAATCATAACTTCCTCATACGAAGTCAGATTTGGGCGTTTTATATATATATTCGGAAACCTCGTTTCAACTACTACAACATTATTCAAAGATATCAACTTTATTTTACACTTAAATTTTGACGCTTATTTTTATTCTTAATTAATCAAACCACATAATTAAGCAATTAAGCACAAAACACATAATACTCAAATAATAAAATCTTATTATTTCAAAACGGGTTACAAATGTTAACCTAGACCATTACATTGCTAAAAATGGCAAGCCCGGAAACACAGGCGTTACAATTCTCTCCACCTTAGAATGATTCCGTCCCCGGAATCACACATCAACAAACAAATGCGGATAGCGACTCAACATGTCACTCTCCGTCTCCCAGGTGAGATTCGGCCCATTCGTGTGTTTCCATCGGACAAGCACTAACCCAACCATTTTGCGTCGCAACTTCTTAGTCTTTCGGTCAACAATTGCCTCTGGTTCTTCAATCAACCTTTTGTTCTCATCAATTCTTAATTCGGAAATCAGAATTATATTGGAAACTTCTCCCGTGAACTTCCTCAAATAACACACATGAAAAGTGTTGTGAATTCCATTCAGTTCTTCGGGTAATTCGAGCTTGTAAGCTTGGTTCCCAATCCTCTGAAGAACTTTAAACGGTCCAATAAACCTTGGACTCAACTTTCCTTTTTTACCAAATCTTATAAGTCCCTTCCACGGCGAGACTTTAAGCAAAACCGAATCTCCAATTTCAAAAATCATCGGTCTTCGCTTTTTGTCAGCGTAGCTCTTTTGAGAATCCTGAGCCGCTAACATCCTTTCCCTAATTATTTTCAACTTTTCAGCAGTTTGATGAACCATCTACGGTCCCATAAACTGCTTTTCCCCAGCCTCAAGCCAACAAGACGGCGTACGACACTTCTGTCCGTACAAAGCTTGATAAGGTGCCATCTTAATGCTCGAGTGAAAACTATTATTATAGGAAAATTCTACCAAAGGTAAATGTTCATCCCAATTACCTAGGAATTCCAAGGTACATGCTCTCAGCATATCTTCAAGTGTTTGTATTGTTCTTTCACTCTGACCATCAGTCTGCGGATGGTAAGTTGTACTTAAACATAACTTGGTACCCATTTCCTCTTGTAGACATTTCCAAAACCTTGAGGTGAAACGGCTATCACGATCCGATACAATCGTTAACGGAACACCGTGAAGCCTCACAATTTCCTTTACGTAAGAATTCGCAAGCTTTTCCATAGACCACTTCTCCTTGGCTGCTATGAAATGCGCACTCTTAGTGAATCGATCAACGACCACCCAAATCATGTCGTGACCATTCTTTGTTCTGGGCAGTTTAGTGACAAAATCCATAACAATGTCTTCCCACTTACCCATAGGCACAGGCAATGGTTCTAAACTCCCGTACGGTTTCTGATGTTGTGTCTTGACTCTCGCACAAGTCACAGACTCGGCCACATACTTTGCAACATCAAGCTTCATCGTCGGCCACCAGTAGTAGGGTTTCAGGTCCCTATACATTTTAGTGCTACCCGGATGAATTGAGTACATGGTTTTGTGAGCTTCTTCCATCAGAAGATCCCTAATTCCTCCTGACTTAGGTACCCAAATACGATCTTGGAATACCTTCAGTCGATGACCGTTTGTACCAAACACCAACGTTTTACCCAAACGTTCTTTCTTTCGGTCATTTTTCTCAGAAGCTTCCTCTTGAGCTTTCTTTATACTTTCCACAATGGTCGAGACAACTTCAATTCTCAACGCTCTTGGCCTCTTCCTTTCAAGATTGACTTTCCGACTGAGAGCATCAGCAACAACATTAGCTTTACCGGGGTGGTAAAGTATCTCGCAGTCGTAGTCTTTAAGTAATTCTAGCCAGCGTCGTTGCCTCATATTCAATTCTTTCTGATTAAAGATATATTGGAGACTCTTATGATCAGTAAAAAGTTTGCACTTCGTGCCATAGAGGTAATGCCTCCATATTTTCAGAGCGAAAACTACCGCTACCAACTCCAAATCATGAGTCGGGTAATTCTTTTCATGCTCCTTCAGCTGTCGAGACGCATATGCTATCACCTTTTCTCTTTGGGTCAAAACACAACCCAATCCAACACCAGACGCATCGCTATAAACAGCGAAGTCTTCAACTCCATCGGGTAGAGAAAGTATCGGTGCGTCGCATAGCTTCTTCTTTAACTTCTCGAATGCTTCTTTATGCTTATCACTCCAAGCATATGTAGCTCATTTGTGGGTCAAAGCTGTTGGATAAACCTTCGGTAATATCCGGCTAATCCTAAAAAGCTTCGAATCTCCGTGGGACTTTTCGGTTGTTCCCACTTCATCACAGCTTCAATCTTTGCTAGATCAACCATTATCCCTTCTTGGTTGACCACGTAACCCAAGAATTGGACTTCACGAATCCAAAAATCATATTTGGAGAACTTTGCATACAGCTTCTCCTGCTTCAAAACTTCTAACACTTCTCGCAAGTGTCTGCCATGCTCCTCCTGGCTTTTCGAGTAAATTAGAATGTCGTCTATGAACACTATCACAGATTTATCAAGGAAAGGATTACAAACCCTATTCATCAAATCCATGAACGCTGCCGGTGCATTGGTTAGTCCAAACGACATAACCAAGAACTCGTAGTGTCCATATCTAGTTCTGAATGCAGTCTTCTCGATATCTTGCTCTCTTACTTTTAGCTGATGATATCCTGACCTTAGATCGATCTTCGAGAAATAGCTCGAACCTTGCAATTGATCAAACAGGTCATCAATCCTTGGCAACGGATATCTATTCTTTATTGTTGCCTTGTTCAGATCTCTGTAATCGATGCACATTCTCATACTTCCATCTTTCTTCTTCACAAATAACACCGGAGCTCCCCAGGGCGATGAACTTCGTCTAATGAAACCTTTGTCCAATAACTCCTGAAGTTGCATCATCAGCTCCTTCATCTCCGTCGGTGCTAATCGATAAGGTGCTTTTGCTATGGGCGTGGTTCCAGGTAACAAGTCAATACGGAATTCCACTTGTCGATCAGGAGGTAATCCAGGAAGATCTTCGGGAAATACTTCCGGATAATCACACACCACTGGAATGCTCTGCATCACCTTCTTTTCTTTCTTAGCATCAATCACAAATGCTAAATATGATGTACATCCCTTGGTCAAACACTTTCTGGCTTTCATTAGAGAAATGATTCCAGAATTCACTCGCCGTTTGTCCCCATACACCATAAACGAATCTTTCCCAGGCGGGTTTACTTTAACTATCTTCTTCTTGCATAAAATTTCGGCATCATTGGCGCTAAGCCAATCCATTCCCAACACGATGTCGAAACCATTTAGTTCGATAGGCAATAATTCCTCGTGAAACTTATTCCCATTAAGGTCGATCAAGATGTTTTTCATACGATGGCTAACAGGTAAAAACTTGCCACTAGCTACTTCGACTAATAAAGCATTATCTAGTCTATCAATAGGCAAGGCTAGCTTTCTACCAAACTCATGCGAAATAAAGGAGTAGTTGGCTCCAGAATCAAACAAAATTTGAGCAGGTAATTCGTTTACGAGAAAGGTACCTGAAGCGACATCAACTTCATCTTTCGCAGCCTCAAGTGTCATCTGGAAGGCTCTCGCCTTCGGCTTTGGTGGAACGTTGGGCTTTGCTGCCTCCTTCTTCTTCGGACAGTCTTTCAAAATATGCCCCTCTTCATTACAACCAAAACACATCCTTTTGTTATTCGGACATTCATTAGCAAAATGTCCAACCTTTCCACACTTGTAGCAGGTTACATCCTCGCTACATTTCCCAAAGTGCTTTTTCTTACACTTATCACAGCACTTCGCTTCGCCTCCTTTTCCTCCACCAAACTTTTTCGAATCAGATTTCGAAAATTTGCTTTTCTTACCGGAACCAGATGTTCCCTCAAACTTTCTCTTCTCACCAACCTCAACCTTGTCGGTGGTTCTCCCCTTAATCATGTTCTCAACAGACTTGGCAGCCCAGATAGTTGCCTCTAGAGTATGTGCCTGACGTACTGGCACCTCGTACTCCCATGGGAGTCCCTTCGCATACCAGTCCACCTTTGTCAACTCGTCTGGGATGATATGCAAGGAAAACTCCATCTTATCGGTGAAGTTATTGGTGTATTCATCAACTGACATGCTGCCTTTCGTCAATGCCAAAAACTTATTCTCCAACTCCAACAAATTTTGAGCCGAGCAGAATCTGCGCTTGAACTGCACCAAGAACTCTGCCCATGTCAATTTTAGTGGCTCATTAGGGCTCAAAGTCTTCCCTAGAGTGTTCCACCAACGAACGGCTCCACCTCGGAACTGACGCACTGCATAGATAGTCTGCAACTTACCTCTGCAGCCACAAGTCATGAAGGCTAGCTCCATTTCGGAGATCCAATCCATAACCCCAATCGGATCCTCCTTTCCATTGAAGGTCGATGGTTTGCAAGTTAAAAAGTCCTTGTACTTGCATCCCATTCCATCATTCCTCCCATCATGGTTATCTTGCCTAACTATCGGTGGGTTGGCTTGACCAACAGACCCACTGAAGTTTCCACCTTCCGAGTGCCCTTCATTTAATTCAGGCGAATTGACAGTTCTTCACGATTCTGTTGAAGCAACCGTCTAGTTTCATCCATCTGACGATCCAACATCGTCTGAATCATCAATTGCACACCAGCCATGGTTATTGGCTCAGGTGCTGCTGCTACGACATGTATTTCTTCAATCACTGGTGGTTGATTCCTGTTTTCGTCAGCATTTCCAACTCCACTTCTTGTTCTCACCATTTTGATCTACACACCGAATAAGGTGAAATTAGATCCTCAATCATGATAGATATTCAAATCATCCTTATCACTCCGAAACGTTTACACGCTAGTTCTAATATCGTAGACGTACGCTTAGAATCCTACACACATAAGGTTTCTAGATCCGGTCGGCAACAGACCATAGATCCAAACAAATAATAACATATATGGCAACATATAACATTTAGCACATAAAGCATTTTAGGCTACTTTCCTAAAATAAACTAGTGCTCGTGTCTAAAACACAACAGACACACATCTCAAAATTCCACTTAGCATTCTAAGTTTAAGTCTAGAAATCCTACAAATTCCTAGTCCGCTTAAACTAATGCTCTGATACCAACTGTGACATCCCCAAAATCTCGGCCAGAAAAGACTGATTTTCATTTATGCTTTTAAAATATTTTCAGAGTAAATCCTTTCGATTTGAAAGAGTTACGGAATTTTTTCCCAAAAACAAAACATGATAAAACAATGTTTACCAAAGCATTTCATAAAAGAAATGTATTTTCATTATAATCAAAACTCGGCGTGTCATGTTCCGATACAGACCAATAAGCATAAACGATAACATTACAAGTCATTCAACAAATATAAACATATGCAGACTTGTAAACAAAACAACTTGATGGTTCATCCATCTCATGCCCTTGCGCCACTTCCTGTAATACAAATAAAACTGAGTGGGTCAGGCTTGGGAGCCTGGTGAGCATATAGGGTTTTCAACCCACAATAAATAATCATATTTAATTTTCACCAACCAACAATAACCCAATTACCCATTCCCGTTATTCTCACTTTAATGTCCCTAAGACAACTAACATAAGGGACCTAGTCTAAGAATATTTCATCGGGGCGACAACACATGCTTTGGGGGTACCTCAGCAATATAAGTCAAAAAAGGCAACCATGAGGGGGATGGAGTACAGCGAATGAACACCCAAGTTCATTAACACCTACAGGTGGCGAACCTGCTAATGTTTCCACAAGACTATCTAGAAAAGTATGTGGTCGTCATCTAAACTCCGCTAGATGACTAGATCAACCAACAACGAGGCCTCTCATCTGTTTATTACACACCAACTATCTACCCATGTTCTACCCAACATATTAGTAGATAAAAATATACATTTTATACATAGATAAAAACCTTTATAGCATGCTTTAATCAACACATATTTCACATAACAAATGAGGCATACACACACATAACACATATCTCATAGAGAATAAATCATATCTATGAGTTAGAAGAAAGTGAATACACATTCACACACATAACCACAAAATTATACACATAATACGTATTCCGTATAAAATACTTCATAATTATGCGTTAGAAGAAAGTAACTACACACTCACACATATAAACAACAGTATACTTAATACACTCAAACCATACTTGTATTATTATCGTGTTTATGAAAGGTAGTATACACTCACTTGATCAGAAGATGATCAGACAACACTACGACTTGCAGAAGTAATAATCCTCAGCAGATCTGGAAGATCTTCACAAAAATCAAACTTCTTGCGGGCAGAGCTTCGGCTCGGGAACCGCACTTCTCGGGATCTTCGGGATCTCGGGACTTGCCTTGGGGCTCGAGAATAATATCGGGGCTTCGGGATATTTCTGGCATGCAAAACGATGCAAAACGGGAGAGAGAAGAGAGAAAATTGGCAATTGGGTCGGCTGCCCTCGCATCCTATTTATAGGAGGCTGGAGCCGTACGCCTGTACGCGGGGCGTACAGTCCTCCGGAATCGTCACTACATGCGTCATCCGAAGTGTCGACACTCTTCGCTGTACGTGGGGCGTACACAAGTATGCGGGGTGTACTTCGGATGAGTCCGATGACTCATCCTTCGGATAATGCCGAATTTTCAATTAAAAATAAATACAAATTATTTAATAAACTTCGGAAATTCATATCTTCTTCATACAAACTCCGTTTTCGACGTTCATTATATCCACGCGAAGGTGAGACTACGGTCTACAACTTTCGTTTAGACTCTGTCGGCTAATTTTGACTTTATTTTTATTATTTATTTTTAATAGGCCGAGACAGAAACTTTCGTTATAAATTCATAACTTCTTCGTTTGACGTCCGTTCTCGCCTAAACTTTTATCGCTTTGATACCAACAATGGGATCTTCGATTCTCATTTAGATTGCTTCGGCTAAAAACTGCTCGATCTCAAATCGAGTATTTCAGGCTGCACACTGCTAAGCCGAAACTTCGATAAATCATAACTTCCTCATACGAAGTCAGATTTGGGCGTTCTATATATATTCGGAAACCTCGTTTCAACTACTACAACATTAACCAAAGATATTAAGTTTATTTTACACTTAAATTTTGACGCTTATTTTTATTCTTAATTAATCAAATCACATAATTAAGCAATTAAGCACAAAACACATAATACTCAAATAATACAATCTTATTATTTCAAAACGGGTTACAAAGGTTAACCTAGACTATTACATTGCTAAAAATGGCAAGCCCGGAAACACAGGCGTTACATATTCCCCCCTAAAAACTAAAGAAAACAGGAAAAATGTAGGGGTACGAACTCTCCTAATAGATTGAAGAAGGTGAGACGAAAACCGAGCAGAACTTCGACAAGAGAAAACGGATTTCTCGGGATTCTCGGGAATCTCGGGAGCGTAAAACTTCCTTCGGGAATTGGGTATGAAAACCGGGACTTTGGGGTACTCCTTTCCCGCAAAACGAGGTAAAAACGTAAGAGAATAAGAGAAAATGAGCAAAGAAACCCGGAACTCTCGCACCCCTTTTATAGGGGGCTGGAACCCTCGCGTACGCGGGGCGTACCAGCGAGGTTACGTGGGGCATTAACATGCATCATGGCTTACCGCATCCTCAGACGAAGCATTGGATGGGACCCTTAGCGGCGTGGACGAACCGAGGCCTAGCACCCGAGTACACTGGGCGTACGAGGATACGTTGGGCGTAAATCCTCTTGGTTTGTGTGCCTCAAACTTGTAAAATCTGTAACTTTCGCATACGAGCTCCGTTTTTGACGTTCTTTATATGCACGTGTAGGTGAGAATGTACTCTACAACTTTCCGTTAGACTTCGTCGGCTGGTTTGGACTTTATTTTTAATTGTTTATTTTTAACATGCCGGGACATGAAAAGTTCGTTAAAAATCCATAACTTCTTCATCCGACGTCCGTTTTCGTCAAACTTTTTACTATTGTAATACCATTGATGAGATCTTCGATTCTCGTTTAGGTCATGTTGGCAAAAAGTCGCTCGATCTCTATTTCGAGTTTTTAGCTATCTACTGTTATGTCCGAAATTTTGAAAAATCATAACTTCCTCATTCGAAGTCAGATTTGGGAGTTCTTTTTATGTATGCTCATGGTTTAATGATATCGACGAATTTTATCTAGATACCTAAGGCTAATAAGTATTTTACTGAAACTTTGCATTTTTACGTTTAGCAGGGTTTTACCGGTTTTTACACAAATCTTTGGTTGGTCATAACTTCTTCGTTATAACTCGGATTCGAGTGTTCTGGATATCTCTGAAAACCTTGACACGATATCTATTATTTATACAAACCAATTGAGACTATTTGAACATTTTATTTTCGAAGATATTTTATTAACTTAAAACGGGTTACAAGGTTCGACTGGAATTCGTTACATTGGCTTGAAGTTTCGGGTTGTCACAAAAACTCTCACTCTTCTATCACAAAATGCTTATATGTCATGCATGGCTTGATTCCAATGTCCAAATCTTGATTTTTATGACATTACACCACTAAATACAATCAAAGGTTTTGATCAAGGTCTCTGGAGCTCAATATCCCATAAAGTCTCCAACTTTTGGGACAAAACCTTAAAATACTCTACTAAGATGCACAAATCAAAAGGGTGAGAAAGCTTGAAGCTTTATACCTCTATATGAAGCTCCCAACATAGATATGCTCATATCCAAGGGCCTGGACTCTCACTCCTTCTTCTTCAAAGTTTCTTCTTTACTCCAAGAACACATAAAAACACTCAAAGGCTCTCAAATGCACTCACAAGCTCCATGAACGAAGGTTTAGGGTTTAAGAGGGTTTGCAATCTGAGGATGGTGGCCATGAATGAGCCATCTCATTCTTTATATATAGACACCCCTCAACTAGGGGTTTTCATTCAATGCCTAATATGCCCAGCGTACTAGGTAGCTCCACTTAAAAGTCACGCACATGAGTACGCTAAGCGTACACACACGTACGCCTAACATACTCAGCTGCCACTTTTCTCAATATAGGGACTTATTCTGCCAAAACTTCAAACTTTCATAGCTTCCTCGATATAACTCCGTTTCCAATGGACTTCATATCCACGGAAAGGTGACGAGATGCCCTATGCTCCTAGCAACTCGTCGCAACCCCGAGGCTTCCTCATGCCAGGGTTGTGGCCCACGAACCCTAATCATAAACAATCTGAAAGACGATGTTACAACAGACTTCGAGGACGAAGTGTAAGACAAGTTGTAACGATGTAAATTTTCAAAACAATTTTTCATTTCGTAATTTCAATCACCAAAAACAATATCCTACAACTGTATCCGATGTCATCATAACAAACAAATCCCAGAATCTCAAAAGATATCAAATACATAAATCCTCTTAGTGTGTACGCATCATGTCGACACCTTCCCATGGTCCTCGCTAGTACCTGAAACACCCAACACAACAACTGTAAGCATAAACTCTTAGTGATTTCCCCAAAATACCACATACAACACATACACTTTCCAGGCCACAACTCTGCGGGACCTTCCGGTCCAAGTGTCTCAGGGGACTTCCGTCCTAAATCCCGGTAGGCCTTCCAGTCCTACCCGTATCGACCTTCCGGTCCGTAACCTCCTGACCTTCCGGTCCATGTCCTCTTGACCTTCTGGTCCATATCTTCTTGACCTTCTAGTCCTTATCATACATAGCATACATAACACATACATATCACATATCAGCACATATAGCACATATAAGACCTTCCGGTCTCACATAGTTACCCTTCCAAGTACAGTATAGTGAGAAGACTCACCTCGGCTATCTCGGATAATCTCGCTCACGTAGAAACTAATATAGCCTCTGCCTAAATACATAAACAATTATCTTAAATCAATAACGGCTCTCCAGGCTAGACTAGTCTCTTCCATGACCCCTAAGAAGGCTAGAAGACCATTTTACCCTTCAAGTGGTCCAAAGTCCGATTGTTGACCAAACCCTAAAAGTCAACAAAAGTCAATGGTCAAACTTTAACCAGACTCGTCGAGTGCACTCGTGCGACTCAGCGAGTCCATACATGTCCTCTTCACCCCTGATCCTCACTCGACTCGCTGAGTCAGCCCTACACTCAACGGGTCATCACAGGTCGCGAATCGAGGGGCAACCCGACTCGACTCGTCGAGTCCCTTATGGGCTTGGCGAGTTCCTCCCATGAAAACACTCAAACGATCCTTTGAGGTCAGATTTGCTTCACCAACCAGTAGATCTAACCTCCTAACACTCGAAAGTCACGTAAAGGTTCAAACTTTCCGTTTATACAATGTTTATAAGTCCAAAAATGGAGAAATAACCTTTAAAATGGGGTTCAACTCTCAAAGCTCACATGAAACCTCATAAACCTGGAAGCTTGGGACCTTTTGGACCTATCAAGGTCCAGATCTATCATCTATACCCAAAGGGACCTCAAATGCTTCACAATCCAACTCAAAATGGCACAAAGGAAACCCTAGATTCAAGGAATCTATCAAATACACGAAATGGGAAGGAACTTATACCTCAAAACGTGAATCTCAGTGTGAACAACACGGATCCAAGCTCCACAATCGATCTAGCTTGGATTTCCCCACTCCTTCTTGCAAGATCACACCAAAGGATGAAGAATTAGCCTCCAAAATGCTCTCTAAGCTCTCTTTGCTCTCCAGGGTTTTCACAGGGGTGTAATGGCAGCAAATGACGGCCATAAGGGCCTTTAAATAGGGCTCAAGCCCTGAGGTTTAGGGTTTCACTTAACAACGCAAACTCGCCGAGTCCACTCATCGACTCCGGTCATTAATCTGGACAGAATTCGCGATCCTGCTCAGCGAGTCTGAGCGCCTACACGCCGAGTCCCTCCCTAAAACTTAAGATATATATATACTTAAAATAAGATACCTGGGAATCCGGATGTTACAATTCTCCCCCACTAGAAACAGACTTCGCCCCCGAAGTCTCATTCTACAAACAACTCTGGATGAAACTTCCGCATCTCTGCCTCTGGCTCCGAGGTCAGCTCAGATCCCTTTCGATGATGCCACTGAACCAGAACCAGTGGCACTTCCTTGTTTCTTAAAACCTTGATTTTCCTTACTAGGCTTAGCGGGTCGAAGGCACCAATGTTGTCCCATGTTTATGCTATGTTAGTATGCTAGTTGTCTTCGTGACTCTTGCATGTGTATGTGTTTATATGCTTTCTGTGCTAAGGTCCAATGTCGGGCGGGGCCTGATGACTATTTGTATGCTATGTGCCTATATTGCATGTGTATGTATTTAATTCATATATGTTATATGCATGTTGGGCAGGGCCCGATCTATTAACGAGCAGGGTCTAAAGCCGGGCGGGGCCTACTATATGTTTATTTTATGTTTGGTATGTGGTATTTGGGGATCTCACTAAGCTTTGTGCCTACAATTTGTGGTTATGGTTCCAGGTACTTCCGGTTTGAAAGGGAAGGGCCCGACTTGATCGCAGTATATACATCCGTGTTTTCCGTAATATGTGATCTTTGGGAATGAGCTCTGATAATTCTTTTATTTTGAAATGCTTTGAAATGTTTGGATAAAGTTAAAATAGTGCTTTGATTATAATAAAAATGAACTTTTTACCCTTGTGTTTTCGGGATGTTACAAGCAAAGGAGTAGCAAATGTCTAATCACGGATCATTTGTAGGACTATTCATTGTCATAATCAAAAGGCCTAGAGAAGGTATTATTTTCCTTGTTGTCTTTTATATCTAAAAATCAAAAATCTAAAAAGATTTTCTTTATTTTTGTCTTTTATTTCAAGAATTCAAAAATCCAAAAATATTTTCTTTATTTTAGTATCTTGTTGGATATTTCATTGTAACACATGTTGTACATAAGCATGTATAAGCAAAGCGCAACAAGGATCAGGTAACATTCGATACTCATTGACTAGTTAAGTGTCCCTAGAAGCATGCTGCAACATGTTATCCAAAGCCTCACTGATTCATTATTTGTGAAGCATTAATGAAATTTTTATTCTAAAAAATTCTTCCCAATAGGTTGTATTAACAATAGTCCTTGAGCTACCTTTATCTTCTCAATTTGAGTTAAGAGATGATTGCTTGGTTATACTTTTTTAGTAGATGTACAATGAATTCTCTTAACCAATCTTTTTCACCTAAAATTACTTACACTTGCACACCCCATGATGCATATCCCAAAACATATCTAGTAAAAAAACAACTAGGATGTAAGTGTACGAAAAATCAATGTTTATGATCTCAAATCATTATTCCAAGAAGTGAAGAGACCCAACAAACCTTACACCTTAAGGAATTGTCAGTGAACAATTTATTGTTCTAGAATTTTACAAGGAATTGAAGAATGAAACATTATGTTTCAATGTACCTTTCTAAATGTTCAAAATCTAATTTTCATTTCTTATGTGTGATCTTAATGAAACGTACTAATCCCAAGTCATTTCTTCCCAATAGTTCCATTTCTGTAATTTCTTTTGTAAAATGAGATTTTCGTCTGAACATTTACTTTGATCTTTAGTCACCTAAATTTTTCCAAAGCTTACTTGTTGTTGATTAAACTGGTCACACAAGTATTTTTCTTACAATGTTTTTCTCTTATGTTAAGTTACAAACTTGTGTGAAAATCAAGCCTACCTTTAACACTTGTTAAAAGATGTCCTTTGATACTTCTTTATAAGCATTTGATTGTAATTCATTGGAAACCACTCAAGCACTTAGATTTCTCTCTTGATATCGAAGGAAGAGTATCTTTATCCGAGATTTTATTGCTTTTATATCTACTTTTCTTTGATATCACACTTTATCCAAAATTTTCTTATTTTTATTTTATATTTTCTTTTGGAACACATTGAAACTAAAATCCTCTAGGTTTTAGGTTTTACCAACCCATACCAAGATTTTGCAAAGACTGGCTTATGGTTTCATTTATAATTCCCATAAGTGAATGAGGCTAGACCTTAACTTTTTATGATTGGTTCTACCAACACATACGAAGGGCCTCTTTTAATAAGCTTCATAGGTGGTTTCACTTTCATACAAATTCGCAACTTGACATAAGTGAAAATCATTGTACAAAAATACTTGTATGACCAGTGTAGTCAAGAATATGAAAGCTTTTGACCAAGCAGTCATCTCTTTGCTTAAAATGAGAAGAGAAAGATAGCTCTAGGACTATTGTGAATACAACCTATTGGGAAGAAATTTTTGTAAGATGAATTTCATTAAGGCTTCATTTTTTATTCAATATTCTATTTGCCTTTAGCTAATGAAGTGGAATTAATAACTGACAGTTTTGAGCAATCAACACATTCTTCTTCCTCAATTTCACTTATATTGTCAGAATCATCTTCGATATCAGCAAAACTTTAGTGAGTACTTTGAGTCGAATTCTCAGTCTTGCTCAAAATTTTGTTTGTTCGTTTTTAGTGAAAGTCTCGTTCACAATATCAGCAAGTTCATCAACATTCAAACATTCATCAATATTTACAACACCATAAGCATGAGAATCATTGGAATTGTATCATAGTCAACTACTTTACTTTCCCAGTCAAAGGTAGTCTCATCAACTAATTCTCTCTTGATAGTAATAAAAGGAAGTAGCTTCTTATGTTGTTCCTTACAGATTTATGATGAATGATAGAGTTCAGTCAATTTACCATACAAACATTTGGTTGTATTGCAATATATGTTTCTCTGCTTAATAAACATACAATTATCCATACGAATTCCATCCCTCTCACACATAATATTCGTAATCTTAATTTCTAAGCTCTCTATCTTACTATTATTCTCTTCCAACTTATTTCAATATTCAAAGAGGCCTTAGGTTTTTCAGCTTCACTACTCATAGAAATCAACATATCATTCAGATAAGAACATGTTTCATCAAAGTCAGATAAAATATCATGATAAGAGTTTAAAGGAACATTAAGAGAGACAAGAAGATCACATACCTTTTCTGTCATTGGTGATTTTGGGGCAGTGGAAACGAAGCACTTTCTAGTTTGTTCCTCATTTTCTTCATCACTATCCTCTCCCTTCGTATTCTCCATCCTTCCATCATCACTATCTTCCACATCATCCTTAAAATAGCCCCTTGCTCCTGATCCACATTCTTCGTGTTTAGAAAACAACTTTCCATGGGTGGGATGAATCATATCTTCATTATCTAACACTGAGGACCAAATCTGATATGTTCTATCACAGTCATCAGCTCCCTTCGCCATTAAAGAAAGATTCTTAGACTTAGTGCAAAGTTCTTACAATTTCATTGAGTAGTATGCTTCATCCTTAAATTTTTATTTCTTCTCCTCTTCTTCCTCAACATGCAATCTTTCGCACGATGATTGTGACCATTGCAGTTGTACCCCGAATCACCTTTCAATTACTTCTCAACCTTCTTCTCTTATTCCTTCTTCTCCACTTTCGCAACTCCTTTCAGACCTGAAGCAGTGTTTGTCATCATCTGCTTCTCCAAGTTGTTCTTAAAATTCCCACTTATTGGCTTGTCGTAGAACTTTTTCACCCTATTATTTGAATAATAGGCAACAACTTCATCGTCAGATTTGATAAGATAACCTTATTCATCTTCATTCGCTTCTTCATCATATTCAACATCCATCGCAGTTGTTTTGGAAACCAACGCCATCGGACCTCCAAAATTCAGTTTATTTTCTTTAGCAATCTCCTTTACCTATGACTCTTGTGCTTTCAAGATGTTGTACACATCTGACAACGAATAAGTATCAAAATTTTCTTGAGTCTTTATCATGAGACATATGTTTCTATATTCTTTTCGTAGTCCCAAGATAAATGTGAGATTGAATTCAAGAGTTGTTCGAACCACACCATATCCGCTACATCTGAAAATGAGTTCGTTCAACCTAACATAATAGGCTTTGATTGTCTCATTTTCTTTCTGCTTGAAATCAGACAACTCTGAGAGACATTGTGTCACATATATTTTCTTAGTTCTTTCGTTACCTTGATTCTTTTCCTTTAAGGTATCCAAAATCTGTTTCGTTGTATAACATCCTCGCATGTAAAACAGAAGGTGGAAGAGCACCTTTTAATTCACACAAACATATTTTATCATTTGCTTTCTTCATATTTCCCTGTGCGATCATATCTTCAGCTGCTCCAGTGCTACCAACGACTTGAACCGACTAAGCTCAATATGGTCCAGTTTTAATTGATCTCCATAGATCCTCGTCGATACCATTCAGATAATCATCCATATGATAAACCTACTGATTATAGTACTCAGGGATCAACATTGAGTGAAAAAAAGAATTACTTGAAGATAAAAGAAATAGATGCTAGATCGACTGATAAAATCAGATGCAAAATCGATTAATCATTATCGATTAAACAAATAATTATGTTTCTATCTTGTAGAAATATTGAATCGGAAAGATTGACCCGATAAGATGAAAAACGTGAACAAATTATTTAATCGATGTAATGATTCATGTTCTAATACCAATTGAAAAGTTGTTTAGAGATGTGTTTTAGTCAATCAATTAAGAAAACATAGTAAGAACACATTAATCTAAATAAGATATGGTTTCAGCAAGTTTATTCCGAAATAGCACAAAGAGTTTGAGTATAACAGAAATACTGATGTGAAAGTTACTCTATCCTCTAAGTACCTACCCTATTTATAGGGTACTCACAGAATCAAATAATAATAGGACTATACATCAAAGTATGAAACACACTGATGCCTAGTAAATATATTAAGATAGCGAAGTCAAGTGAACCTTCGCTATTTACAAACGCTTCTCCTAAAGACACTAACAATTCGACTTCTCACAAACAATTTGGACCTAATAGGAGGCTAAGTGTGAAAGAAACCCTAGTCATTCACTTCCTTTAATAGGGTCCAAAGTACGAAAATTAGGGTTTTGCATGTCACACCCCAACTGAGGCGGCGGAACACATCGGGTTGTGCGACTAAGTTCATGGATCACAGGTAAACTGAATATATAGCACAAATAAAACAATAAAAATAGTGTTCATGTTCCATCTTGATGTTTGAATACAAGGTTCTTACAATTAATAATAGTACATTAATTGCCTTCATAGATAGACCGATAATACAACAGCTAGTAACTATGTCACTTGTAATCCAATCCTTCTTGAATGTCTGTTTAGTGATTTCCTGAGAATACATGTTGTTTTGAGGGTCAACATAAGGTTGGTGAGAGTGACATGTTTTCTGCTAACAACCGTAATACTTTTAATAAGTCTAAAAAGTATTTTCTTTGTATGTATAACAATAGTTAAAACAGTGTTTGCAACAAGTCTTTAAAAGACAAAATGTATTTTTGTATAATTAAATTCATACTTAAAACTATGTTTGTAAAGAATCCTTGAATATTCTTGAAAACCAAATTGTATTGTTATATAAATAATTTCATACTTAAAATAGTTTTGAAAGCAACCAATTCCAAGGTTTGTAGTGAGGGAGATTCCAGCTAATGTTTATAGTGAGTTACGGGTGAGCAAAAACCGCACCGTAGCTAAAATTAACCGTAAAAATCGCATAAACCACAACCGCAATAAAAACCAATGGTGAGGTTTTCTGTTTTTCAAAAACCACAAATTTGCGGTGCGGTGCGGTTATTAGTTTTCAAAAACCGCAAAAAAATCAAACTGCACCGCATATATTATATCCAATTTTTTTATAAATTATTAATATATTAAATATTAAAAATAAGACAAGTTTCATGAATAAAAGAAGGATAAAATTCTAGAAGACAAAAGTGTTGATTTTTTGTTATGTTTAACTTTGGAAAATGGTGAAATTTGACAATTTTAAGATATTTATTGTTAATTAATTACTAGTGATTTGATATTTTTAAGATATTAGTTGGTTGTGATTTAAGTTAATTGTCTTATACCTTATGATTTTTTTTATTATTACAAGTAATATGTTTAAACTCTTAAAACCGTTTGAACTTTAAACTGTAGTTAAAAACCACATAAAATAACCACACCAAATCCATGCGGTTAATAACCGAAATACAAAAAAAACCGCATCGCAAAAATAACTGCCTAACTGCACTGCAAAATAACGCACCAAGCGGTTTTGAAAATGGATTAACCACATTTGCGGTTAGTGGTGAGGTTTTGACCAATAACCGCACCGAACCGCACCACGCTCACCCCTAGTGAGTCCTATAACCGAGCTATGTGACTAAATGTACCCCCTATAACACTTCATTAGATGTTGTAGTAACAATTATAGACACTTATCACACGCTTCGATTGATCGGTCGAGGTTGTAGCTAGCAACCGCGGGTGGGGATGTCAACCCCGTATAGATCTATACATATGTATTTCACTCCGAAGATTAACGATTATAGTAGTGTGGATATGCTAAGTGTTTAGACTCAGCTAATGAACACAGTCTCACTAAAAAGCCCTTAACCAAAGTATGTGAATAGCTCTCAGTCCTAACTTCATTGTGATTAAGTCGCTAAGCATAATGAATTTCATTGTATAAAGTTTATAAAAATCGAGTATGTTTGGCATGTATGTAAAAGTGTAATGTACTCGCTTTTATAAAAATGTATTTTTCAAAGTAATGCACATATGTACATGAATAAACTTTATGTATTTAAACATATAAATATACATACATAGTAATAGCTTGAATCCTTGAAGTACAACATAGTTTTATAACGAACTTGTTATAATATATAATGTCACACAAAAATCATATATTTTTATATGATGTAGCATTTGTTGAGTGGACCAGTTATTTCACGATAATATAACCATAATACGTATACGAAAGTTTATACTAGTTTACTTGTAACAATATGTTACATTGTTAAATAACATTTTTAAAAACAATATTTATTTTATTTTCGCATAAAGGATAGTATATTTGTATAAAGTATATAGGCACATGTATTTCCCCTCGAAATAATTAAAATATTAAAATGTAACACCCCATTTTATCATATCTATAATCATTCGTGATTAATAAAAATTCGAAATTTATTTAGATAAATTAGTAGCCTTAGTAGTATAAACAAAAGTTGTAGTACTCGTAAAAGCGAACAAGTGCATATTTAGGACATCTAAATCTGACTTCAAGAGAGGAAGTTATGATTTTTCTAAGTTTCAGCGCAGTAGAGTGCGCACAGAAGTCGACTTTTAGAAAGGTAGATTACTAGGCCAAATAATCTAAAGAGAATCAAATATCTTGTCAACGGGAGTCCATCAATATAAAGAACATCAAGGACGGGACCCGTATAAAGGAGTTATGCTTTCTGTAGCAATCTCTAACATGCCAAGCCTAAATTTTTGATATTTGATAATTAGCTTTTGAGGTCTAAAGGAAAGTTGTAGATCTCGTCAAGAGCTTTTTGGAAATATAAAGAACGTCAAAAACGGAGCTTGTATGAAGAAGTTACGTCATTTATAAAATCTAGAAATTCAGGTGTGCGGTGATGATGTGGCGGCACCAGAGAGCGCCACATGGAAAACCGGCTCTTCCTTTACCCTAAGAGACACGATGACATGGCAAGCTATGGACGCAACACATGGCACCATAAGAGTGTGACACGTGTCACCTTCTAGAAAAGTATGAGGTGGGCTAATCTGGTCGCGACATGTGGCAAGCGAAGGGTGGAGCCAGTAGACCCCATGTGCGTAACGCGCACAGTAAAGGGTGCGGCGCGCCCTCCTGTGCAGCCTATAAATAGTTGTCGAATCTTGCTCATTTTCTCACCCAATTCCTCCATTCTCTCTCAAAACTCTCTAGCTCTCGAGTTTGGATTCTTCCCAACTTTTAGGAATATTTTAGTAGAGTTTCAGAACTCAGAGCCCGACTAGAAGGAGTTTACAAGTTGGAATTATGTTTTCTTAATCTCTTGGTTTCCATTTAAATCTCTATAAGTTAAGCTACACTCTCTCATTTTTAGTGTAACTTATATGTATGGTCATAAGTCGTTATTATGAACCTATAGATAAGATTTATTAGTAATCCTAAATCTAATTACCGATTAATCTACTTATGAGAGAGTTGTTTAGAATGGTCACATTGATTTGGTTGTTGGATTTCAAAAAGACTATATGTTAAAATGATCCTTCTTCCTAATTATCCTACTGTAACACCCGGATTCCCAGGTATGATATTTTGTTCATTTATTTTTGGGTTTTGTGGGGGGGATTCGGCGAGTTGGCGTCTAAACTCGCCGAGTATGGTCGCGGATTCGTGTGCGAGTTCACAGCTGGACTCGGCGAGTTCTCGAGTGGATTCGGCGTGTCCATGTTGTTTAATGAAACCCTAAGTTCCAGGGTTTGAGACCTATTTAAAGGGCCTTATGGCCGTCATTTGCGGCCACCAACCCCCAAAGAGAAACCCTAAGGAGATCTTCAGCGTTTGTGAGGAAGGAGAGGACAATATTGAAGTTTTGTGGGTGTTTTTGCAAGAAGGAAGTGTTCAAGGCAAGAGGAGGCTGAAGGAGGTGCATTTTTGGTGGTTTTTGAGCTCATAGGGATTGTGTTGAGGTATTATTCTCGGACCTTCTTCAGTTTTGATGTTGATCCTTTGTGTTAGGGTTTTCTAACCCTTTTAGAGGTGTATTAAGTAGAGCATTTGGTCCCTTCTCGAGTTTGTGTTCTGGATCTGGACCCAAAGAGGTCCAAAGGCCTTAACCCTTGGAGCTTTATGAGTCCTTTTGGGAGCCATGGACTAGGAATGTCATTTTTGGGGCTAAATCACCATTTTGGACCATTTAGATGTTATATGAGTGCTAAGGTCCGAACTTTACATGATTATCATGCTTGGGGAGGCCATATCTATGTTTGTATCGAACAGATCTGACCTCAGAAGTTGTTTTGAGTTTGTGCATGGCATGAACTTGCCGAGTCTGAAGAACAGACTCGGCGAGTAGTATGAAGGTTGCCCGTTAATCACTCAGTGAGTGGACTTACCGAGTTGGGGGAATGACTCGGTGAGTCAGGGAGAGTCAGGGGTCTGAGATCAAGTTGGAACTCACCGAGTTGTTCTTAAGACTCGACGAGTTGAGTCGGGGTGGCCCTGCAATTCTTGCCAGGTGGAACTCGTCGAGTCCAGGGAAGTACTTGACGTGCCAAGAGAGGGTCTAAGAGAGTTAGTGGACACGTGTAGACTCGCCGAATCGCCCTAGTGCACTCGCCGAGTCGGGTCAAAGTTTGACCGTTGACCTTGTTGACTTTTAGGGTTGAGTACAGTCATATATATGGGAGTGTTTACTTTATTTGATTAGGCGGAGGCTAGATCACATTTCTTCCGAGTCAGATACTTACCGAGACATCGAGGCGAGTCTTCTCACTATACGTTACCTAGAGTGGTACTATGTGATGACCAGAGGGTCTTATGTGTTATGTATGTGATTGTGTGCTATGTGATATTTGTATGTTGTATGATGATATAGACCGGACCGGAGGGTCCAACGAGCTATGACTGGACCAAAGGGTCCAACGAGCTACGGAACTGGAGGGTCCCACTGAAACACATCGACCGGAGGGTCGTATTATAGCCTCGAGTGGCGTATGTGCTGTATGTGGTATTTTGGGGTACTCACTAAGAATTTATGCTTACAGTTGTTGTGTTATGTATTTTAGGTACTAGTGATGAGCGCGGGAAGGCGCCGGTATGATTTGTACACACACGCATTGGAGTTTTTGTAGAGATTCTGGGAAGATGTTTTGTGACAATAACATTTGATACAATGTGTTTGATATTATTTTATGAATGAATGAATGTTTTAAAAACGAAAAATTATTTTGAAAATTTACGTCGTTACACCTGCATGGTTGATCCTTACTTGATAGAGCTATCAATATTCATTGGGTTTAGTGATAGGTCTAGCCTATATTGATGGATTCCCTTAGGATCTGATACATTAAAGTGTTATAGGTAAATATTGGTACGAAGCATTATCGTCATTTGGATCACTCGTAGATCATTGTCAATCGTCTGAGTAGGTTATTTCTTCTCACTATATTGTATACTCCATTATATATCCTTTGTATGTTAGGATATAGTTACCCTGCAGTATATACTTAGGCAATTAGACTAGGTTAGTTAGTTGACTGTAGTTATGGAATGTACTTGCTATATGTGTTAATATATTATGTGGGAGTTGAGGCGGTCTAGCTTCGTGCTGAAGGCAATAGACTCGGACGGGCTAGCATTATGCTAAAGGCCAAAGGTGCGGTCCAACTTTATGATGCAGGCAAAAGGGCGGTCCAACTTTGTGCTGAAGGCCAAGGGAGGACCAACTTTATGTTGAAGGCCATTATATGTTTATTGGTGGATCGAAAAAAGGCCGTGAGCCATTATGTGTATGCATTGTATATGTATTGTGGATATGGTATATTGGGGGAACTCACTAAGCCTAGCGCTTACCCAGTTGTTTATAAATATTTTTCAGGAATCTCAATGATCATAAGAAGGACAAGGCACGACTGTACGCACACATTCATAATCATGGTTCCGCATAATGTAAATTATACGATGATGTAATTGGATGTTTTAATTAAATAAAAATGAAAATTTTGGGTTGAAAATCGGGATGTTACATAAAAAGGGGTCGTAAGCACTCACCATTTAAGCGTGTGTTCAAGTTGTTCGGAGTTCGTTTATATTTGGGAAGCTTGACATGAGAAGCCGCAAAGTTACGTTTCTTAAACTTTGAAATATTTTCGGGACCGTTTCATAACGAATTTACACTATATGGTTGTTTGGTAATTTAATTAACCAAAGTACGACTGATTTGGTTAAAATAAATTAAAGGAGGGACTGAAATGGTTTAATTGGAATTTAAGTTTGAGAAATGGACTGATTTTATTAAGAAATCTCCATAGGAGGGGTTCAATGTTTGTGGGTTGGGACTGATTTCATAAAGTTTTGTCAAGTGAGGGTAAATTTTCATAAAGTTTTGTCAAGTGAGGGTAAATTTTGTCCAGTTTATAAATACAAAATGATTTTTAGAGCATTATAAAAAGAAATCTCATGGAGGGACTGATTGTGTTTAATGGTCCAAACTTAAAGAAATTAGGGCTTTGTGTGCCCCGTTCATCATTTGACTGATTGATCGGGCAAAGAAGGAATGAACGAAAGCAGCGTCGGCAGGTGAACGAAGACGGTGAGAAGGAAAGCACGAATTGGCGGCGCTGCATCCGGGCCCTTGCTCGTCGGAGGTCACGAAGAGGACCGAAGGAAGAAGAAGCTCGCAGGCGGCTAATCCTGATGTCTTGGTCGACCGATCGCGAAGAGGGATCGTCTCTGGGGTTCGACGAGGCCGAAGGGGAAGAAGGACGAAGCAGCGAGGCTGCTGTGGCCTCGGTGGGTGCAGCGAGGTGCTGCTCATGCAGCTTCTCGGCAGCTTGCTTCGGTTCTGCCAGCGATGTGCGAAGGGAAGCTGCGAGAAAAGGGTTCAGTGGTGTTGATGGGGAAAACGAAGAGGAAGAAGAGTCTATTGCCATTTGCTCGATAATCACAGGTTTTCTTTTTCTTCTTCTTCTTCTTCTTCTTCTTCTTCTTCTTCTTCTTTTATGTTCGACAGTAATGGAAGCAATAAATCAGTGGGCTTTTGCTTGTGAAATCGATGATGAGCAAGGGTGACCAAGAGAGGGTTGTTTCTCTCTTGATTATCGGAAATTTCCCCACATCTGGTGGTGTTCTTTGATAGGTAAACGAAGGAGAAGAACAGCAAAGGTTTTGGAGCTAGCTTGCCATCGAGACAGAAGGGGGAATGGGGTTTGATGTTTCTGTCTGTCAGCTTCAAGTGAGAAGAACACGATTCCTTTGTATAAGAAATGTTTATTTTCTGTGTAAAATTGGGTGAAGAAAGAGTTCAAGCAAGCATCCATTTGTGAGGCAAATTTGGCCAAATTTGAGTGTATAAGTACATTTTGTGTATTTTGATTGAATTTGCACTTTGATTGAATTGTAGAAGAAAAAATCATTTCCCCTTTGTTTGTGTGTTAGCTTGGGTAAGTTGTATTCTGGACGTAATATCTTAGATTTGGCTGTCAATTTAAGATATGTGTTTTGGTTTTTAACTTGCAATCAATTTGTTAGGCAACAAGGCTAAAAGGAGATAACATTCCTAACATCTTGCAACATAAGTGCCACTTATTTTTGAATATTTAGCACTTATTCTTAACATTTGGTAGGGAGTGATAACAATCCTAGCATTTCATTTTTTTTTCTAATTTAATTAAATTACTTTATTTAATATAGAAACATTTTTTGTACATAAATATTAAACAAAATTTATTTTTCTAAACTACAAACAATTAATATAATATTTGATAATCAACGGTATATGTTTTACCAATATTAAATAAGTTTGAACGTTTGATAATCATCAGTATGCTATAAATTATTGATATATCACTAATTTAACTTATTGTACCAATATAATTGTTAAATTTAATAATTTATTTGTTTTGTAATTACTTATTATTATTATTATTATTATTATTATTATAAATGAACATTGTGATATCATTATGAAACATAACTTTCATTTTAGAAAGAATCTTAAAACTCAAGGGACTAAGTTTTTAGATAAAGTAAAATTGCAAGGACCGTTCAATGAATATATCATATTTCATCTACTTTATCTTCTCTTCTTATGAAAAAGCTCAGACACTTTATCTTCTTCTCTTTCGAACAACAAAATTCTCATTTTTATTGCAGAGCAAAGTTTGTTAAATTGAATTCATAAATTGAATTTTGTCAAGCAAATTAGTAATCCTGTCAAACCACACACAGACCAATCGCATTCATTTCTCACATTCTCTCTCTTCTCGCCAACATAGTGACGAGCCTCCAGTGGCGAGCCCCTAGCGAGAGCTAGGGGGCTGTGTTCCAAGCTGCTTAGTGAGTTTAACGATGGTATTTGGCGAGCCACTCCGTTTAGCCTAAGTATGTTGTAACGACCGAAAAATTCCAACCAATTTAAAATTTTCAAAACAATCCGATTCCATTAAAATTATTACAAAAAGGTTTTCAATACAATTTATTTAAAGTATTCCCAGAATCACATCACGACCAAAAGTATGAGGAGCGGTACGATCACGTCTTTGCCTTGCCACGGTCTCCTGAAGAACCTGAAAAACATAAAACCACAACTGTAAGCCCGAAAGCTTAGTGAGATATCCCCAAAATACCAACCACATATACCATACACGCATAACAAACCATAACATATCCGATCACAGAACAACCGTGCACTTCGGGTCTACTATGTGACTGGTCCGCCGCATCGGCCAACAGTCCACCTGGTCCACCCTCCGAGTCTAGCCACATACACCGAGTCTGCAGTGTGATTGGTCCGCCCGCACCGGGCCTTCAATCCACCTGGTCCACTCTCTGAGTCTACAGTGTGACTGGTCCGCCCGCACCGGACCTTCAGTCGTCCTGGTCCACTCTCCGAGCCTCGGCACGTCTGGTCCACCCTCTCGGGGCCTGCAGCCTATCCGGACCGCTCGTTGGGCCTTCGAGACAACGGGTCCGCCCTGGGTATCTTGGCCTATAGCACAAAGCAGGACCCGCCTCAACCCATCTCCAGTCCAAACAACCATGTGCACATAAACATACAATCATATAACAGTTCACAGTCAACAAGCCGATCAAACAGATCACATAGCATATCATTATCCTAACCAGGATACCGACCTAACCGGTCACTAGCATAGCATCACCCTACCTCTCAGGATACCGATCTCAATCGAGTCTCTATCATATACCATCCTAGCTACCAGGATGCAAACATATCAAAGCAATAACATAACAACAAATACCCGGATCTCAATCCGATAAGGGCCGGCCTTGATGCCTTAGACCCTGTTGATATAGTGAGGATAACTCACCTCACGAATGCCGATACTCTGAACTGAAGAAACAAACTCTCAAGTCACCAACTCACCGCAAATCCCGAACTAACCAACATAACAAAATAAACATTAGGCCAAGCATACATCCACTTATCGGGCCAAGGCCAAAGTCCAATATTGGCCCAATTTACCAAATTGGGCCCACCTCACCAAATGGGCCTAGATCCAATGTCCATAACAATAATTGGGCCCAAAATACTCTATCCATAAATTCCCAGACTTGGCCCAATAATCAACTGTCCACCAACGGCCCAAACTCAAAGCCCAAAAATGAAAGTCCAACAGGAGGAGTACGCTGGGCGTACAGCAATGAATACGTGAATGAGGATCGGGGCTTTGGCCCGCTACGCGGGGCGTACTCTAAGGCTACGCGGGGCGTAACCCTGATGCTCAACAAATCCACATAATGACTTAATGGTTTAAGCTCTTAAGCCCAAACTTCAGATCCTTAAGCCAAAAATGATTAGAACTCATAAAGTCTCAGACTTTATCACTTGGGACGTCCTTAAGCTCTTCATCCAAGGTCTTAATCCATTAAGACCTATATATCTCACACATGGAACAACTACAGCCCTTGGGACCTCATTTTTCTCACTCAAGACCTCCCCAAAGGTCTGAAAGGACAGATAATCTTGACCAAATCGAAATATGCAACAAGGTGAGGACTTTTGGGACAAGAATGGGGACAAAGCTTCAAAATACATAGATCTATACAATATGAAGGTCAAGCAAGAAGCTTTATACCTCAAACAAGCCCCAAAGGATGGTATCTCTTTAGATCTACAAGCTCCAATTGTTCCTCTTCTTCCTTGACAACTTCTCTTTTCTCCTTCAAGCCTTTCTTTTGCCAAAATAAGCTTTCCAAGGTCAAACACACCCAAATAATGGAGAGAACACGAGATCTAGGGTTTTTCTGAGGTTAAGGATGAGCATAAGGAGGCTAAGGGGTGAACCAACATGTTCCTTATATAGTGGCTGGCCCTAAAATATGGTTTGGGGTTTCTGTGAGTACGTTGGGCGTACCTCCCTGGTACGCTCGGCGTACTCACTCGGCCACCCGCAACTTATCGCTCCCTTACGTTGGGCGTACCCAGCCAGACTTCACCAATAATTGCATGCATTCCATGCATGCATGGGACCCTTTTTCCACTTATACCACAACGAGCTATAAACAATGATCAACTTCAAAACACCACAACTCCTCTAATCTAAAACGCTGCCAAATAACTTTACATTCACAAGGGGTGACGAGAAGCCCAATGCTTCTAACACATACGCCAGCCCAAAACCTTCTCGGATGAAACTCATTTCTCGCAAAAGGACCAGAATTAACCTTCCTCTTAAATCTCAGGGACTCATAATTAAACACTTAAAGAACGGCATGTTACAATTCTCCCCTACTTAAATTAGGCTTCGTCCTCGAAGCTTGCAGCAACTCTACTTCAGAACTTCCCCGCATTGCATCGCCTGGCATCCACCGAACCAGGTTAACCAAGACTCAACCATCGAAATCCGAAACCCAACTCTATCTTCTTTGTTGATAGGATGACACAACTTCAGCCCTAGAGCAACTCCCACGAGTTCTCCACTGCAATCTCATAACCGCACCAAACTGGCTCTAGTGTCCTCGGGTTAGGAAAACCCCGATACACTAATGACACTTTCAAACATCCTTCCGGATGAATTTTCACCAGAAAAACAAATCCATCTGAAATTCTGAGATTCCATCCATGCATTCCTGCCGAGTCTCAGCAACCATTCAACACGGATGTGCTCCCATACCACTGCCGCAATCTCGCTGCTCAATGACCATAATTGGACCACTCCCATCATAACCCTGTGCTGCTACTTCCACCTCCGTGGATTCGCACTCCCTCTCGGAGTTACACTCCTCTCCCTTTCCTTACCAAGGAAAACTACTTGGCTGCCTTGACACTACCACAAGTGCCACGGCGCTTGCCCAATGCTACACCACTCCTTCATAGCGTATCTGCTATCCATCCAAGACACATACTCTTACTCTAATCGCAGGGGCTCTCAAGCCCATGCACTATCTCAACTAATCAAGATTACTACCCGGGGCCAGACCTTCTTATGTTATCACACTGCCACATACACAATCCATATACTCGAATTGATCCAACAATACCTGCAGAGTCTTCAGCATGACTGGACCGCCTCACCAGGCCTTCAGCCAATCTGGACCACTCTCAGAACCTTCAGCCAATCTGGACCGTTCTTAGCACCTTCAGTTTAGCTGGACCATTCTCCGAGCCTTCGGCCTGACTGGTACGCCGACCGGCCCTCAGTCTATCCGGACCGCTCAACTAGCATTTCTCATTCCGAGTTATCTCTCCGGGAAATCCTCCCATGCATACCGTTCTAGCCCTCTAGGGGTTCCGAACTCTATCTCCATCATACATACTCGATCCCGGCCCAATCCCAGGCCTTCCACAATCAAATGCCCTAGGTCTGTATCCCGCCCCGCATGCTCGGCACTTACTCATACCAGCCTACACTCTGGGCTGACAGAACACTGCTGAATCCCAAACAGCTAAGCAACCTCACATGCTCATCGATCTTCCGGAGAATTTTCCAATTCTCCCCCACTTAGGGTACTGACTATCAACCATCGGTCGCCATCACTGACCTCCCAAAACAACTCTGCACAAAACCAACACTTATACGCGGGCTGATTCCCACTAGCTCAAACAACCTTCACAGAAATCACATTCCCACACTGATCATCCCGCTCGAAAGAAACTCAATCTGCAGCTAACACTCCTTAGGAAGCAGATGCTTCCCAACATTCAGACCAAAAGCCAATTTCCACTAATCACCCTCATACATAATAACCAACGAAATTTCCATACAATAACCCATAACCAAACCACAACCCTCAAAAACAACAAATACCGCACCAAAAACCACACAAAGATACTAACACATAAACAATACTCCACAACAATCGCAAGAAAATCAATACAACAAGAAAGGAACATACCCGCATCTGCATCCGACACTACTCTGACCTCCTCCGCTGTAAGCTGGAAAGCACGACCCTGAGCCCTTGGGGGCTCCGCTCCACCCTGACCTCCACCTGCGATCTTCAAAGTGGCCGGTGCTGGAGCCTGCACCAGTCCTGCAGCAAGCTGTGGACACTTGACCCTCAAATGTCCAACCTGATGACAATGATAACAAATCCTCAAATCCAGAATCGGCGTTAACTGCCGACAATCCCTCGCATAATGCCCCTCCTTTCTGCACTTGCGACATGCACCACCGGACCTACAAACTCCGGTGTGACCCCTCCCACACTTCCCACAAGCGTGGCTGCTCTGATCTCCCACCCTAGAATCAACGGTCTTGGACCGTTTCGGCGCCGGCTGCGACTGCACCGGAGCCTGCCTCAGCTCATGCAACTGCAACTCAATCTCTAACTCACGCCGCCTGGCGGCCTCCTGCAACTCCAACAAGGTCTCGCACCTCTGCGTAGACACAAACTGTCTGATATCCCTCTTGAGCATGCTCAGATATCGAGACATCTAAGCCTGCTTCGAAGCGAACTCAGGGTAGAACATCTCCCTCTCAGTAAACATCCTGGTGATCTCAGTCACCGACTCCGAACCCTGCTTCAACTCCAGGAACTCCTGAGCCAATCTCTCCCTCTCAACTCGCGGAACATAGCGAGTGCTGAACATCTCTCTGAACTGATCCCATGAAACCGCAGCCCTCTGCGCATCTGAATATGACCCCGTGGTCAATCTCCACCAATCCTTCGCCCCGAGCCTCAACAGGTTCAGAGCACACCTCACCCTCTCATCAGCAGGGCATGAACATGTGAAGAAACACCCCTCCATGTCCGATAACCATCTCATAGCAACAATCGGGTCCTGAACTCCATCAAAGGTGGGAGGCTTCGTATTATCGAAGTCCCGATACTGAAAACCCCGACTAACTCCTCCCCCTGCCGCTACTACAGCCGCTGTAGCCGCCGCGGCAGCCGTCTCTGTGAGAGCTGCATAGCGCTCATCAAAATACTCAACCATGGCAGTCTTGATCGACCCGAACAGTTCCGGCAACTCAGCCCGAAACAACGCAGCAATCTCATCTCGCAGGATCTCACGAATCCTCGCATCCAACTCGCACGTGCTCATCTGACCAATAACCTCGGGCGGCACAGACCCGCCCGGAACTCCCTCTCCTGCTCCCGATCCTGAACCGGATCCACTCCCAGCATGCCTCGGAATCTCCATACTGAAAAACACCACAAAAATCTCAGACACTTCCCACTATCCCGGGAACCAACTCTCTCAACCCAACCCTAGAGGTCATGGTTGCCCTGATACGCGTATGGGTCCTGTGCTTTCAGTAGTACAGGCCCATACTACCTTCCACACCTACCCATATTTGTATGAAGTACTACCACAACTCCCTTGTGAAAACATGCATAACAAACGCTCAACCCTTACTACTAGAGGAACACTGGAAATCTCCCACAAGGAAACCCTAGGCTACAGAAATCACAAATCAGGCAACATTATCATGAAATCTTGAAAATCCCTAGCCTAGCACTAGCATGCTATTCTATCAAGCTCAAAAACAAATATCATGTATGGTATTTTGGGGTTACTTATTGGCTCCGACTGATCATACCTCCGCGTCCTCCTTTACTCATTTTGAAAACCATTTTAAATTCTCTTTTGAAAACTCTCCTCGATTTGAGACTGGAGTCACACGAGTGTTCCTCCAATTCACTCAAACCAAGGCTCTGATACCAACTTGTAACGACCGAAAAATTCCAACCAATTTAAAATTTTCAAAACAATCTGATTCCATTAAAATTATTACAAAAATGTTTTCAATACAATTTATTTAAAGTATTCCCAGAATCACATCACGACCAAAAGTATGAGGAGCGGTACGATCACGCCTTTGCCTTGCCACGGTCTCCTGAAGAACCTGAAAAACATAAAACCACAACTGTAAGCCCGAAAGCTTAGTGAGATATCCCCAAAATACCAACCACATATACCATAAATGCATAACAAACCATAACATATCCGATCACAGAGCAGCGATGCACTTCGGGTCTACTGTGTGACTGGTCCGCCGCACCGGCCAACAGTCCACCTGGTCCACCCTTCGAGTCTAGCCACATACATCGAGTCTGCAGTGTGGTTGGTCCGCCCGCACCGGGCCTTCAATCCACCTGGTCCACTCTCTGAGTCTACAATGTGACTGGTCCGCCCGTACCGGGCCTTCAGTCGGCCTAGTCCACTCTCCGAGCCTCGGCACGTCTGGTCCGCCCTTTCGGGGCCTACAGCCTATCCGGACCGCTCGCTGGGCCTTCGGGACAACCGGTCCGCCCTGGGTATCTTGGCCTACAGCACAAAGCAGGACACGCCTCAACCCATCTCCAGTCCAAACAACCATGTGCACATAAACATACAATCATATAACAGTTCACAGTCAACAAGCCGATCAAACGGATCACATAGCATATCATTATCCTAACCAGGATACCGACCTAACCGGTCACTAGCATAGCATCACCCTACCTCTCAGGATACCAATCTCAATCGAGTCTCTATCATATACCATCCTAGCTACCAGGATGCAAACATATCAAAGCAATAACATAACAACAAATACCCGGATCTCAATCCGATAAGGGCCGGCCTTGGTGCCTTAGACCCTGTTGATATAGTGAGGATAACTCACCTCACGAATGCCGATACTCTGAACTGAAGAAACAGACTCTCGAATCACCAACTCACCGCAAATCCCGAACTAACCAACATAACAAAATAAACATTAGGCCAAGCATACATCCACTTATCGAGCCAAGGCCAAAGTCCAAATCTTAAACAAAGTCCAATATTGGCCCAATATACCAAATTGGGCCCACCTCACCAAATGGGCCTAGATCTAATGTCCATAACAATAATTGGGCCCAAAATACTCTATCCATAAATTCCCAGACTTGGCCCAATAACCAACTGTCCACCAACGGCCCAAACTCAAAGCCCAAAAATGAAAGTCCAACAGGAGGAGTACGCTGGGCATACAACAATGAATACGCGAATGAGGATCGGGGCTTTGGCCGCTACGCGGGGCGTACTCTAAGGCTATGCGGGGCGTAACCCTGATGCTCAACAAATCCACATAATAACTTAATGGTTTAAGCTCTTAAGCCCAAACTTCAGATCCTTAAGCCAAAAATGATTAGAACTCATAAATCTCAGACTTTATCACTTGGTACGTCCTTAAGCTCTTAATCCAAGGTCTTAATCCATTAAGACCTATATATCTCACACATGGAACAACTACAGCCCTTGGGACCTCATTTTTCTCACTCAAGACCTCCCCAAAGATCTAAAAGGACAGATAATCTTGACCAAATCGAAATATACAACAAGTTGAGGACTTTTAGGACAAGAATGGGGACAAAGCTTCAAAATACATAGATCTATACAATATGAAGGTCAAGCAAGAAGCTTTATACCTCAAACAAGCTCCAAAGGATGGTATCTCTTCAGATCTACATGCTCCAGTCGTTCCTCTTCTTCCTTGACAACTTCTCTTTTCTCCTTCAAGCCTTTCTTTTGCCAAAATAAGCTTTCCAAGGTCAAACACACCCAAATAATGGAGAGAACACGAGATCTAGGGTTTTTCTGAGGTTAAGGATGAGCATAAGGAGGCTAAGGGGTGAACCAACATGTTCCTTATATAGTGGCTGGCCCTAAAATAGGGTTTGGGGTTTCTGTGAGTACGTTGGGCGTACCTCCCTGGTACGCTGGGCGTACTCACCCGGCCACCCGCAACTTATCGCTCCCTTACGCTGGGCGTACCCAGCCAGACTTCACCAATAATTGCATGCATGCCATGCATGCATGGGACCCTTTTTCCACTTATACCACAATGAGCTATAAACAATGATCAACTTCAAAACACCGCAACTCCTCTAATCAAAACCCGCTCCCAAATAACTTTACATTCACACAGGGTGACGAGAAGCCCAATGCTTCTAACACATACACCAGCCCGAAACCTTCTCGGATGAAACTCATTTCTCGCAAAAGGACCAGTATTAACCTTCCTCTTAAATCTCAGGGACTCATAATTAAACACTTAATGAACGGGGTGTTACATATGTAATTCATGTATATTGATGTATTGATTTCATTGGGCATGTATTTTATGTACTAGGTACTCTAAGTATTATTGGTTGTTTTCCTCTTTTATATATATATATATATATATATATATATATATATATATATATATGTGTGTGTGTGTGTGTGTGTGTGTTTTGGTTTTTAACTTGCAATCAATTTGTTAGTCAATAAGTATTTAATTCATCTGTATTCATGTATTGATTTCATTGGGCATGTATTTTATATACTAGATACTCTAAGTATTATTGGTTGTTTTCCTCTTATATATATATATATATATATATACATATATGTGTGTGTGTGTGTGTGTGTTCAAATGTTTTTCATATCTATTGTGTGGTAGAATGCACCAATAAGAATTTTTGTAAAAATTATATGTATATTAAATGATATCCATACTTATAACTCATTTTTACGGAAACTAATTAAATTCGTTATTAATGTCAAGAATAATATTTTTTCAAAATGAATTCGTATCTAGAAAATGAGAGTGTATTCCAGTAGAATACACTCTGGTTTTACGTATGAGAAAATTGCAAGAATGGTCCCTATGGTATGTTAAAACTAGCACCTTTGTTCCAAAATGGGTTTGGCTCGCAAGGATGGTCCAATAGTTTCGTTTTGTTGCGAGTTTGGTCCAATTTCCTTTGAACTTTTTTATAATGACGGATTTGCCCTTATATTTTAATTTTCCATTTTTATTTTTTTATCGGTAATTAAAAAACAATTAAAAATAAAACAAAAATAAAATACTCTCTCTCCTCCTCTCTCTCTCTCTCTCTTTGTCTTTCTCTTTCTCTATCTCTCTCTCTCTACAAACGAAATTAATACAGACCTGGTAGTGGATTTGTAAAATGAAGAACCCTAACTTTTATCAATTTTGTTCAATTCATTGTATGAAGTCGAATAGACTAAACACATACACACTCATATATGCATATGTATCTCAAGAACACTAGGTTTTTCCTGAGTTCAAGAACAAGAGCATCATATTCACGAACTAAGAAATCGATTTCTGATGAACTACCATCACCACCATCGGAATCAATTTCTTCTATGAATTGCCCAACTCAAACCCACAAGCACACAAACAACTCAATAAACATAAAGATGAAGGTAAAGTGCACCCCTTTTATCCCTCTCCCTGAATCGCAGACACCATATACCCTAAATCAGTACAGGTTAAAGAGATTACGATTTACAGATGAAAGGGATTACGATTTACAACTTAGAAATTTTTGTGTCCTTTCCAATTATTGAATCAAATGCCAATCATGTCCCTCTCTCTTGTTCTTCTATGAATCGGTGTGTGTATCAATTTTAGGCATAGAAGATGACTCTTGTAGAACAACGATAACAGTGGCATTGTAGCTCTAAACGACAATGAGAGAAAATCCAGGTATAGTGGTTTGACCTAGGAGGCGGTGGTGTTGTTGGTATTCGTCGGAGATGTTGCCTGGTTTAGGTGATGGGCGAGGTACGATGGATGATGGCCAGATATAATGGGTGATGTTGAGGGTCAAGCAGGTGGGTCGGGCAAGAGAAAATATGTGTTTTCCGGCAATTGTATTCTCACATAGGTTACTGAGAGGTTGCAACATGTTTGATTTTGAAATTGTTTTGAATTGATTTCTTTGAACTTGTCGAAGAAGACATATCAGATAGGCAGGGGAGGGATGAAGAAGATGAACTGTTCTTGGGTAAAAAGGAAAAAATATATGTGGGGGAATACGGTGGAGAGAGAGAGAGAGCAAGAGAGAGAGAGAGGGTATTTTATTTTTGTTTTATTTTTAATTACTGATAATAAAATAAAAATGGAAAATTAAAATATAAGGGCAAATTTGTCATTATAAAAAAGTTCATAGGAAATTGGACCAAACTCGCAACAAAACGAAACTATTGGACCATGCTTGCAAGCCAAACCCATTTTGGACCAAAGGTGCTAGTTTTGACATACCACAGGGACCATTCTTGCAATTTTGTCTTTCCATATTCCATTCAACTTTATTGTATTTTAAGTGAGTGAGTCCTGAAACAAACAACAAGCCCATACATAAAAACCTATGTATGAATTCATTATTACAGAATATTATTTCTGACATTAATGACGAATTTAATTAGTTTCCGTAAATAGAAAATTACAACTATGGAAATTATTTAATATCTATCTTTATTTAATTAAATAATTATTTAATTTTACTGAATTCTTATTGGTTCATTCGAACACACAATAAATATAAGAAACACATTACCCTGGCCATATATATATATATATATATATATATATTATATATATATATATATATATATATATATATATATATATATATAGAGAGAGAGAGAGAGAGATAGAGAGAGAGAGAGAGAGAGCTAGGTTCAAATGTTTCTAGCAACTATTGTGTGCATGAATGCACCAATAGGAAATTAGGAAAAAATAAATCATTTAAGGGTATTATAGTAATCTTTGCATAGTTAATTATGGTAGATAACAACAATTCCTTATATCACGCCAATAAGCAAAGATAAATATAGAACATTTTCCCTAAATCGATTTCACCGCTTCCCACCCAACACCCCTGTAGATCGACTTCACCATTTCTCTATGTCTTCTCTATTTATTCCATATTCAAGCCCTAAATCTATTGACCCTTTTCATCCGTCATCATAATCATCATCATCCTGTGTAGAAAGAAAAGAGAGAAAAGAATTTCTTGTTTGATTGAGTAAGACGTATCGAGACTTTGAGGCGCCAAGAGAGAAATTCATCCTCTACGAAGTAATCGAACCCGAAGCTGCCAAGCGTGGTTGTTTTCATTCGAGTAAAGTCTGAGAGCGTATCAGAGAAATGTTGTAAAAGATGAAGAAGAACAAAAATTTCTGAAAACGAAGTATAGCATACGAAGAAGATGAATAAACAGGAGTTACAGAAGACAGCAATGAGATGCAGTGCATGGTGTTCTTCACTCTTTCTCTTTATGAGTTGGGTTTCTTCTTCAATTTCATTTTTTACTTTTGGGTTTTATTTACTCAGATGTTTTGCTAGGGTTTATATATTTTCTTGGGATAAATTGAAGCTAAATATTTAAATCAACAACGCCTACGAGTTGATGTTCTAATTCATGGCTAACATGTGGTCTAACAACGATTGATAAACACATATTAGCTTTAGAAGAGATCAAATTCTTTAGAAACTGAGGGAGAGGAAGTTAGGAGTCCCAGTGATTGTTAAAACAAGGCAGGCTGCTATAGCTAGTGGTGTCAACAATGCTGGTGGGTTGGTTCCCAAAGGTGGTGATAAGGGTGAAGCAGATGGAGAAAAAGACGAATTGGTTTTAAAGGATTTTTGCTCAGGAAACTGCTGTAATGGATGACGATCCACATATGTATGTACCCTTATCATCTCTATTGATCAGCATTTTAACAGATTATTTATGTTGGTTTTCAACCTTTTTCAATTTGCATACAATTGGAATTACTTCACTTTTGCCTGAAAATGATCAATTAGTAATTTGATATTCCTAGAATTGCAGTTCCGTAGTTTATGTATCCCAGGCATATATAATTTGATATTCCTAGAATTGCAGTTCCTTAGTTTACAAGAATATGAATGCATTTTTTGTTCCTACATGATTTAATATTGTTTGATTGAGTTTTGACAGAATAGATTTTGCTTGCAAATTGCAATGTATTTTGCATATGTGTGTTGTTTACTATTTTACTGGAATAAGAAAATAGTGGTATGTATTCAGTTAGAATGAAAAGGGTTAAGTTGTGGATTATTTTTCATATTAAAATGTAAACACATGTGCATTCCATAAGAATATAAATATTACATAAAACATGTGTTGCTAGTAATTCTGACATAATATATTTATACATGGTGTAGTATGTTTTATGCATATAATATAAGTTGCTATTAAGTTCAAATTCTTTAAGAATATTCAAAATCATTCTGAAAGAATAGGTTACTCTGTAAGAGTATTATTGTTGTATTCTAATAAAATTGTAGTTAATTAGTTATATGTTTATGTGCAGTTGTTACAAGTGTATCACTACAAAATATTTGGCAACAAATTTGTGACAGAAATGGCTTGAAGACCAGTTGGGAAAGGCTACTTGAAGAAAATCATTTTCATGCAATACAATTCTGACAAAATGCCAATCTCAGAAAATGTCAATCTCATACAATGCTAGCATATTTTGAAGTGGCTTAGAGGTTAAAAATACACAAGACATCTAGAAACGAAACAAGAAAGTGAATGAGGATTCTTTCAAGGATGCCGATATTTTTTTTTCTTCTTTTGCAAGAGATTTCAAGAATGAATATAGTTTATTTTCATAGTTTTATTCATTAAGAACGAATGTAATTACTTATTCTAAACTATTAAACTTCGTCTTATATAAAAGGTGTATTCATTAAAAATTATTGGTCTTGATAATATGTGTTTATAATACTATGTTCATAGTTGTATACAATTCTGACAGAATTACAGAATATCATTATAACAAAATAACATTCTGATAGAATAAAGTCGATTTATGTTTACAAATTACGTTTGAAATTGAATTATTTTGAAAAAAAAAATCAGATTTTTTAAATTAGAATCATTAATTATCCCATAAATCTCGATTTTTCCTTTTTTTAAATTTGTCTCAATTGACTAAAATGCCCTTATGCTGAAATTTATGTGATTATATGGTACATGTTACCCTATTGTACTATCATAGTGATGGGTTTTAGCCATAAGAACTTTCCTATGTGCGCATGCAAAATCCTAATGCTCGGATCTAGGCTTTCTAATAAACATGCTTTGAATCCAAGTCTTCTAATGACTAATTAGGTTAAATAACAACATTGAAACAGATCTAGAATCATACCTTTGAGTTCCTTGTTGATCTTGAGGTCTTGGAGCTTCTAGAGTCACAAATGTCACTCCTCTAATGGCTTACAAACACCAATAGCAAGAAGAATGATTGAGGAGAGAGGAGAAGGAAGGAAATCGGCCAGGGTTCTCTTACTTTATGAGATGTGTCGAATTCCCTATGCCATGGGGTCTATTTATACTTGTAGACTCCTTAAGGGTTACAACCTAAACCCTAATTGGATAACTTAGACTTTAAGTTAATCCATATCCTTTCCTTGATAACCCTTTGGACGATTTCGGCTTATCCTAGCCCTAGAAATCGTCCAATCCTATATCAATAAGGATATAAAGTCTAAAGTTTAACTATCAAACAATTGACAGTTTATACCCCTTTATTTAATTAATCTCTTTAAGTCACCAAATTAATTCTATGACTTATATTAATCAAATAACAAATATATTATTCATTATATTATTCTCATAATATATAAATAATATTTACTCTCTCTTAATAAATCATCCTATCAAGTTGCTATGGTGAAGGCAACCCAAAAGGACCATGCACAACCGAGTCAAATATTTGTCTAATATAGTTGTAGCCTTAGACACTATTCCAACAGTCTCCCACTTGGATAAGTCTAGTAACTATATTTACATGTACAATTCGGTTTGCAATCGTAGCTCTCAAAGGCGCTGTCAACTCTGATCTAATCAATCTTGTCCTTTAGATAAGGGAACGTACAGTCCTCTGTTAGATATCATGCTGACAATCCTATGGAATGGTTAGTCAAGCATTTAGGTTTCTCGATCTCTGATTTATTTGACATAGAACTTAATCGAACACATCAATTCAGTTCTGACCGGGCCCGGCACATAAGTCAAATCAAATCATCGAGCGGCCGAGATATCGCTTTTACCTTCTTAGATAAAAGTTACAGATAAACTTAGACTTATATGCATTTACTTATTCATTAACCAACTATACACAACAATACGTTTTATAACACCAAGTTACTGATGCGTTTTCGTATTATCAATGTACAATCAATTAACAAATAATAAACCATATATCTAGGTTTTAAGACTATATGATATTATCGTCTTGCGATCACCTTTTATATCGTATTCCATAATGTGATTCCAGCACGCGCGGGTTTATTCCAATGCTCAAAACTAGTTCATAAGCACTCATGAACATTGTAGCAATCCTTTGCTATGTCTAACACCATTTAGACATTCTACACATCAATTCATGACAATCTTCATTCATATCTACTCCCAACATATGAATGATTGTGGACCATTTGAACAATTTCTATTATTCTTAATAATCTCAATTATTCTGGAAGTCAAAACATGCAAAGTGAAACAATAGCTAAACAATTAACATAAGATAGTAACATTACTCATAAATAAAACTCCTTTATTTAATCATCAAATGTCAATTACATTTATCTATTACACGTTTCTAATACTATCTAATCTATGCTAATATCATCCTTCAGCCCAATACTCCTAGCATGCTGCAAGTGCTTAGCCCTACTCAGTCCCTTCGTAACCGGATCTGCTGGGTTATCTTCTGATGATATCCTCTTCACTACGACTTGTCCTTCTTCTACACGATGTCTAATGAAGTGATATTTTCTGTCGATATGTCTTGATCTACCATGATCCCTCGGTTCCTTGGTCAAGGCAACCGCGCCTTCGTTATCACAGAAAATCTCCATTGGCTCCTTTATGGCAGGTACAACTCCAAGATCACCGATGAAGTTCTTTAGCCATATTGCCTCCTTCGACGCTTCGCTTGCTGCAATGTACTCTGATTCGCACGTTGAATCAGCTACGGTCTCCTGCTTGGAACTCTTCCATGTCACTGCTCCTCCATTTAGGGTAAAGACCCAGCCTGACTGCGAACGGTAGTTGTCCCTGTCGGTCTGAAAGCTAGCGTCACTATACCCTCGCACCTTCAAGTCATCACTCCCTCCGAGGACTAAGAACCATTCCTTCGTCCTCCGAAGGTACTTAAGGATGTTTTTCACCGCAATCCAATGTGCTTTGCCAGGATTTCCCTGATATCTGCTAACCATGCTCAAAGCGAAGGCTACATCAGGGCGAGTACAAGTCATAGCGTACATGATTGAACCAACTGCGGAAGCGTATGGTACTCGGCTCATTTCTGCTATCTCAGCTTCGGTACTCGGACTTTGAGTCTTACTCAATTTGGCATTACTTTGTATCGGTAGTTCTCCCTTCTTTGAGTTTTCCATACTAAAACATTTTAGTACCTTCTCTAAGTAAGTATTCTGACTAAGTCCAATTAGTCTCTTACTTCTTTCTCTTACTATCCTTATTCCCAAAATGTAAGAAGCCTCTCCGAGGTCCTTCATAGCGAAGCACTTCCCGAGCCAGGACTTAACCTCCTGCAGAGTCGGGATGTCGTTTCCTATGAGTAATATGTCATCGACATATAGAACGAGGAAGCTTACTATACTCCCACTGGCTTTGACATATACACAAGATTCGTTTTCGCTTCGTACAAATCCAAACTCTTTGACTTTCTCATCGAAGCAAAGATTCCATCTGCGAGACGCTTGCTTAAGTCCATAAATGGACTTCTTAAGCTTACACACTCTATTCGGATGCTTCGGATCCACAAACCCCTCTGGCTGAGCCATGTAAACATCCTCAGCCAACTTTCCGTTAAGGAAAGCGGTCTTGACATCCATTTGCCAAATCTCATAATCATGAAATGCGGCAATTGCTAGCATCACTCTAATAGATTTAATCTTCGCAACTGCCGAGAAGGTCTCATCATAGTCAACTCCGGGAGTTTGAGTAAAGCCGTTCGCGACCAATCGCGCTTTATATGTGTGCACGTTTCCATCCACGTCGGTCTTCTTCTTGAAGATCCATTTGCACCCAACGGTCTTACGTCCGGGCACGTAATCAACCAAATTCCAAACTTGATTATCATACATGGATTGGATCTCGCTATCCATTGCCTCTTTCCACTTTGTAGACTCCGGGCCTGCCATGGCTTCCTTATAGCTATTAGGTTCATCAAGATTTACTAGTGTACCATCACTAATATACGTGTCCCCTTCGGTAGTAATATGAAAGCCATAAAACTGGGGATGAACTCTAACTCTATCGGAACGTCTAAGAGGTAAGGATTCGTCAATCGGTTCAACCGGAGTTTCCTCCTCGGGTTGAATGCCAGGGGTAGAGGTTCCTTCATCTATCGACTCTTGAATCTCTTCAAGTTCGATTTGACTCCCACTGTCTCCTTGGCTCATGAGTTCTCGCTCTCGGAAAACTCCTCTCCTCGCAACGAAGACAACATTGTCCTTCGGTCTATAGAAAAGATATCCAAAGGATGTCTGCGGGTAGCCGATGAAAATACATCGCTCACTTCGAGGTTCAAGCTTGTCGTGAGTATCTCGTCTTACGAAAGCCTCGCAACCCCAAACCTTGATATGTGCCAACGAGGGAGCTTTCCCTGTCCACATCTCGTGAGGTGTTTTGGCAACCTTCTTAGTAGGGACTCGGTTAAGGATATGGGCGGCAGTCTCTAAGGCATACCCCCAAAAAGAGATTGGTAGTGAAGCACGACTCATCATAGAGCGAACCATATCCAATAAGGTTCGATTACGTCTTTCTGCCACACCATTCAACTGCGGTGTCCTAGGAGGCGTCAATTGTGAAACTATTCCACACTCCTTGAGATAATCATGGAATTCAAGACTTAGGTACTCTCCTCCTCGATCGGATCGAAGCATCTTGATTTTCCTGCCCAATTGATTCTCCACTTCATTTTTGAACTTTTCAAAGGTGTCTGACTTTTGCTTGATTAAGTAGATATACCCATATCTACTATAGTCATCGGTAAAAGTCACATAGAAGCGGTTCCCATCCTTCGTGGTTGATCTAAACGGTCCACATACATCGGTATGTATTAGGTCCAATAGACCCTCGCCCCTTTCACATGTACTCGTGAAGGGTGACTTAGTCATCTTTCCAAGCAAACAAGACTCGCATGTGTCATCTTCCCTAAGGTCGAATGACTCCAACACTCCATCCTTTTGGAGTTGGGCTATGCGTTTCTTGTTGACATGTCCAAGACGACAATGCCACAAGGATGCTTTATCCATACTAGTGGAAGAATCAATATTCAAAACATCATTTCCTAAGTTATCAACAATCATAACGGTTTCATATATTCCATTACATGGTATAGCTTCAAAGTAAAAGACACCATTTAGATAAGCCAAAATAGAACCATTCTCATTATTAAAAGAAAATCTAAATCCTTGTCTATATAAACCATGAAATGAAATGATGTTTCTAGCCATTTCTGGCGAATAGCAACAATTGTTCAAATCTAAAACCAAACTATTCCTAAGCACTAAAGAATACACTCCAATCTTGGTCACAGGCGACGATCTTCTGTTCCCCATGATTAGATTGATCCTTCCTTGCTCCACATCCCTACTTCTTCTTAGTCCCTGCACATTAGAACAAATGTGATAACCACAACCGGTATCAAGAACCCAAGAAATAGCATGATTAGAATCGTTAGATTTGATTGTGTATATACCTGCGAAAGATGGCTTGATCTTTCCCTCTTTGATTGCTTGCAGGTAATCTGGGCAGCTTCTCTTCCAATGTCCTATCTTGTGGCAGTGGTTGCACTCTGCCTCCTTCGGGTTAGAACAGGGCTTA